>NC_143044.1:45147500-45467500 GCF_057628025.1 Oncorhynchus mykiss
CACAGGCAGGTCCTTCCTTCTTAACATCTGTTCCAGAATCCAAATAAGGCCACAGAAGATACAGAAATAAGCTGCCCGGCTGTAGACAACAATCTGATTGTGTCCCTGGAAAACATCAAGAGGGGACAGAAATGAAACAGAGAAACCTCGAACCGTCTACTTGGAAAAAACCTGGATACTAAACAACCAGAGAAAATGTATCTTCACACTTTTAGAACACAGTATGTTCCACTTAGACTCACATGTGTTGGCGAGGCTGCATCAGGTTGCACACTCTGTAATACAAACAATTTGTTTCAAGCGTTATTAATGTGACTAACTGATACAGTCGATGACTGACAGAGAAATGTTTCCATCAGTAATGTGTCAGATAGGAAGTACTTAGCTAAAGTGAAATGGGTGGGGCAGTGAAATGGGTGGGGCAGTGAAATGGGCAGGGCAGTGAAAGTATGTGGTAGGGCAGTGACAATGGCATGGTCTTATCACACCCTATCACTGATCTGAATTCTGTCAACACAGATAAGCAATGATTACAGTTGATTAGGCCTTATCCCTTGTTACAAAAATAGATACCTTCTTTACCTTTAACAACGAGTACTGGCAGCTAGCGATGACCACGCAGAACTGGAAAACCCAGATGTCTTTGAAGCAGCCGTGGTTGAGCAGGATAAACCCCAGGAAGGCCACCAGGAAGGCCAGGAACACAGCCACTATGTTCTCCACCACATCCTGGTTCCTAAGGGCAAAAATCTAAGTAAAGTCTCCGTCAACAAATTGACCAATCGCTGAGAGACGGAAAAGGAAAGATAGAATAGGGGCCTTTTCTCTTACCTGTCCAATAGCGCCAACAAGGTCAGCCGGTCATACAAGATGTTCACCCACTTCCCAGGAAAAAGCTTAAGCTTGTAGTACAGCTTAGGAGAGGGCTTTTCCTGTGTGGAGGTCTCTGACGACTCACCGATCGAGTCCTCCTCCTGTCAGAGGTGCAATTCAGGTTGCAGTGTAAAATCTCAATAACACTTTAATCTTTAGTCATAAGGGTTACATAACTGACTACACACTGTCAAGGCACAGATAATGTTTAGATCAGTTCTGATACAGCTACAACATTTCAGTAATAATCATCAGTGCATTTCACCTAATGTATTTCCTGTCTATCAATCAACTTTCAGCAATGTGCAACTGGCATTATATCCCTTAACGGCCAACCGATAACTCAAACGCGTGTGCATGTTCTGTGAACCATATTCTGTGAATTAGCTGCTGAGAGGGACGGTGAGCTATGTGATGTCTGAGCCAGGCAGACAGATCCTGTTCTGCTCACAGAATCACTATAGTGTAGGATACCCCAACTGGTGGCACGCGGGTTTCAAGCAATTTGAAATGATTATGTTTTAGTCAAATATTATATCTGTTTGGGCTTCTTGCGGTCAATTTGCAGTCTACAAATGATTTGTAATTATGTTCTGGCCTGCTGACCATCTGCTCAAGAAACAATCAGCCCGTGGCTTAAGCCCTGCTATTGTGTGATGAATGGCCAGCACTCTGATTTGCAGTGCTGAGTCAGACCACTGCTTGGCCTTGGCTGTCTGCACCCACTGTCTGGGACGAATAGTGGTTTATGGGGGGAGTGGGGAGGAGAGGGGAGGGGGGGGTGAAGGGGTGGAGGATGGGTAACATCACTTGGAAGATTGTGTAAGGGGGAAGGGAAGGAGGAATGGGTGGAGGGGAAGAAGGGAGGGGGAGAAAGGGGTGTGGTCACCTGAAAGATTTCGGGGTGCGTTCTCCGAGGCCGGAGCCTGTGTGCAGGGATGATGCGGCGCTGGAAGGGGCAGTCTGTGTGTGGGCCCGCCAGGTCGTCCTGGTACTCCGAGTTGGAGGAAGTGGACAGGAGATCACTGGGTACACGACAAGGACGACATGTAAAGGCAAAAAAAGTTTTAAAATACTAAAATGTCAAATATGGATAGAACACAACAATAACTTTATACAAATATTACATATCAAATAAAAATGTGCACCACATGTTGCCTGTGATAAGTTCAGCTCCCAGGGGTAGGTTTAGCGCTCTCTCAGCATACAGCTTACGAGGTCTGTCTCCTTGAATAGAGAACAGACAGATCTTCAAGTTTTAAAACCCTTACCTGATGTGACATAAGTCATATACACTATGTTATACAATAGCTGGGCAATAATAGCACAGACAATTCACTACTACATTATCCAGGGTTTGTAACGAGTTTGTAGTCTTCAGAGAATTTACGTCACACCACAACATTTTGCACTTACTGTGGACTGTATGGAAAGTATAGGCGTCCTCCTTGTTAGTGGCCTCTGGTCTGCATATTACCTGGAGCATGGAGCTCTCTGACTGAGATGTTTGGGAGGGCAGGGAGTCGTAGTCTGGCTCTTTATCCTGGTCTGTCTGGGGACTGAGAGTAGAGGACAAACTGTACAACGATCAAAACATTTATTCATTTACAATAACGATCAGATTAAAGAACAAAAGAAAGTCAATTGTGATGATGGCCTTTTATATCTAAGAGACATTTGAAAAGGTTTACCTGTCTGGAGACACAATGGGGATCCGTATTTCAGGGATGGTGTGGAGGGTTTCTGTTGTGGCCAGAGTATTGGGAGGGATTGGACACTCTTGCTGGCTCTCTGTCTCTGAGTTAGCGTCAGTGACGTCCTCTGAAAAAACAACTTCCCTTTTCAATTTTACCAGTAAAGAATGATTAAAACACAACAGAGACAATAACTTCTCTCCTAAAAATGTTATTTACATTTTAGCAGACACTTATCAAGAGCCACTTACAGAAAAAACAGAAATAGCCTATTCACATAAGTATTCAGACCCTTTGCTATGAGACTCGAAATTGGGCTCAGGTGCATCCTGTTTCCATTGATCATCCTTGAGATGTTTCTACAACTTGATTGGAGTAAACCTGTGGCAAATTTGATTAATTAGACATGATTTGGAAAGGACACAACTGTCTATATAAGGTCCCACAGTTGACAGTGCATGTCAGAGGAAAAATCTAGCCATGAGGTTGAAGGAATTGTCCGTAGAGCTCCAAGACAGGATTGTGTCGAGGCACAGATCTGGGGAGGGGTACTAAAAAATGTCTGCAGCATTGAAGGTCCCCAAGAACATAGTGGCCTCCATAATTCTTAAATGAAATAAGTTTGGAACTACCAAGACTCTTCCTAGAGCTGGCTGTCCGCCAAACTGAGCAATCAGAGGATATGGGCCTTGGTCAGGGAGGTACCAAGAACTCGAAGGTCACTCTGACAGAGCTCCAGAGTTCCTCTGTGGAGATGGGAGAACCTTCCAGAAGGACAACCATCTCTGCATCACTCCACCAAGCAGGCCTTTATGGTAGAGTGGACAGATGGAAGCCACTCCTCGGTTTGGCACCGCTCATCACCTGACCAATACCATCCCTACGGTTAAGCATGGTGATGGCAGCATCATGCTGTGGGGATGTTTTTTAGCGGCAGGGACTGGTCGATTAGTCAGGATCGAGGGAAAGATTAACGGAGGAAAGTACAAAGAGATCCTTGATGAAAACATGCTCCAGAGTGCTCAGGACCTCAGACTGGGGCGAAGGTTCACCTTTCAACAGGACAAAGACCTTAATCACACAGTCAAGACAAAGCAGGAGTGGCTTCCGGACAAGTCTCTGAATGTCCTTGAGTTGCCCAGCCATAGTCCGGACTTGAACCCAATCGAACATCTCTGGAGAGACCTGAAAATAGCTGTGCAGTGACACTCCCCATCGAACCTGACAGAGCTTGAGAGGATCTGCAGAGAAGAATAGAATACAGGTGTGCCAAGCTTGTAGCGTCATACCCAAGAAGACTTGAGGCTATAATCGGTGCCAAAGGTGCTACAACAAAGTACTGAGTAAAGGATCTGTGTGAACCAGACTTGTGGAGGTCTAAAATATTTTTTCTGAGGTCTTGGCTGATTTCTGTATTTTTTATTTTTAATACATTTGCAAAAGTGTCTAAAAACCTGTTTTTACTTTGTCATAATGGGGTATAGTGTGTAGATTGATGAGGGTAAAAAAAACGATGTAATAAATTTTAGAATAAGGCTGTAACCTAACAAAATGTGGAAAAAGTCAAGGGGTCTGAATACTTCAGAATGCGCTGTATATGGAGAACCCTCCGTGAAGATACATTTCAGGAAAGACAAGAAACTATGCATATGGCTAAACTCACCTTCCTTCTCGGCTCTGTCCCCCTCCTCTGTCGCCTCCTCTGGTGGGTTTCCACTGGCTCCCCTGGTGGTGTTAATGGACTCCAGCAGTGAAACAAACTCCACAAAGTTGGTCTCATTGGGGATCTGACCCTCCTTGGCCTCCAGGTCTGACTTAGACGAGGTCATGGTAGTCTGTCTGTTCTGTGATCTGTCCGCAATGAGGACTGCATCCTTCCCACTGTCCATGCTCAGGCCTCGCACGTGTGTCCTGCCCCCCGGGCCGTACTTCCTGAACGTAGATGGGATTCGCAGGAAGCCATCTGCATCCACATTGAGGTCTGGAGGGTCGTTCTCATCAGGGTGGGAGTGGATGTCGATGCCAGAGGAGCTGTTGTCGGGTGTGGTCGACAGGGGGGTGGGGTGTTCCAGGTCTGCCTTGTTGTATCCTAAGTCCCGGCAGTCCAGAGCAGCAGAGTCAGAGCTCATCAACTCTTTGGTAATCTGGCCATCTGGGCTTGGAGTCTGCAGCTGAGCAGGGTCAACCTTAGATAACGGTTCCCCTTCATTCTCTGCACCACTCTGTTCATCATCCTCAGGCGAGTCAAAGGTGATAACAGGAATTTTGTTGAGGCAGTTGCCAGCAGCCCCTCCATGGTGGCCGATGACCATCTGTGCCTGGGCAGACTCCAGGATGCTCTGTTTGACCGACTCCTCCAGCTCCGCAGCCGTCTGGGCATCACAGCTCATTGTGATGATGATCTTGAATGTGTCGTTCTCGTCCAGGCGGTCTGATGGGCCAGAGTTGTCAACCAAGACAACAGCTATCTCGTCCGAGCAGTATGTCTCCTCTGGCTGGTCATGCTGAGGAGGAGGTGGGAGGGGGTCATCATGCTCCTGAATGGCCTCTAGAGAGTTGTTGTTGGGGTCCTGTTGGGCCTGTTTCTCTAGTTCCTTCTGCTCTCTTCTTTCTTCATCACTCCCCTTGGAGGAGGGCAATCCTTCATCAGCAATCTCCCTATGAGCCACATGCTTCTGCTCCCCCAGCAGGAGAGGGGTGGCCTGGTCAGGGTTGGGTCTAGACAGGTCCTTTGGGGAGAATTCCTCCTCAGGCTGCAGTCTCTCTGTGGGTTGTTTCTCCTCAGGGATACTGTCACTCTGGGCTGCAACAGATATACTAACGTTACAAAGAGCATATTGACAGGAATTTAGACTCATAAATACAAAAAAATTACATCTCAGTCGTTACAATTTCTGCTCTAACTAACAATAAAGGATATTGATCTTCACAGCAACACTTTGCAAAACCAACATGAGACAACATTTACTGGAAGCTGATGGCATGCTTATCTGAGCATATTTGAATTTGAATAATGTGCTAGACTAGCATAAAGAGTGCTAATCAATGTATCACTACATCCATACAATGCATTCCAGGAAGAACATTTCATTCTCACAGTGAGATTTGAGAATAGAAAATCAATTTCCTGTTGTAGGGGGAATCAGACCAGTTTTAAAAACATATGAGAGTACAGTACCTTCAGTATTCTTTAAGTTTTCTGATTTTGGACACTCCTGTAAGGGCAAGAGATATGGATGATGGTGGAAAGAAAAAGGGGGAAAATGGTGCTCATTAAACCAAAAATGTATATTCCATAATATATACTGAACACCAATATAAACACAACATGAAACAATTTCAATGATTTTACTGAGTTACATTTCATATAACGAAATCAGTCAATTGAAGTACATTCATTAGGCCCTAATCTATGGATTTGACATGACTGGGCAGGGGTGCAGACATGGGTCGGCCACCCACTTGGGAGCCAGGCCTACCTACTAGGGAGCCAGGCCCAGCCAATCAGAATGAGATTTTCCCCACGAAAGGGCTTTATTACAGACAGCAATAATCCCCAGGTGACTGGTCTCAGATGAGTCCGCTGGTGAAGAAGCAGGATGTGGAGGTCCTGGGCTGGTGTGGGTACATGTGGTCTGCAGTTGTGAGCCTGGTTGGACATACTGCCAAATTCTCTAAAATGACGCTTATGGTAGAGGAATGAACATTCAATTATCTGGAAACAGCTCTGGTGTACATTCCAGCAGTCAGAATGCCAATTGCACGCTCCTTCAAAACTTGAGAAATCTGTGACATTGTGTTGTGTGACAAAACTGCACATTTTAGAGTATTGTCCCCAGCACAAGGTGCACCTGTGTAATGATAATTTGTATTGTACCCAGCACAAGGAGCACCTGTGTAATGATCATGTTGTTTAATCAGCTTCTTGATATGCTACAGCCATCAGGTGGATGGATTATCATGGCAAAGGAGAAATGCTCACTAACAGGGATATTTGACAGAAATGTGCTTTTTGTGCGAATGGAACATTTCTGGGATCTTTTATTTCAGCTCATGAAACATTTATTTCAGCTCATGGACTAACACTTTACATGTTGCATTTATATTTTAGTTCAGTATAAGAAGTGGTAGAATGTAGCTCAAGAGTAGTTAAAATGGTACACTAACCACTCCAATCAACCCAGGGTCCGTCTCTGTCTGTTTTACTGTAACCTGGATGACTGGATTCGGCCTGTTTCTGGTCAACATTGTCATGGCAACACTGTCAGGAACAGTGCTGCTTTTCCTATTTGGAAAGATGTAGAGAGTATGTGGTCATCTGTGGTAGTTCCTTTATCAAAGGATGACATGTTTTTCAAGACAAAAGCACTACTTCAAACTATATATACTTCGGAATATATTGGTTATACATTTTGTTTTATTAAACATGCTCACCTTAATTTAGCTGGAAGACATGAATCTGAGGTGTTGCTTTTATTCTCTGCACCTTGGATGACATCAGAGAGACTGCTTGGGGTCACAACGTCGCCTTCATCAAACATCACATGGAGGCGATAGTTGACCATCTTTATGGTGATGAAGAAAATGGTGACTGAGGTGCAGTATATACTAAGTGCCATGGTGGTGGGCGGAAGAGCCTGAGGAAAAAACACACCAACTCCCTCAATATCTCAAAACACCGATCTTGACCAAAACTTTATAATTATTCAAAAATACTTCTTATTCTTCTTCATCACATTAGGCAGAGTGCATCCCACCCTTTCCTCAATAATATGTCAAGAAGTCTGAAACATTCCCCTTCATCTTGGGTGAAGACTTAACACCAGAGGAGCTATCTGAGGCTGTAATGTAATGTACATTTGAAGTCACATAGGTTCAAGGTTAACATACACCTTAGCCAAATACATTTAAACTAAGTTTTCACAATTCCTGACATTTAATCCTAGTAAAAATGCCCTGTTTTAGGTCAGTTAGGATCACCACTTTATTTTAAGAATGTGAAAATGTCAGAACAACAGTAGAGAAGGATTTATTTCAGTTTTTATTTCTTTCAACACATTCCCAGTGGGTCAGAAGTTTACATACACTCAATTAGTATTTGGTATGCTGCCACCCCGTGCTTCATGGTTGGGATGGTGTTCTTCGGCTTGCAAGCATCCCCCTTTTTCCTCCAAACATAATGATGGTCATTATGGCCAAACAGTTCTATTTTTGTTTCATCAGACCAGAGGACATTTCTCCAAAAAGTACGATCTTTGTCCCCATGTGCAGTTGCAAACCGTAAGCTGGCTTTTTTTATGGCGGTTTTAGAGCAGTGGCTTCTTCCTTGCTGAGCGGCCTTTCAGGTTATGTCGATATAGGACTCATTTTACTGTGGATGTAGATACTTTTGCACCTGTTTCCTCCAGCATCTTCACAAGGTCCTTTGCTGTTGTCCTGGGATTGATTTGTGCTTTTCGCACCAAAGCACGTTCATCTCTAGGAGACAGAACGCATCTCCTTCCTGAGCGGTATGACGGCTGCGTGGTTCCATGGTGTTTATACTTGCGTACTATTGTTTGTACAGATGAACGTGATACCTTCAGCTATTTGGAAATTGCTCCCAAGGATGAACCAGACTTGTGGAGGTCTACATTTTTTTTCTGAGGTCTTGGCTGATTTCTTTTGATTTTTATTTATTTTTTATTTCACCTTTATTTAACCAGGTAGGCTAGTTGAGAACAAGTTCTCATTTACAAATGCGACCTGGCCAAGATAAAGCAAAGCAGTGCGACACAAACAATACAGAGTTACACATGGAATAAACAAGCGTACAGTCAATAACACAATAGAAAAAATAAAACTCTATATACAGTGTGTGCAAATGGCGTGAGGTGGTAAGGCAATAAATAGGCCATAGTAGCGAAGTAATTACAATTTAGCAAATTAACCATGGAGTGATAAATATGCAGATGATGATGTGCAAGTAGAAATACTGGTGTGCAAATGAGCAGAAAAGTAAATAAAACAATATGGGGATGAGGTAGGTAGATATGATGGGCTATTTACAGATGGGCTATGTACAGCTGCAGCGATCGGGTAGCTGCTCATATAGCGGATGTTTAAAGTTAGTGAGGGAAATATAAGTCTCCAGCTTCAACGATTTTTGCAATTCGTTCCAGTCATTGGCAGCAGAGAACTGGAAGGAAAGGCGGCCAAAGCAGGTGTTGGCTTTTGGGATGACCAGAGAGATATACCTGCTGGAGCGCGTGCTACGGGTGGGTGTTGTTAACGTGACCAGTGAGCTGAGATAAGGTGGAGCTTTACCTAGCAAAGAGTTATGGATGACCTGGAGCCAGTGGGTCTGGTGACGAATATGTAGCGAGGGCCAGCCGACGAGAGCATGCAGGTCGAGGTGGTGGGTGATGTATGGGGTTTTGGTGCCAAAACGGATGGCACTGTGATAGACTGCATCCAGTTTGAAGAGTAGAGTGTTGGAGGCTATTTTGTAGATGACATTGCCAGAGATTTTGCCATGATGTCAAGCAAAGTGGCACTGAGTTTGAAGGTAGGCCTTGAAATACATCCACAGGTCACCTCCAATTGACTCAAATCATGTCAATTAGCCTATCAGAAGCTTATAAAGCCATGACAACATTTTCTGGAATTTTCCAAGCTGTTTAAAGGCACAGTCAACTTATTCCACCAACCTAAGTGTATGTAAACTTCCGACTTCAACTGTATGTAACATTATGCTCAAACAGCCAAGGGCGATACTGAAAAATTATTTCCTATGGATGATCTGATTGAGAAGTCAATGCTCCACCCATATAATGTGGTCCTTTGGCTCTTCAGCTACATCTGCTTGAAAATGGTTAATGTGGGACAATATTACTCCATTACATAACAATGACAGTACTCCATCACTTTAACATCTGCACAAATAACTAGAAGGCTTTTGGTTTTCAGAACAGTTCATATGTTGTTGGACCTTTTTATATAAAATGAATTCTAAATAAACTATGAAACAAGCTTTGTGGGTTTTTTACTAATTGAAACCACTCATGTATTTAAGCAGACAAGAGGTACTATTCTGAAACACAGTAGGTCTGATAAGTGTATAGCATTCCTGCAAGATAATAGATGCAATTCCATTACGTTGGCAATAAAGGGACACATTAAAGAGCCCACATCTGGTGCTCGAAATAATTGTATAGGCTATCTTGACTCAATTAAGCCAAACCGAAACAGCATTCATGACCTAGGCCTACTAGACACTAATTTGCTCAAATGCGAATGAATGCCTGAAGTAGGCTTACTATCACATCCAAAAGGGATAGACGGTTTAGCTGTGCTGCGGCTCGTCTTTATGAACGCTGTGTTACAATGCCTGGAATTCTCTGCTTTTTCATCGCCGTGGAAGACCTACGTCCCAAATGCGACAATTCAATTTTCTGTCAATACAATTAATTAATAAATAAGCGGAAAAGTTTCAGGGCTGAAGATAAAAAATATCGCTCTAAATAAAAAATGAGACTGGAATGTTTCTCCAAGAGAACCGTGTTTGTTAACTAAAAGGGCTCTTAGTGATGCGGCGGCGCACTAAAACCTTATAGCCTAGATTACACAAGATCTGGGCCTTCGATTTAATTTACTCACCAAATGTAGTAACAGTGGCAACATCAGAAGGAACATCCACAAATAGAGGTGACAGGAGTTATTGAATTTGTTCTGGTCCGGGTCATGGTACCATCCTCCGGTCAATGATGCCCAAACCCCTTGACGCAAAGTCTGTACCAGTTGCGAGCCCATCCTCCTCAACTGCGATGGATTCTACAAACGATGTACAAATGCATATGTAGCCCATTTATTACGCCCCTACCATGTTGAAATTATAGGTCTGTGGGTTCTATCAAACTATCATTCGCGATTTGCTCGCCGCATCATTCCATCCGAATGTCAGGTCTCACATGGTGGACGGCTGTCTCTTGGGTCCAAGATGCGTAGATCCTGAGAGAGCACGAGCAGTTGTACAGCGCTGCATCACTAACCCATGCAGTTTGTGAGCTGATCCTGAATCGAATTGAATCTGCTTTATGGTTATTGACGGAATTTCCCATTTAAAATTTACTGTAAATCAACATGAAATGTTTTTCACTTCGTTGGGACGAACATTATATAAACACTATTGATTATATTTTTAAAGTACTATCCTGATGATTGAATATAAAGCATAAATAGTCCATGAATAATTCGTGGAACGTGTCAATGACAGTAGCCTTGCAGTGATGCATATCAAAATTAACGCATGAGTTCTTATAATAATAATAATAACAATAATAATAGGCTTACATAACGTATATAATATACAGTACTGGTCAAAATCTTGGACACACCTACTCATTCAAGGGTTTTTCTTTATTTTTACTATTTTCTACAATGTAGAATAATAGTGAGACATCAAAACTATGAAATAACACATATGGAATCATGTAGTAACCAAAAAAGTGATAAACTAATCCAAATATATGATATATTTGAGATTCTTCAAAGTAGCCACCCTTTGCCTTGATGACAGCTTTGCACGCTCTTGGCCTTCTCTCAACCAGCTTCATGAGGTAGTCACCTGGAATGCATTTCAATTAACAGGTGTGCCTACTTAAAAGTCAATTTGTGGAATTTATTTCCTTCTTAATGTATTTGAACCAATCAGTGTGGTACACAGAAGATAGCCCTATTTGGTAAAATACCAAGTCCATATTATGGCAAGAACAGGAAAGGAAGACCCAGAGTTACCTCTGCTGCAGAGGATAAGTTCATTAGAGTTAACTGCACCTCGTCTTGTAGTACAACAATAAATGTTTCGCAGAGTTCAAGTAACGGACACATCTCAACATCAACTGTTCAGAGGAGACCGCATGAATCAGGCCTTCATGGTCGAATTGCTGTATAGAAATTAGTACTAAAGGACACCAATAATAAGAAGAGACTTGCTTGGGCCAAGAAACACGAGCAATGGACATTAGACCGGTGGAAAGTATTGAGAATGGTGTGGGGGTGTTTTGCTGGTGACACAGTCTCTGATTTATTTAGAATTGAAGGCACTTTAACAAGAATGGCTACCACAGCACTATGCAGCAATACGCCATTCCCATCTGGTTAGCACTTAGTGGGCCTATCATTTGTTTTTCAACAGAACAATGACCAAAATCAAACCTCCAGGCTGTGTAAGGGCTATTTGACTGAGGAAAGTGATGGAGTGCTGCATCAGATGACTTGGCCTCACCCGACCTCAACCCAATTGAGGTGGATTGGGATGAGTTGGACCGCAGAGTGAAGGAAAATCAGCTAACAAGTGCTCAGCACTTGTGGGAACTCCTTCAAGACAGTTGTAAAAGCATTTCAGCTGACTACCTCATGAAGCTGGTTGAGAGAATGCCAAGAGTGTGCAAAGCCTTCATCAAGGCAAAGGGTGGCTTCTTTGAAGAATCTAAAATCTAAAATGTATTTTAATTTGTTAATCACTTGTTTGGTTATTACATGATTCCAAATGTGTTATTTCATAGTTTTGATGTCTCACTATTATTCTACAATGTAGAAAATAGTAAAAATAAAGAAAAACCCTTGAATGAGTAGGTGTCTCCAAACCTTTGACTGGTAATGTATATACAAAGTAAAATAATAAAATAAAATGTTATTTGTCACATGCGCTGAATATAACAGGGGTAGACTTTACCATGAAATGCTTACTTACAAGCCCTTAACCAACAATGCAGTTCAAGAAATAGAGTGAAGAAAATATTTACTAAATATCCTAAAGTAAAAATAAAATAAAAAGTAAGATAATAAAATAACAATACCAAGGCTAGATACAGGGGGGGTACAGGTACCGAGTCAATGTGGTACAGGTCCAGGTTAGTCCAGGTAATATGTACATGTAGGTAGGGGTAAAGTGACTATGCATAGATAATAAACAGTGAGTAGCAGCAGTGTAAAAATGAAGGGAGAGGGGGTGTCAATGTAAATAGTCCATTTGATTAATTGTTCAGCAGTCTTGTGGCTTGGGGATAGAAGCTGTTAAGGAGCTATCACGACTTCTACCGAAGTCGAAGCCTATCCTTGTTCGGGCGGTGCTCGGCGGTCGACGTCACCGGTCTTCTAGCCATCATTGATCCATTTTTAATTTTCCATTGGTTTTGTCTTGTCTTCCTACACACCTGGTTTCAATCCCATTCATTACCTGTTGTGTATTTAACCCTCTGTTCCCCCTCATGTCTTTGTCAGAGATTGTTTGTATTTCAGTGTTGTGTTGGTTTTTGTATTGGTGCGCGACGGGTCCTCGTACCCACTTTATTTATTGTTACATTTAGTGTTTGGAGTATGTTTATTTTATTTGTTATTAAATACTCCATTTCACTCAGTTTGATTCTAACGGCGCCTGACTTCCCTGCACCCTATACACACGACTATGACAGGAGCCTTTTGGACCTTGACGGTACCGCTTGCTGTGCGGTAGCCGAGAGAACAGTCTATGACTTGGGTGACTGGAGTCTTTGACAAGTCACCCAAATCCCATGAGATATGCCTACAATATATAATTGTACGTATGCCGTTTTGAAGCCATTTGTAGGTATGAATGTCTGGGTTCAACTCCAGGTACAGTATGTCAAATACAATTATATTTGTCACGTGCTTCATAAACAACAGTTGTAGACTAGTGAAATGCTTACTTATGGGTCCTTTTCCAATAATGCATTTTTATTTTATTTTGTACTTTTACCACTTTTTTTTCTCTCCAATTGGTAGTTAGAGTCTTGTCCCATCGCTGCAACTCCCCTATGGACTTGGGAAAGGCGAAGGTTGAGAACCAATCATCCTTCGAAACACGACCGCAGTGCTTCTTGACACACTGCTCACTTAACCCAGAAGCCAGCCGCACCAATGTGTCGGAGGAAACACCTTCCAGTTGGCAACCGATATCAGCTTGCAGGCACCCGACCAGCCACAAGGAGTTCGCTAGAGCGCGATGGGACAAGGAAATTTCGCCCCCTTATGTGTCTCTGGAAACGGCCGGTTGTGACACAGCCTGGGATCAAACCTGGGTCTGTAGTGACGTCTTTAAGCACTGCGATGCAGTGTCTTGGACCACTGCGTCACTCGGGAGGCCCCCAACAATGCATGGTTAAGATAAAGATATAAAATAGAAATGTGCACGAGGAATAAATACACAGTGAATAATTAATAATTGAGGTAGCTATGTACATATGGGTAAAGGTAAAATGGCTAGGCAACTGGATAGATAATAGAGAGTAGCAGTAGCATATGTAATGAGTGGGAATGTGTCTGTGAGTGTGTGCGTGTGCGAGAGTAGGGCGTCAGTATGCATGTCTGCACATGCTATGCACGTGTGGGCATATGTAGTGTATGTGTATGTTGGGGTGTCAGTGTAACTATGTGTGAGTGTGTGGGTAGAGTCCAGTGTGTGTTAATAGAGGCAGTACAAGAGAGAGAGCGCAAAAAAGGTCAATGCAGGTAGTCCGGGTATCCATTTGCTTAGCTATTTAGCAGTCTTGTTTAGTAGTCTCATGGCTTGGGGGTAGAATCTGTTCAGGGTCCGGTTGGTTCCAGACTTGGTGCACTGGTAATGCTTGCTGTGCAGTAGTGGAGAAAACAGTCTATGGCTAGGGTGGCTGGAGTCTTTGACAATTTGGGCCTTCCTCTGACATCGCCTGGTGTAGAGGTCTTGGATGGCAGGGAGCTTGGCCCCAGTGATGGGGCGGCAGGGTAGCCTAGTGGTTAGAGCGTTGGACTAGTAAAGGTTGCAAGTTCTTATCCCCGAGCTGACAAGGTACAAATCTGTCTTCTGCCCCTGAACAGGCAGTTAACCCACTGTTCCTAGGCCGTCATTGAAAATAAGAATTTGTTCTTAACTGACTTGCCTCATTAAATAAAGGTAAAAAAAATGTACTGGGCCGTACTCACCACCCTCTGTGGCGCCTTGTGGATAGGTGCCTTGCAGTTGCCGTACCAAGCGGTGATGCAGCCAGTCAAGATGCTCTCAATGGTGCAGCTATAGAACTTCTAGAATATCTGAGGGCCCATGCCAAATCTTTTCGGGAAAGAGGAACTGACGTGCCCTCTTCACAACTGTGTGGGTGTATAGAGTATGCGGACCATGTTAATTCCTTAGTGATGTTGATACCGAGGAACTTGAAGCTCTCAATCTGCTCCACTACAGCCCCATCGATGTGGATGGGGACGTGCTCTCCCCGCCATTTCCTGTTGTCAACGATCAGGTCCTTTGTTTTGCTGATGTTGAGGGAGAGGTTGTCCTGGCACCACACTGCCTCATCGCCGTCAGTGATCAGTCCTACCAGCGCCGTGTTGTCAGCAAATGTGTGCCACAGGCCTGTGCTAGCTTTCTGAGCTAAAGCCTAGCTCTTGGCCCTATTTATAACTGGTCATTTTTGGTGGTTATAAAACACTAATATATAACTACTTGACATTCAATGGATTTTTTTACAAGGCTATTAGAACCAACTAAGCTATTTTAGGCCTTAGCCATATTCTTTAAAACCCACAAAAAAAACTTCTTAAAAAGTACATGCAATTGTTGAAAAATACGGTCTAAAAGGGTTAATAAATAGGCCTAGACAGTTAATTACTGGCCTAAATTATAGGCCAATTAATGTAGGCTAGTTTATGAATCATTAATAAACAGTTATTACTCGTTGGTTTATGATGTGATTGTCGTGTTGGTGCTTGACAAATAATGAGTTTACGCACGGCTGCACAGTAATTCATTATTAGCCTACTATTGCTATCATCGATAATATTGCATAATTTTCCATCACAGCGCGCCCTCTTCTGCACACCGAGGCAACTCTCCCAACTGCTCCTCCTCGTTTTCCTATAGGGACAGGCATGTCACGTCAGGCTAAATTCACCAATCTGCGTGTAGAACAGAACAGCTCGAGCAGCGTTCGCAAACTTCCCAGGACCAGCCAGACGCTGAATAGTGTGTCAGACAGTTCGGATGAGTCTAGTTGGAGCGATGGCGGTGCCGTACGGGTTGTTTTGAGGGAAGTTGCTGAAACGTTTGATATCTTTCGGATCCTAGCGAATCATTTCAACGCAACAAAACGTTCCATTGTTTGTTAAACGACAAGACATTAGCAGAATGTATGCTCCAAATGTTCAAGTGTCAGTGCAGTCAATGGGCTGACCTAACGTTAGCTAGCTACTATAGTAGTATAGCGAATGGGTTAGCTAGCCAGCTAAAGGTTTTGGAGAGCGATTCAACTAACGTTAGCTAAACTTGCCTGAAACTGAAAACTTAGCAATAGCATAGTTACCAACAATAATATAGCTAATCCTGATGTTGATGTATGTTTCTGGTGTTTAACCCAAGTTTATTTCGATAATGTGACTGCAGGTACTGTTTTGGCACTTGATAAACGTCAGCCTGAAAATTCAGGAGCTAACGTTTGCACGTTCAGCTATGCCCTTTTTTGCTAGCTACTAAATTAGGTAGCCGCTAACGTTAGCACATTTAGCTATGCACTTTTTGCTAGCTATTAAGTTAAGTAGATGTAATGGGCTTATTTTTCACTCTGTCCGTGTTGGGACTGGGTAAACTTTCATGTACACTTTCTGAAGTAGCTCGTTAGCTACATAAATATGCATTGCTTTTTCCAACTAGCGTAACTTTATCAAAAGTTGACCCACAAAGAAACTCAACGCGGAGAGATGAAAGTAGCAAACGCGTTTTACCAGGACTTTGGAATACCATGCTGGAACCGTCTTGCCCATTTGTGATATCGTTCTGAACGATTCACGAGCATTCCAGTTAGAGGTCCTTTGATCGTTTGCTTTTTCGTCAACAGTTTGCTCCCTATATGGTACGGCTACAGCCACCGAGAAATGGATATTTCCAAGGGCGGTTTCCCAAACGGCGAGGGGCAACCGAAAGACACGGGAGAGCATGCCTGGACAGATTCCCCCACTGCAAGAGCTTGGGCTCATTCCGCTCCCCTGTCCAGATCGCTGTGGACGGCAGTGTTTGACTATGGAAGTACTGGAGAAGACGAACTTAGTCTGCGGCGGGGGGACGTGGTTGAGGTCCTCTCGAAGGATGCTGCGATCTCGGGAGATGAAGGATGGTGGACGGGTAAAATTAACCATCGAGTCGGGATTTTCCCTGCAAATTATGTTACCTATCAACCTGCCATTTACAGGCTTCCAGGCGGTAGCACGGTAGGGGTGAGGGAGCGTCCGAGTACTCCCATCCAAATAGATTTTAGCGAACTCGTTTTAGAGGAAGTAATCGGTGTCGGGGGATTTGGTAAAGTTTACCGAGGGGCATGGAAAGACCAAGAGGTCGCTGTGAAGGCAGCGCGACAGGATCCTGACGAAGACATCACTGCAACTTCGGATGGTGTTAAGCAAGAGGCCAAGCTCTTCTCTATGCTACAACATCCCAATATAATAAAACTTGAAGGTGTTTGTCTTGAGGAGCCAAACCTGTGCTTGGTGATGGAATATGCTCGTGGAGGGACTCTTACCCGGGCTTTGACTGGTCGGAGGATACCCCCACACATTCTTGTCAACTGGGCTGTTCAAATCGCCAGGGGCATGCACTACCTACACGAGGAGGCTGTTGTGCCTATTATTCACCGTGACCTGAAATCCTGCAACAGTAAGAAACATATTAATATTACCATCTGCTAAAAATAACCTTGCATCACTTTTAGAACAGATTAAAACAGAGCATGGCCATAGGTGCACTTGTTTCCAAAAATGCACACTTATTACCTTTGAGCACACCCCTCTTGAAACAGTGTGAAGGATGCCGGATCTGGAATGGTCCACAATGTCCTCTACCAACTAAAAAATAATCCTAAAGCTTATGAATACACTTTTACTAAACTAATGCATGAGGATACAGTTGATATTCTACACAACTGAAACATCCATCACTAAGTAATGTGTTCTGCACATTGGGTAAGCTGCCATATATTAGCCTAGAATGCAAGTGTAGGATAGTGGGTTCAATTCCCGGGACTACCCATATATAAAATGTATGCACGCATGACTAAGTTGCTTTCAACAGAAGCGTCTACTAAATGGCATCTATTATATGACATTGCATGCATGTTTGTTAGGCCGACTAGCAGCTGAGTGTTGAGGTTGGCATTTGAAGGAATGATTACGAGCGAGGGCTTCTCTGCCATGAATTTCCGAGTTTAAACTATCACTGAAACCCTCTTGGGCTAGCCTCACATTAGTGATATGCTAAATCACGATTATGATCATATTCATCAGTCACCTGGCCCAGTGGCATGTTGAAAGAGAACTACTTAATTTAACTAGGCAAGGGACTGTTGAAAATTAGCCGGCTGGCTAAAACCGGCACTTTTACTGAAACGTTGATTAATGTGCACTGTCCCTGTAAAAATAAACAAAAAATAAAAAAAGTCAGTTAAAAACAAATTCTTATTTTCAATGATGGCCTAAGAACAGTGGGTTAACTGCCTTGTTCAGGGGCAGAACAACTCTTTTTTTATATATATATTTATATATATATATATAAACCTTGTCAGCTCTGGGATTCGATCTTGCAAATTTCAGTTAGTAGTCCAACGCTCTAACCACTAGGCTACCTGCCGCCTAGGTATTGTTGACATATCTGTCCCATCTTGCCCGATTGCGTGACAGTACATTTAAGTTAATTTAAGTTTGCAAAGCAGTAATGTTTGACATTTTGGGAAGTGCAGATTCAATTTTGAGAAGTGCAGATTCATTGTGACTGCGATGAAATTGTACCATCTGCATTCCGTTCCTTTCCACAGTCATTCAGCACAGACAACATTCCCTCTTTCAACTCTGTTGTTTTTCGGTCACCCGTATAGACTCCAGAGGCCTGTACAAGCAGCTGAGACTGAGCTCTCTCCTCCATCTGTTTGTCGGTCTGTTTGGCATGTGGCTGATCCCCACAAACACAGATCCCCTTCAGGGCATGTGAAAACCAGGCAGGACCCTAGAGAAGGATCTGTGTATGTAGGGGGGACCCTCGAAAGGATGTGAAATAAGGTCTACGTTTGCTCAGCTGGGTTCCCTAACCCCCACCACCCTGAAATGTTGTCTCAAATATAGCCCCTGCTTTACTAAACACTCAACTTCAAACCATGTCATCAGTGTAGGCTATGTGCTCCTAAATTTCCCAAAGCATCTCATATTAGGCCTATATGGCCCATGTGGAAATCAAACCCACAATGCCGGTGTTGCAAGAACCAACCGAATGAGCCACTGGAAAAAATCCTGACGATTTTAGAACTGAAACATGCTACCGTTAACTTTTAGGCCTGTTTCAATAGATGATAAGATTTCCGGACTCAAATTTTTTATGTGGCGTTGTTTACTTTTTGATACTGCCTTGGAGTCGTCCCTCTGAATAATGCATGAGAAGGTTTCAGAGTGGACTATGACTGTGGCTACATACTTCAAAGTGTGACCTCTGTATTGTTCGAAACATGATTTTGGCGACTCATCAGGCTCTGCTTTCACCGAAGGTGAACCTTGTTCGGCAATCCATCTGGCTGCATTTTATTTTTCACCAGGGAATCATTCACATGTCTACACAATCACTGTCAGATGGGGGTGTGGGCTAACCAAACAAACCCAGCCTCTTTTTAATGAACAGGGTAATTCCATGGTAAGTTTTTTTTCCCCCTCACTTTATAATGTATGCCAAATAAAACCATTAATTTCAAAGTTTAACAAACCATGCAACTCTATGTACAAGGACTACTTTGAACAATTCACACACAATATTTCTCAAAAACACATTTACTGGTAGAACTGTGGAGGTGCAATGTTTGGTAACAGAATTATGGTCAAATCTCCCTCTGTTTTTTATGCGACCACTTGTTCCAAAAACGGTTAAATATTAAGATTCAAAGATGTCTGCAGAAAGAATGGGGTGTCAGCTATGACATAATACCTTGAGTTAGAAATTATGTTTTTTGGTTATTGAACTGCAGCAGGTGAAATGGATTTATATCCGGTAACATAATTAGCGTAACTGCACTGCTAACACAGTTTAGTGTGTTTTATTTTTCCACATTATTGTGTGGAATTTCACTTTAATTGGAAAATATAACATGTTTTTTTAGGTGCGCACTGAATTCACTGACCTCCCCCACCCACCGGGAACTATACACTTTCTCCTGTTTCATACTTTTAAACCAGTTACTCAGGACACCAGCCACAAATAAGGCAGCCTAAAGGGCAATTCATCTGTGGGATATCATTGTGAAGGTTTCTCTGGAGCATGCATTGTGAGAGGAGGGCTACTGCAGTGCACAAACTTTCACAACCGACGGACTACCTATTATACCTTCAGAAGTGATCAACAATTGACTTAGTGTAGTATAACACACACTGATTTGGTCAATGATTATCTTAAGGGAATATCAAAAAGTCAGTGAAATTGTGTCTTTGTGTTCCCTAATCTTTTAATACCTCGCGGTCGAAGGAGGAATGCTGCTAATGAGGGGCAAAAACTTAACATAAGTTTGCACAATGGAGTGGTCAAGCACTAGTTGCTAGGTGACGGCAGCCACAAGAATGCCCAGACTCCCGGGTCTGAAAGGCTTATTTTGATTATATTTAATCTCCATAACAGCTGCAACTCTCTATTTTTATTTTAACACAATAGCTTGTTCCTTCCTGCTGATTGGAGCTGTAGAGTAGGGAGGTACTGTAGGTGGAAGCAATGTTCATTTAACAGACAGGGCACAGCACATTGAAACGTGGCCTCTTGCCAGCCCTCCTAACACTTTCATTTTGTAGTTTCGGCTACAGAGATGTGAAGGTTAAAGAATTTCAAGATTCTCGCTCCAGAAGGCATGCACTTGAAATGAAACCAGGGAACCATAGTGTCCTGTTGGAAGTCACAGTGCTATCCTGTGGATCCAAGTCATGGTTATTGTGTCTAGCTCTCACGTTTACACCCCAACCGATAAAATGGGTACTGAAAATATATAGGCCCATTCAGAGGAGGGCATAACCATAGATTGCAAGGCAACTTTTTTTGTCCCTTCATTGAAATGAACTACATTAATGCGTAGTTAGCCTACTACAGGCGTTTTCTGAAAGGAGAACTGGAAATGCTTTGAATATTAGTTTTATTATGGCCACTTAGGAACCGCCTATTGTCAGGCACCTTGCATAGCCCAACAGTTGGTGAAAACCTGACTGACTCAACCCAGTATTCTGTCTACAAATGAGGCATTATCACCTTGAGCTGGTACTTTTACAGCTAACTTTTTGTATATAGTGTGGTAGAAACACACAAGATTAAGCGAAGGGAAATGGAGATGAGCTTAAACTGCTGTATTTTATAGGCTCTCATTAAACCAGTGAAACATGTTTGAAATGGAATAGGCCTTGTTTCTTCCTAGAAGCTTGTTTTGGATATTGCACCACTGGGGCGTATTTGTTTTAATCTAAGTGAAGGTAGATGCTATGTCTGTTACAGTATAATGTTTATCTACTACAAATAACAACAGACGACACATAGTCCTCCTACACTGCCATAACTCTCCACAATATTGTTGCTGTTCTGCTCTGATTCTGTTACATTACCCTCCTCCAGATGTAGCCTATTTGTTACATTACCCTCCACCAGATGTAACCTATTTGCTACATTAGCCTCCACCAGATGTAGCCTATTTGCTACACTACCCTCCACCCGATGTAGCCTATTTGTTATATTACCCTCCACCAGATGTAGCCTTTTTTCTACATTACCCTTCCCTCAGATGTAACCTATTTGCTACATTACCCTTCCCCAGATGTAACCCTTTTCTACGTTACCCTTCCCCACATAGGTAACACATTTGCTACATTACCCTCCACCAGATGTAGCCTATTTGCTACATTACCATTCTCCAGATGTAGCCTATGTTTGAGCTTTGTTGTCACCCTCCCATTTGGCAAGTTCGTGACTGTGACCTGGCAGTAGAGTCAAGCCTGCCCACAAGACCGTATCTACTGTAGGCTCTATTCTGGAGTAGATGATTATTAAATATCAACACTAAGGACATGGGAAAGTTTAAGGGCTCCCCTGTAAAAATGAAATATGTGTTTAGTCTTTGGATAATGGCTTTTTGTTAGTTTGGCCAAGTTGGCTATGGTGTTGATATGGAGTAGTGATGCACCGATATTACATTTTTGTCCGATATCCAATATTTTCCTTGCCCAAAAAAAACTATACCAATAAGCGACATACAATTTTTTATTGGCCTTTTAAGCATTCTAGTACAGTTAAATAGTTAACACACACACATGGATGCAGCGGTCAAAGGCACTGCATCTCAGTGCAAGAGGTGTCACTACAGTCCCTGGTTCGAATCCAGGCTGTATCACATCCGGCCTAGATTGGGAGTCCCATAGGGCAGCGCTCAATTGACCCAGGGTCGTCCGGTTTCGGCTGTCATTTTAAATAAGAATTTGTTCTTCGCTGACTTGCCTAGTTAAATAAAGGTTATACACGCACACCACGCTGACCAAGAAGTTATTTTGTTGGCATTTACGTATGTCCCCATTACCAGTAAAACATAATCAAAACCTATTTCTTTCACTTACATGCTGTGCTGTTTTGTTGTTCATTTGTTTGGTCGTTTCATTCGCAACCAGGATTTCTCATACTATGGGACACGGTTTGGGTTTTTGCGTGTCAAATAAGCTTGTTGACCAATCAGGACCTGAATATGACTGCGCATCACATAATAATTGAACGCGTTCATACATTTTTTACGTAGTTATTACACATTGATTACATTTTCACTCGTATTTCATATGTCACAATGATTAATCGATACATATGCTATGAACTGGTAAAGTTGTCTCGCTCACATACAGTGGTGGTCATAAAAAATAGCTAGCTAGCTCATGGATGCAAACGATGTTCTTCCCCGAAAACATAGCAAAACGACATCAGTTTCAGTAGCTATAGTTAGCTAGCTAACTATATAGTTACGTGTCATCTAAAATAACTCTACTTTATAAGACAGTTCTTATTTGATTAATGGCGGTCGGATCCATCTGAAGCTAGCCACAATAAGGATTAGCCACAATAGTGGACTTTGCGGTTAGCCTTCAAAATAAAAGAATGACATTGACAGTGATACAAATGAATACACATAGTAGAATTGTGCCATAATTGAATAGATCATGCTAAACGAGGTTGGAATGTTATATAAAATCAACAAAATACAATAATTTGTTAATTTGACAAATCTGTTGAAATCACACTGGATGTATTTTACTTTAGAATTGCACTGGGGGCATACTTACAGTGCCTTGCAAAATTATTCATCCCCCTTGGTGTTTTTCCTTTTGTTGCATTACAACCTGTAATTGAAATTGATTTTTATTTGGATTTCATGTAATGGACATACACAAAATAGTCCAAATTGGTGAAGTGGGAAAAAAAAAAAAAAACTTGTTTCAAAATATTCAAATAAATGAATAAGTGGTGCGTGCATAATTATTCACCCCCTTTGCTATGACGCCCCTAAATAAGATCTGGCAACCAATTACCTTCAGAAGTCACATAATTAGTTAGATTGCACACAGGTGGACTTTAGTTAAGTGTCACATGATCTGTCACATAATCTCATAATATATACATACACCTGTTCTGAAAGGCCCCAGAGTCTGCAACACCACTAAAAAAGATTTGTCATCTTCAAAGTGGTAGGCATGTTGTGTAAATCAATGATACAAACCCCCCAAAAATCAAATTTAATTCCAGGTTGTAAGGCAACATAATAGGAAAAATGCCAAGGGGGGTGAATACTTTTGCAAGCCACTGTATGGATTGTGGATCAATAACATGGGGTATCAGTCTTCTCAGTTTGCATCTCAATGTGGGAAAAAAACTGTTTGCATGTTCTTCACAAAGAGGGCAACAGCTGCTACTGAGCCAGATGTCTATGTGTCAGGGGAGAAGCTCCAGGTGGTATCTGATTTTAAGTACCTTGGCATCATACTTGATTCCAACCTCTCTTTTAAAAAGCATGTGAAAAAGGTTATTCAGATAACCAAATTCAACCTAGCTAATTTCCGATTTATACGAAATTGTTTGACTACAGATGTAGCAAAACTGTACTTCAAATCTATGATACTCCCCCACTTAACATACTGCTTGACTAGTTGGGCCCAAGCTTGCTGTACAGCATTAAAACCTATTCAGTCTGTCTCCAAACAGGCTCTCAAAGTGCTTGATAGGAAGCCCAATAGCAATCATCACTGTTACATCCTCAGAAAGCATGAGCTCCTGAGTTGGGAAACTCTTGTGCAATACACCGACGCATATCTTGTATTCAAGATCCTAAATGGCCTGGCTCCCCCTCCACTCAGTATTTTTGTTAAACAGAAAACACAAACATATGGCAGCAGATCCACAAGGTCTGCCATGAGAGGTGACTGTATAGTTCCCTTAAGGATATACTAAGTTCCCTTTAGTAAATCCGCTTTTTCTGTGAGAGCTTCCCATGTCTGGAATACACTGCCATCAGACACACATAACTGCACCACATATCACAATTTCACAAAACGTATCAATACATGGCTAAAGGTCAATCATATTTGTGATCATAGTCCCTAGCTGTGTATTGCCACTTTCCATGTTGTCTGTAGCTTGTGAGGTGTGGAAACACTTTGTTGCTTTTATGAATTTTGTCTGTTTATGAATGTTGCTCTGTCTGTATGCTACGTCTTGCTTGTCCTATGTTGCTCTGTCTGTATGCTATGTCTTGCTTGTCCTATGCTTAGCTAACATGTCAAATAGTGTTATTTGAGTCGTCAAATAGTGTTATTTCACATGTATCTTTTTTGACATTCCATAGTATGTCGTGAAGCTAATAGCAGAGACGCTGTTACTGTGTAACTCCGGTAGGACAACATGTGTACCGGTGCCTGACCAGTCGGCGAAAGCCAGCATCACCCACAACAGAGAACGGTTGATAGTCAAGGGCAATGAATCCCATTACCTTGGTATTAATGGATTTCGCCTTTGAGTTGTCTCGCTGAAATGTTCTTAATCTTTCAAGTGACTGCTCGACATGTTGACTGCTCGGTCCACACAGCCGACATTGTGGGCTAGGTTAGGAATGCTGTGTTGCAAGTGTAGCGCAAAATTTTACGTGGCGTCATCATGTCATGTTATATGGTGGTCTAAGGCATTGCATCTCAGCACATGAGACTTCACTACAGACACCCTGGTTCGATTCCAGGCTGTATCACAACCGGCCGTGATTGGGAGTCCCATAGGGCGGCGCACAATTGGCCCAGTGGCCAGTGTAGGCCGTCATTGCAAATAAGAATTTGTTCTTAAAACCTTTCTGGCGCAGGCGTTCCGCTAGCAACCCACCTTGACAACCACCGGTGAAATTGCAGAGCGCCAAATTCAAAATAAAGAAATAGGAGTGTTATACATCGGCTTAAAGATGAACTTCTTGTTAATCCAGCCGCTTTGTCAGATTTCGAAAAGGCTTTACGGCGAAAGCATACCATGCGATTATCTGAGGACAGCGCACCGCTTACAAACATTTTACAACCAAGTAAAGGAATTAAAAAGTCAGAAATAGCGATAAAATTAATCACTTACCTTTGAAGATCTTCATATGGTTGCAGTCACAAGAGTCCCAGCTATACAATAAATGTTTGTTTTGTTCGATAAAGTCCCTCTTTATATCCCAAAAACTCAGTTTTGTTGGCAGTTTTGTTGTTGTTGTTTTGTTCAGTAATCCACTGGCTCAAAGGCGGTCAAAACATGCAGACGAATACATCCTAGTAGTACAGGTAAAGTTCGTCGAAACATGTCAAACGATGTTTATAATTAATCCTCAGGTTGTCAATTGTCTAAATAATTGATAATATTTGAACCGGACAATAGCGTATTCAATAGAAAGGAAAAACAACGAAGGGCGCTCACTCGCGCAAACCAGCAAGGCATGATTTGACAGTCCACTGACAGAAAGGTCTCATTCTTCTTCATTTTTCAGAAAACAAGCCTGAAGCAATGTCTAAAGACTATTGACATCTAGTGGAAGCCATAGGAACTGCAATATGGGTCCTAACACATAGATACTCTAAAGGCATTCAATTGAAAACTACCCACATCAAAAACATCCCACTTCCTGGATGGATTTTCCTCAGGTTTTCGCCTGCCATATCAGTTTTGATATACTCAGACATTATTTTAACAGTTTTGGAAACTTGAGAGTGTTTTATATCAAACTCTACCAGTTATATACATATCTTAGCATCTTCCAGCATGACAATGCCACCAGCCATACTGCTCGTTCTGTGCGTGATTTCCTGCAAGACAGGAATGTCATTGTTCTGCCATGGCCAGCGAAGAGCCTGGATCTCAATCCCGTTGATCACGCCTGGGACCTGTTGGATCGGCAGGTGAGGGCTAGGGCCATTCCCCGCCAGAAATATCTGGGCACTTGCAGGTGCTTTGGTGGAAGAGTGGGGTAACATCTCACAACAAGAACGGGCAAATCTGGTGCAGTCCATGAGGAGGAGATGCACTGCAGTACTTAATGCAGCTGGTGGCCACACCAGATACTGACTGTTACTTTTGATTTAGACCGCCCCCCTTTCGTCAGGGAAATATTATTCAATTTCTGTTAGTCACATGTCTGTGGACCTTGTTCAGTTTATGTCTCAGTTGTTGAATCTAGTTATTTTCATGCAAATATTTACACAGTTGACAGTGAAAGGATGTTTCTTTTTTTGCTGAGTTTACATGTACATATTACCTCAACTAGCCTCTTCCCCTGCACACTGACTCGGTACCGGTGCCCCTTGTATATAGCCTCGTTATTGTGTTACTTTTAATTGTTACTTTTTATTTTAGCCTACTTGGTAAATATTTTCTTATTCTTGAACTGCACTGTTGATTAAGGGCTTTTAAGTAAGCATTTCACGGTTATGTCTACACTTGTATTCGGCGCATGTGGCAAATAAAGTTTGATTTGATTTGATCTATAAATACTTCAAGCTATGTGAAGTTGGTTGTTGATCATTGCTAAACAGACATTTTCCAGTCTTGCCATTTAATTCAAAACTGTAACTAGACCACTCAAGAACATTCAATGTCGTCTTGGTAAGCAATTCCAGTATATATTTGGCCTTGTGTTTTAAGTTATTGTCCTGCTGAAAGGTGAAATTTCTACCAGTGTCTGTTGGAAAGCAGTCTGAACCAGGTTTTCCTGTAGGATTTTGCCTGTGCTTAGCTCTATTCCGTTTCTTTTTATCCTAAACCCAATTGTCCTTGCCGATGACATACCCATGATATGCTTGAAAACATGAAAATGGTACTCAGTTAAGTGTTGTATTTGCCCCAAATATAGCACTTTTTATTCAGGACATAAGGTACATTTCTTTGACACATTTTTTTGCAGTTTTACTTTAGTGCCTTATTGCAAACAGGATGCATGTTTTGGAATATTTTTATTCTGTACAGGCCTCCTTCTTTTCGCTCTGTCATTTTGGTTAATTGTGGAGTAACAATTAATGTTGTTATTCTAGGGCTGACCCCGACCAAAAGTTTTAAAACGTTCTTTAATTTTAAAAGTGTATTTTTCCATATGTAGACACACCCTGTGTGTTTTAATAAAATCAACTATATGCATTGAGCTTGTCTGATGCTTTAAGCTCACTGTTAGATGAAATAAGACACAAATGACTCCAGAGGGAGCCAGAGATCTCAGACCCGACCATTCTCCTTCCACTCCTACTGGCTTTTGCAGATTCTGCCGTTACTCTCCTAAAGTTGCCAGTAATAGGCTACATGACGAGTCTGCATTGCAACTTTTCTCATTTGGAATGCCAATTTATCATGCAATTTCTACTGATATGCATGTCAGTTATGGTTTTCATATGCACACTTTCCTGGAACAGTTTCATTTAATTTATAATAATGTATTTTATCTCAATCATTGTTGTGGTTAATCAAAATTCTATCGAAATGAAAATGATAGAAACCTAAAAAGTTACTTCTGTTGCCATTGCCAATTATGTAAAAATAGCTAATACATCCAACAAATAAAACATTGCATCCTGCAATGTTCATTAAATAGTACCCGCAAAACACCAGTCTCAACGTCAACAGTGAAGAGGCGACTCCGGCATGCTGGCCTTCTAGGCAGAGAAAAAGCCATATCTCAGACTGGCCAATAAAAAGAAAATATTAAGATGGGCAAAATAACACAGACACTGGACAGAGGAACTTTGCCTAAAAATCCATGACTTTTTCTTTGCAACTCTGCCTAGAAGGCCAGCATCCCGGAGTTGCGTCTTCACTGTTGACGTTGAGACTGGTGTTTTGCGGGTACTATTTAATGAACATTGCAGGATGTTGGATGTATTAGCTATTTTTACATAATTGGCAATGGCAACAGAAGTAACTTTTTAGGTTTGTATCATTTTAATATTGATAGAATTTTGATGTGTCAAGGGGGGTGAATACTTTCTGAAAGCACTGTAGGTATACAGCATGTTTAAGACCTGGGGACAGATCTATTATAATGCTGTCATTTTCCCCATTTGATCATCATGAAAGATATGAATTTTTATTTTGTTTTCTATATTTTGAAGATATCCCATTGTGGTTCACCAAATACCTAACCAACCCACTCTTCTCCTTCTAGTTTTATTACTTGAAAAAATTGAGAACGATGACATTGGAAGGAAGACCTTGAAAATCACAGACTTTGGCCTGGCCAGAGAGTGGCACAACACCACCAAGATGAGTGCTGCTGGCACGTACTCATGGATGGCCCCTGAAGTCATCAAGTCCTCTCTCTTCTCCAAAGGCAGCGATGTCTGGAGGTAAAACTAACAGCACGCTCCTGGGAAATTCCATGGTAACGGAATTATGCTGAGACTTATTCACTTTAAAATGTATGTCAAACAAAAAACATTTATTTCAAAGTTTAACTAACCATAGAATTCTATGCACAATAACTACTTTGAACAATTTACAAAAACATATTTCCAGGAAGAGCTGTGCAGAGGCAAAGTTTGGTTACAGAATAAAACTGAGGTCAATTTTACTGTGATTTTGTTACCAAACTTTGCATCTGCACAATTTTTCCAGTAATTGCTTTTTTGTGTTACTGTGTAAATTGTTAAAAGTATTCATTGTGCATAGAGTTGTATGGTTTGTTAAACTTTGAAATCAATGGTTTTTGTTTGGCATACATTATAAAGTGAAAAATCGAGTCTCTGCGTAATTATGTTACCATGGATTGCTCTTCCTCTACTCCCTGTTCCAAACATGCCAATGTCAGACTGGAATCAATAGGCTTTTAGGAGATGAGGATTTGGAAAGGTGGCACCATGATACTCCTTTTATTTCAGACATTTAGAAACATTTGTCCTGACCTATTTCTGATAATAAGTGCTTTCGTTGTTATTTTGTTCAAACCAAAACTGTTTTTATCAGATCACAACTGTCGGTACATTCTGTGCTACTAGGATGTGCAATATAGCTTACAGTAGCCCTGAACACCCTCCACTTGTAACTACAATCTGCTGCATCCAGAGCTTACATTAATTACATGATAAATGATGACTGTAGGCTTGGTGCTTAATCAAAACAGGATCATTGTTTGCACTGTACTGGTAAACAACATTTTACTGACATTATTTAGCATTCAACACGTCCATTATTCAAGACCAAGGTCTTCTAAATGGCAGCCCTAGGCACAACAAAGGTTTAGGCAATGTGAATTTGAGTGTTATCATGTGTTATAATAGTGGGAATGTATACTATACTATCGCTGTACTATCACAATGGTGTACTATCACCATGCTGTACTATCTAGGGCTGGGCGATATGGCCAAAATATTATATCATGATATTTAAAAAAATATATAATAATAATTAAATTACGGTATTTTTAGTTTTTGAATATTCAAAGTTCTACGTTTGCTTTATTAGTTGTGAGTGATCCTAGGGTGGCAACACATACATTCTTAGTGATTTCAATGAGTCTTTCTCTATTCTGATTTTTTTATACTGTTCAATTCAACTTCAACCAGAACAAATTTCAGCACTTTTATCATTTCTGCATTTTCTGCAATCAATTGCAGTGGTGGAAAAAGTATAGCAAAAAAGTGCAAATCAATCCCAGAAGAACAGCAAAGGACCTTGTGAAGATGCTGGAGGAAACATGTTCAAATGTATCTATATCCACAGTAAAACGAGTCCTATATCCACATAACCTGAAATGCCACTCAGCAAGGAAGAAGCCACTGCTCCAAAACCGCCATAAAAAAAGCCAGATTACGGTTTGCAACTGCACATGGGGACAAAGATCGTACTTTTTGGAGAAATGTCCTCTGGTTTGATGAAACAAAAATAATGACCTTCATTTTGTTTGGAGGAAAAAGGAAGACCTTGAAGCCGAGGAACACCATCCCAACCGTGAAGCACAGGGTATTGAATGCATCTTGTTGTGTGGATTCTTTGCTGAAGGAGGGACTGGTGCACTTCACAAAATTGACATCATCAGGAAGGACAATTATGTGGATATATTGAAGGGATTTTTTTACGAGGATTAAATGTCATGAATTGTGAAAATCTGAGTTTTGGCTGAGTTTTGGCTAAACTTCTGACTTCAAGCAATTTCGTGGTATCCAATTGCTAGTTACAGTCTTGTCTCATCGCTGCAACTCCCGTACCGACTCTGGAGAGGCAAAGGTAGAGAGCCGTCTGTCCTCCGAAACACAACCCAACCAGACCGCAATGCTTCTTGACACAGTGCCCACTTAACCCGGAAGCCAGCCACACCAATGTGGTGGAGGAAACACTGTACACCTGGCAACCGTGCTCGGCCCGCCGCAGGAGTTGCTAGTGCGCAATGGGACAAGGACATCCCTGCCAGCCAAACCCTCCCCTAACCCGGACGACGCTGGGCCAATCGGTCATGGTCAGCTGCGACAAAGCCTGGATTCGAACCCAGAATCTCTAGTGGCGCAGTTACTACTGCGATGCAGTGTCTTAGACCACTGCACCACTCGGGAGGCCTACTATCACCATCCTATACTGTCACCATGCTATACTGTCACCATGCTATACTATCACCATGCTATACTACCACCATGCTATACTACCACCATGCTATACTATCACCATGCTATACTGTCACCATGCTATACTACCACCATGCTATACTACCACCATGCTATACTGTCACCATGCTATACTGTCACCATGCTATACTACCACCATGCTATACTACCACCATGCTATACTATCACCATGCTATACTATCACCATGCTATACTGTCACCATGCTATACTACCACCATGCTATACTATCACCATGCTATACTATCACCATGCTATACTGTCACCATGCTATACTACCACCATGCTATACTGTCACCATGCTATACTACCACCATGCTATACTATCACCATGCTATACTGTGCTATACTGCTATACTGCGATTTGATACTGTGATTTTATTGTAATTAGATTTTTCCAAACATATTGTTCACTATATGTCTGCTGCAGAAGGTCAAGAGTCATGACAAAATTAGTTTTTATTAGTCATGGAAATTAAAGTGCTGAAAACAAATTGGCTCACTATTTAAAAATAGATGGAGAATAAGCTATGAAGGAAAATACTGGAGTTTTGGTGCAGGTACAGCCAACTAGTGCAAAAATGATATTGTCAAAACTATCACATTTTTTGTCAAACATAATATCCCGATATGTATCTATAGTTTTTTCCCCCATCACTATAATAGTGCTGTAATAACACTGTTGTTAGGACAGTGTACTCACTATATCTGTGTTCTCTTCTAGTTATGGTGTTCTTTTATGGGAGCTGCTGACAGGAGAGGTGCCTTACCGTGGGATTGATGGGCTGGCTGTGGCCTATGGTGTGGCTGTCAACAAGTTAACCCTCCCTATTCCATCCACCTGCCCAGAATCCTTCTCCAAGCTCATGGAAGGTGCAGTCAGACCATCCATCTGCTGTTGCCATTCCTCAACCCACTTTTCAAGAACAATTCATGTTGCCTGAAGTAGCTGCATTCATTGGATGATATATTGTTGTTCAAGAACATGTGTGTGTCAGTGTCACACAACTAGATAATGGTGTTAATTTACTTGTCAAAGTTTCAGAACATTGATCTGTCTTGGTTCCACCTTATTGTGTATCTCAGAGTGCTGGGAGCAGGACCCCCACATCCGGCCGTCGTTTGCCTCCATCCTGGAGCAGCTAACAGCCATAGAGGAAGCAGTGATGGCCACCATGCCCCAGGACTCCTTCCACTCCATGCAGGAGAACTGGAGGGTGGAGATCCATGAGATGTTTGATGAGCTCAGAACAAAAGAGAAGGTACAGATGTAGGATCTTAATTTGATCACTCGTTTGTTGCTGAGAATTTTCCTACACCGCAGAAAATACAGATGAGTTTCGTGATTTACATAAATTCACTGAAAACCCACACTAACACACAGTTATATTTACAGTATTGCACTTTTCATGTAACCTACTTTTGGCCAGCTAATAGCCTAACCACCGATCAAACAACATTATGGACTAAACGTTCAAATCTTGTTGTTGCAAATGTCACCTCTCTCCCTGTATGTCTTTGTTCAGTTGATCAGCGTAGGGGGATGTATTCCCAAACACGCCTCTCACCATTCACATGGCATTTTCAGTACTCAGGACACATTGAGAGAAATTGTGCAATGTATTTTTTATTTTGCTTAAGTACATTTGTCCTGTTCATACCTTAGACTCATCCTTTGTGACTCATTAAGTAGATACGTTGTATAGGTAAACCTCCAATATGTGGGAACTAGACCTTTCCACTGTGTAAAGTACAAGGTTAGAAGCGCGTGGAAGGCAGCGGTGTAATAAACCTGTAGTTAAGGGAGTGCTTTGATCGGCTTTGATTTTAATTGGTTACTTTCTGTAGGCGAGCTAATCGTATCTTTAAAAAAAACAAGCTATTAGCGTTGATGGTTTTAAGTATTTCCCCTTGGTAATGCGATAAGCTGCTTTCCTTGGTCCCTCCTCGTTAAATCAAATGGGATTTGTAATTGCTGTATTGAGAATGCCCTTTCCTGCAACTTCAGCTGAATCGTTAAGCATCAAACTTGGCAAATGGTGCAGTATACCAAAGCTCTCCCAGGGATTGTCTAGTATGTCAATTCTTCATGTTGTTTCCCCGTATGACACTGGTTAATTGAATTACCTCTAAAAGGATAACGATGTAACGGAAGCACAGATAGCCACACACTGTTCCTACTGAGTGTGAGTTTCTACATTTCATTGTTATGGGTTGCATATGATCTGAAACACATATCCATATATATTTTTGAGGGGCTTTAAGTCTGACCCTAGGCTTGTAGGTAGAGTGAGTTTCAGCTTGCTTCATGTATATTTCTGAGGGGCTGAAGTCAAACCCTAGGTTTGTAGGTAAAGTGAGGTTCAGCTTGCTTCATGTATATTTTTGAGGGACTGAAGTCTGACCCTAGGTCTGTAGGTAAAGTGAGGTTCAGCTTGCTTCATGTATATTTCTGAGGGGCTGAAGTCTGACCCTAGGTCTGTAGGTAAAGTGAGGTTCAGCTTGATTCATGTATATTTCTGAGGGGCTGAAGTCTGACCCTAGGTCTGTAGGTAAAGTGAGGTTCAGCTTGCTTCATGTATATTTCTGAGGGGCTGAAGTCTGACCCTAGGTCTGTAGGTAAAGTGAGGTTCAGCTTGATTCATGTATATTTCTGAGGGGCTGAAGTCTGACCCTAGGCTTGTAGGTAGAGTGAGTTTCAGCTTGCTTCATGTATATTTCTGAGGGGCTGAAGTCTGACCCTAGGCCTGTAGGTAAAGTGAGGTTCAGCTTGATTCATGTATATTTCTGAGGGGCTGAAGTCAGACCCTAGGCATGTAGGTAAAGTGAGGTTCAGCTTGCTTCATGTATATTTCTGAGGGGCTGAAGTCTGACCCTAGGTCTGTAGGTAAAGTGAGGTTCAGCTTGCTTCATGTATATTTCTGAGGGGCTGAAGTCTGACCCTAGGTCTGTAGGTAAAGTGAGGTTCAGCTTGATTCATGTATATTTCTGAGGGGCTGAAGTCGGACCCTAGGCCTGTAGGTAAAGTGAGGTTCAGCTTGCTTCATGTATGTTTCTGAGGGGCTGAAGTCTGACCCTAGGTCTGTAGGTAAAGTGAGGTTCAGCTTGCTTCATGTATATTTCTGAGGGGCTGAAGTCTGACCCTAGGCCTGTAGGTAAAGTGAGGTTCAGCTTGATTCATGTATATTTCTGAGGGGCTGAAGTCGGACCCTAGGCATGTAGGTAAAGTGAGGTTCAGCTTGCTTCATGTATATTTCTGAGGGGCTGAAGTCTGACCCTAGGTCTGTAGGTAAAGTGAGGTTCAGCTTGCTTCATGTATATTTCTGAGGGGCTGAAGTCTGACCCTAGGTCTGTAGGTAAAGTGAGGTTCAGCTTAATTCATGTATATTTCTGAGGGGCTGAAGTCGGACCCTAGGCCTGTAGGTAAAGTGAGGTTCAGCTTGCTTCATGTATGTTTCTGAGGGGCTGAAGTCTGACCCTAGGTCTGTAGGTAAAGTGAGGTTCAGCTTGCTTCATGTATATTTCTGAGGGGCTGAAGTCTGACCCTAGGTCTGTAGGTAAAGTGAGGTTCAGCTTGATTCATGTATATTTCTGAGGGGCTGAAGTCGGACCCTAGGTCTGTAGGTAAAGTGAGGTTCAGCTTGCTTCATGTATATTTCTGAGGGGCTGAAGACTGACCATAGGTCTGTAGGTAAAGTGAGGTTCAGCTTGCTTCATGTATATTTCTGAGGGGCTGAAGTCTGACCCTAGGTCTGTAGGTAAAGTGAGGTTCAGCTTGCTTCATGTATATTTCTGAGGGGCTGAAGTCTGACCCTAGGTCTGTAGGTAAAGTGAGGTTCAGCTTGCTTCATGTATATTTCTGAGGGGCTGAAGTCTGACCCTAGGTCTGTAAGTAAAGTGAGGTTCAGCTTGATTCATGTATATTTCTGAGGGGCTGAGGTCGGACCCTAGGCCTGTAGGTAAAGTGAGGTTCAGCTTGCTTCATGTATGTTTCTGAGGGGCTGAAGTCTGACCCTAGGTCTGTAGGTAAAGTGAGGTTCAGCTTGCTTCATGTATATTTCTGAGGGGCTGAAGTCTGACCCTAGGTCTGTAGGTAAAGTGAGGTTCAGCTTGCTTCATGTATATTTCTGAGGGGCTGAAGTCTGACCCTAGGTCTGTAGGTAAAGTGAGGTTCAGCTTGCTTCATGTATATTTCTGAGGGGCTGAAGTCTGACCCTAGGCCTGTAGGTAAAGTGAGGTTCAGCTTGCTTCATGTATATTTCTGAGAGGCTGCAGTCTGACCCTAGGCCTGTAGGTAAAGTGAGGTTCAGCTTGCTTCATGTATATTTCTGAGGGGCTGAAGACTGACCATAGGCCTGTAGGTAAAGTGAAGTTCAGCTTGCTTCATGTATATTTCTGAGGGGCTGAAGTCTGACCCTAGGTCTGTAGGTAAAGTGAGGTTCAGCTTGCTTCATGTATATTTCTGAGGGGCTGAAGTCTGACCCTAGGTCTGTAGGTAAAGTGAGGTTCAGCTTGCTTCATGTATATTTCTGAGGGGCTGAAGACTGACCATAGGTCTGTAGGTAAAGTGAGGTTCAGCTTGCTTCATGTATATTTCTGAGGGGCTGAAGTCTGACCCTAGGTCTGTAGGTAAAGTGAGGTTCAGCTTGCTTCATGTATATTTCTGAGGGGCTGAAGTCTGACCCTAGGTCTGTAGGTAAAGTGAGGTTCAGCTTGCTTCATGTATATTTCTGAGGGGCTGAAGTCTGACCCTAGGTCTGTAAGTAAAGTGAGGTTCAGCTTGATTCATGTATATTTCTGAGGGGCTGAGGTCGGACCCTAGGCCTGTAGGTAAAGTGAGGTTCAGCTTGCTTCATGTATGTTTCTGAGGGGCTGAAGTCTGACCCTAGGTCTGTAGGTAAAGTGAGGTTCAGCTTGCTTCATGTATATTTCTGAGGGGCTGAAGTCTGACCCTAGGTCTGTAGGTAAAGTGAGGTTCAGCTTGCTTCATGTATATTTCTGAGGGGCTGAAGTCTGACCCTAGGTCTGTAGGTAAAGTGAGGTTCAGCTTGCTTCATGTATATTTCTGAGGGGCTGAAGTCTGACCCTAGGCCTGTAGGTAAAGTGAGGTTCAGCTTGCTTCATGTATATTTCTGAGAGGCTGCAGTCTGACCCTAGGCCTGTAGGTAAAGTGAGGTTCAGCTTGCTTCATGTATATTTCTGAGGGGCTGAAGACTGACCATAGGCCTGTAGGTAAAGTGAAGTTCAGCTTGCTTCATGTATATTTCTGAGGGGCTGAAGTCTGACCCTAGGTCTGTAGGTAAAGTGAGGTTCAGCTTGATTCATGTATATTTCTGAGGGGCTGAAGTCTGACCCTAGGCCTGTAGGTAAAGTGAGGTTCAGCTTGCTTCATGTATATTTCTGAGGGGCTGAAGTCTGACCCTAGGTCTGTAGGTAAAGTGAGGTTCAGCTTGCTTCATGTATATTTCTGAGGGGCTGAAGTCTGACCCTAGGTCTGTAGGTAAAGTGAGGTTCAGCTTGCTTCATGTATATTTCTGAGGGGCTGAAGACTGACCATAGGCCTGTAGGTAAAGTGAGGTTCAGCTTGCTTCATGTATATTTCTGAGGGGCTGAAGTCTGACCCTAGGTCTGTAGGTAAAGTGAGGTTCAGCTTGCTTCATGCACCATTTTGCAAAACCTTTTTCTTTTGTAACTACAAAGTGAAGTTTTGAGTCCAGATATAGGGCTATTGTTTTTCTGTTCTTTTTAACACTGAAAGGATTGGATATTTTTTTGTATATTTCTACAAAAGTTGCAAAGTTGTTACACAAAATATCTAATTTCACTCCAGTGGGTTTGTAAAGCTGCTTTGCAGAAGTCATTTAAGGATTATTATGTTTTCTGAGAGGAACCAAAACAAAATTCAAATGCTGCTCTACGAAATAGTTCAAGTGATTTTGTCAACCCTACTCATTCACAACCTAGTTGACGATCAAGCGATGGAAGCCCCCTTTAGCTTGTGATCTTTGGCTTAGTCATCCTCTCCCCGAGCACCACAACATTTCTGCAAAGCTCCATAAAGCAAGTTGAGATTTACAACTTGTGAGTGCTGGCCAGCCTCTCTTAAAGGAGCTTTCCTACAGTAAGGGCTATGCTTCAGGGCCATGCAGCACTACAATGGGCCCACCTTGCTGTTCCTGCAGACACAGGGCCTGGGACAGCTCTGTGGACTGAGTGGCTAGGGGTCACAGGCCACTCTAGCCTAAAGCTATTGCTTTGTTTTTCTACCACCCAGAGTAAGTTCACTGATTGTGAAGGTTGGGGGGGAAGAGCACTGATCACTGCTGTGTTTGCAGATAACTTTTTTTCTTATCATTTACAAAGAGTTCAATCTGATAAAATACGTGAACAATGAAGGTATGCAAGTTATTTTTTGTAGAAATGACAGACAGAAGGGCTAAGGAAATAATGCACTGCCTAGAACCTGTGTGTGGATCATTATGGTAGTGTTTCCCCTACTATTGAATGGCAGGGGCGGGCACACCGGCCTGATAGGTAAAATACCTATCCAGGCGTTGTAAGATTTGGCATGCGTCAGCAACGCCTGGGCAGAGGAATGCGGCCCTTATCATACAGAGTTGTCCATCTATTCGTCTGACCCTCCATGTGTTCCTGTAGGAGCTGCGTTCACGGGAGGAGGAACTGACACGTGCGGCTTTGCAGCAGAAGTCCCACGAGGAGCTGCTGAAGAGGAGGGAGCAGCAGCTGGCGGAGCGGGAGATCAATGTGTTGGAGAGGGAACTCAACATCCTCATCCTTCAGCTCAACAAGGACAAGCCCAACGTCAAGAAGAGGAAGGGCAAGTTCAAACGCAGCCGCCTCAAACTCAAGGACGGCAACCGCATCAGCCTGCCCTCAGGTGGGTGCTTCTGTCTGTCTGTCTGTTTCTGACTCTCTTTCTGTCTTGTCGGGTTGGTTAATAGTCTGTCTTTCTCTTTGTCAAAGTCAGTGTTACCTTCGAGTTGACAAAAAGTTCAATAGATTTACACCAATCTTTATTTGTTTAGAAGCTCCGTTAGAATCATAGACGTATGACAGCATACTAACAAGACATCATGTAGGACAGCATACTGACAAGACATAATGTAGGACCACATACTAACAGGACATCATGGAGGACAGCATACTAACAGGACATCATGGAGGACAGCATACTAACAAGACATAATGTAGAACAGCATACTAACAAGACATAATGTAGGACCACATACTAACAGGACATCATGGAGGACAGCATACTAACAAGACATCATGTAGGACAGCATACTGACAAGACATAATGTAGGACCGCATACTAACAAGACATGGAGGACAGCATACTGACAAGACATAATGTAGGACCGCATACTAACAGGACATCATGGAGGACAGCATACTAACAGGACATCATGGAGGACAGCATACTAACAAGACATAATGTAGGACCACATACTAACAAGACATAATGTAGGACAGCATACTCACAAGACATAATGTAGGACAGCATACTAACAAGACATAATGTAGGACACCATACTAACAAGACATCATGTAGGACAGCATACTAACAAGACATAATGTAGGACAGCATACTCACAAGACATAATGGAGGACAGCATACTAACAAGACATCATGTAGGACAGCATACTAACAAGACATCATGTAGGACAGCATACTAACAAGACATCATGGAGGACAGCATACTAACAAGACATAATGAGGACAGCATACTAACAAGACATCATGTAGGACAGCATACTGACAAGACATAATGTAGGACCGCATACTAAGAAGACATGGAGGACAGCATATTAACAAGACATAATGGAAGACAGCATACTAACAAGACATCATGGAGGATAGCATACTAACAAGACATCATGTAGGACAGCATACTAATTAGATATCATGGAGGACAGCATACTAACTAGACATAATGGAGGACAGTATACTAACTAGACATCATACTAACAAGACATCATGGAGGACAGCATACTAACAAGACATAATGTAGGACAGCATACTAACAAGACATCATACTAACAAGACATCATGGAGGACAGCATACTAACAAGACATAATGTAGGACAGCATACTAACAAGACATCATGTAGGACAGCATACTAACAAGACATAATGTAAGACAGTATACTAACAAGACATCATGGAGGACAGCATACTAACAAGACATCATGTAGGACAGCATACTAACAAGACATAATGTAGGACAGCATACTAACAAGACATAATGTAGGACAGCATACTAACGACATCATGGAGGACAGCATACTAACAAGACATAATGTAGGACAGCATACTAACAAGACATCATGGAGGACAGTATACTAACAAGACATAATGTAGGACAGCGTACTAACAAGACATAATGTAGGACAGCATACTAACTAGACATCATACTAACAAGACATCATGGAGGACAGTATACTAACAAGACATCATGGAGGACAGCATACTAACAAGACATCATGTAGGACAGCATACTAACAAGACATCATATAGGACAGTATACTAACTAGACATCATACTAACAAGACATCATGGAGGACAACATACTAACAAGACAATGTAGGACAGCATACTAACTAGACATCATACTAACAAGACATCATGGAGGACAACATACTAACAAGACATAATGTAGGACAGCATACTAACAAGACATCATACTAACAAGACATCATGGAGGACAGCATACTAACAAGACATCATGTAGGACAGCATACTAACAAGACATAATATAGGACAGTATACTAACTAGACATCATGGAGGACAACATACTAACAAGACATAATGTAGGACCACATACTAACAAGACATAATGTAGGACCACATACTAACAAGACATAATGTAGGACAGCATACTAACTAGACATCATACTAACAAGACATCATGGAGGACAACATACTAACAAGACATAATGTAGGACCACATACTAACAAGACATAATGTAGGACCACATACTAACAAGACATAATGTAGGACAGCATACTAACTAGACATCATACTAACAAGACATCATGGAGGACAACATACTAACAAGACATAATGTAGGACAGCATACTAACAAGACATCATGGAGGACAGCATACTAACAAGACATCATGTAGGACAGCATACTAATTAGATATCATCGAGGACAGCATACTAACAAGACATAATGGAGGACAGTATACTAACTAGACATCATACTAACAAGACATCATGGAGGACAGCATACTAACAAGACATAATGTAGGACAGCATACTAACAAGACATAATGGAGGACAGTATACTAACTAGACATCATACTAACAAGACATCATGGAGGACAGCATACTAGCAAGACATAATGTAGGACAGCATACTAACAATACATAATGTAGGACAGCATACTAACAAGACATAATGTAGGACAGCATACTAACAAGACATCATGGAGGACAGCATACTAACAAGACATAATGTAGGACAGCATACTAATTAGATATCATGGAGGACAGCATACTAACTAGACATAATGGAGGACAGCATACTAACAAGACATAATGGAGGACAGCATACTAACAATACATAATGTAGGACAGCATACTAACAAGACATAATGTAGGACAGCATACTAACAAGACATCATGGAGGACAGCATACTAACAAGACATAATGTAGGACAGCATACTAATTAGATATCATGGAGGACAGCATACTAACTAGACATAATGGAGGACAGCATACTAACAAGACATAATGGAGGACAGCATACTAACAAGGCATAATGGAGGTCAGCATACTAACAAGACATCATGGAGGACAGCATACTAACAAGACATAATGTAGGACAGCATACTAATTAGATATCATGGAGGACAGCATACTAACTAGACATAATGGAGGACAGTATACTAACTAGACATCATGGAGGACAGTATACTAAAAAGACATAATGGAGGACAGTATACTAACAAGACATCATGGAGGACAGCACACTAACAAGACATAATGTAGGACAGCATACTAACAAGACATCATGGAGGACAGCACACTAACAAGGCATAATGTAGGACAGCATACTAACAAGGCATAATGGAGGACAGCATACTAACAAGGCATAATGGAGGACAGCATACTAACAAGACATAATGGAAGACAGCATACTAACAAGACATCATGTAGGATAGCATACTAACAAGACATAATGGAGGACAGCATACTAACAAGGCATAATGGAGGACAGCATACTAACAAGACATAATGGAGGACAGCATACTAACAAGACATAATGGAAGACAGCATACTAACAAGACATCATGGAGGACAGCATACTGACAAGACATAATGGAGGACAGCATACTAACAAGACATAATGGAAGACAGCATACTAACAAGACATCATGGAGGACAGCATACTAACAAGACATAATGGAGGACAGCATACTAACAAGACATAATGTAGAACAGCATATTAACTAGACAGCATACTAACAAGACATAATGGAAGACAGCATACTAACAAGACATAATGGAGGACAGCATACTAACAAGACATAATGTAGAACAGCATATTAACTAGACAGCATACTAACAAGACATAATGGAAGACAGCATACTAACAAGACATAATGTAGGACAGCATACTAACAAGACATCATACTAACAAGACATCATGGAGGACAGCATACTAACAAGACATCATGTAGGACAGCATACTAATTAGATATCATCGAGGACAGCATACTAACAAGACATAATGGAGGACAGTATACTAACAAGACATAATGGAGGACAGCATACTAACAAGGCATAATGGAGGTCAGCATACTAACAAGACATAATGGAGGACAGTATACTAACTAGACATCATACTAACAAGACATCATGGAGGACAGCATACTAGCAAGACATAATGTAGGACAGCATACTAACAATACATAATGTAGGACAGCATACTAACAAGACATAATGTAGGACAGCATACTAACAAGACATAATGGAGGACAGTATACTAACTAGACATCATACTAACAAGACATCATGGAGGACAGCATACTAACAAGACATAATGTAGGACAGCATACTAACAAGACATAATGGAGGACAGTATACTAACTAGACATCATACTAACAAGACATCATGGAGGACAGCATACTAGCAAGACATAATGTAGGACAGCATACTAACAATACATAATGTAGGACAGCATACTAACAAGACATAATGTAGGACAGCATACTAACAAGACATCATGGAGGACAGCATACTAACAAGACATAATGTAGGACAGCATACTAATTAGATATCATGGAGGACAGCATACTAACTAGACATAATGGAGGACAGCATACTAACAAGACATAATGGAGGACAGCATACTAACAATACATAATGTAGGACAGCATACTAACAAGACATAATGTAGGACAGCATACTAACAAGACATCATGGAGGACAGCATACTAACAAGACATAATGTAGGACAGCATACTAATTAGATATCATGGAGGACAGCATACTAACTAGACATAATGGAGGACAGCATACTAACAAGACATAATGGAGGACAGCATACTAACAAGGCATAATGGAGGTCAGCATACTAACAAGACATCATGGAGGACAGCATACTAACAAGACATAATGTAGGACAGCATACTAATTAGATATCATGGAGGACAGCATACTAACTAGACATAATGGAGGACAGTATACTAACTAGACATCATGGAGGACAGTATACTAAAAAGACATAATGGAGGACAGTATACTAACAAGACATCATGGAGGACAGCACACTAACAAGACATAATGTAGGACAGCATACTAACAAGACATCATGGAGGACAGCACACTAACAAGGCATAATGTAGGACAGCATACTAACAAGGCATAATGGAGGACAGCATACTAACAAGGCATAATGGAGGACAGCATACTAACAAGACATAATGGAAGACAGCATACTAACAAGACATCATGTAGGATAGCATACTAACAAGACATAATGGAGGACAGCATACTAACAAGGCATAATGGAGGACAGCATACTAACAAGACATAATGGAGGACAGCATACTAACAAGACATAATGGAAGACAGCATACTAACAAGACATCATGGAGGACAGCATACTGACAAGACATAATGGAGGACAGCATACTAACAAGACATAATGGAAGACAGCATACTAACAAGACATCATGGAGGACAGCATACTAACAAGACATAATGGAGGACAGCATACTAACAAGACATAATGTAGAACAGCATATTAACTAGACAGCATACTAACAAGACATAATGGAAGACAGCATACTAACAAGACATAATGGAGGACAGCATACTAACAAGACATAATGTAGAACAGCATATTAACTAGACAGCATACTAACAAGACATAATGGAAGACAGCATACTAACAAGACATAATGGAGGACAGCATACTAACAAGACATAATGTAGAACAGCATATTAACTAGACAGCATACTAACAAGACATAATGGAAGACAGCATACTAACAAGACATAATGTAGAACAGCATATTAACTAGACAGCATACTAACAAGACATAATGGAAGACAGCATACTAACAAGACATAATGGAGGACAGCATACTAACAAGACATAATGTAGAACAGCATATTAACTAGACAGCATACTAACAAGACATAATGGAGGACAGCATACTAACAAGACATAATGTAGAACAGCATATTAACTAGACAGCATACTAGCTTTGACTAAGACTAGTCAAAGCGGAACTACTTTCGCTCATTGGTCGTTGCATCCCAGTCTTTTGACAGACGTTACAATACCTTTTTATGTTACGTAGTCTGTCAATGAGATATTACACCAATGGTCAAAGTGACCAACCACCCTTACCTGTGTCTCTGTTTTCTAGATTTCCAGCACAAGATCACGGTGCAGGCGTCACCCTCCATGGACAGTAGGAGTCTGAACACCAGCCCCCCCAGCAGCCCTACACTCATACCCCGCCTCCGGGCAATCCAGTGTAAGTACACCTCAGACAATCCAACATACTGCAACACGACAGACCTGGGTCAGATACATAAGTATCAAATCAAGTGTGCTGTGAAACAAAGCTTTGTACGTGTGCTTTATCATGGCATCCAGTGCCTTCAGAAAGTATTCATACCCCTTGATTTCTTCCGCTTTATCATGGCATCCAGTGCCTTGAGAAAGTATTCATACCCCTTGATTTCTTCCGCTTTATCATGGCATCCAGTGCCTTGAGAAAGTATTCATACCCCTTGATTTCTTCCGCTTTATCATGGCATCCAGTGCCTTCAGAAAGTATTCATACCCCTTGATTTCTTCCGCTTTATCATGGCATCCAGTGCCTTCAGAAAGTATTCATACCCCTTGATTTCTTCCGCTTTATCATGGCATCCAGTGCCTTCAGAAAGTATTCATACCCCTTGATTTCTTCCGCTTTATCATGGCATCCAGTGCCTTCAGAAAGTATTCATACCCCTTGATTTCTTCCGCTTTTTGTATTGTTACAGCCTGAATTCTAAAATGAATTAAATAGATTATTTTTCCCATCTACACACGATACCCCTTCATGACAAAGTAAAAACATGTTTTTTTTTAAATGTTTGCAAATGTATTAAATTAAATACAGAAATATATAATTTACATAAGTATACACACCCTTGAGTCAATACATGTTATCACCTGTGGCAGCAATTACAGCTGTGAGTCTTTCTGGGTAAGTTTCTAAGAGCTTTTGTACACCTGGATTGTACAATATTTGCACATTATTCTTTAAAAAGTTGGTTGTTGATCATAGCTAGACAGCCATCATCAAATCTTGCCATAGATTTGACGATTTTAAGTCAAAACTCTATCTAGGCCACTCAGGAACATTCAATGTCATCTTGGTAAGCATCTCCAGTGTATATTTTGGCATTGTGTTTTAGGTTAAAAAAGGTAAAAGGTGAATTTGTCTCCCAGTGTCTGTTGGATATAGGGCTGTCCCCGTCCCCAAAAAATATTGGTTGACCAAATGTTGTCTGTTCTTTCAACCAATTGATTGGTTTACATTTTTATACGTGTATTTTTCCATATATAGACACACCCTATGTGTTTTATTAAAATCAACTATAAGCATCGAGTTTGTCTGATGCCTTAAGCTTATATTTTGAGGCCTCACGAGGGCGCCAGACAGCTAGATAACCAGAATATATTTTTTTTTACCTGACCCAACTATTCTCCAACCGTTCCTGCTTGCTTTCACAGATTCTGCCATTACTCTCCTGAAGTTGCCGGTAATAGGCTGCACGAGGAGTCGGCAACCTTTCTCATGTTGAATGTTGAATTTATCTTACCATTTCTACCGATATGCATACCAGTTATGGTTTTCATATGCACATTTTCGTGAAAGTTTAATTCAAATTTATAATAACGTCTTCATATTTAAAAATCATTGTCATGTGGTTAATCAAGATTCTATCCAAATTTAATTTAACATGATACAAACTTAAAAAGGAACTTCTATTGCCATTGCAAACTATGTAAAAGTAGCCTACATAAAGCCAACAAATAAAAACATTGCAGAGTGCAGGTAGAAAATATCCTGATAAAAATAAATATCCTATAAATCACTTTGGATACACATGGCCTGTCTGCAACGAACTTGAATAATTCGATCAACTATTAAATTGGATCCAGCCCTGAAGCTTGCACTAGCTAACTTGCAACATTGTATAAAATATTCTGGGCCCTAAGAGTTTCCCCAGGCCAGTGAGCTTGGGACAGACACAGCTGTAGGCTATTTGCGCAAGGGATAAGGAACAGGGCTCGACTTGGGCAGGAGTTCACCGGAGCTGAGTACCAGCACCTCAAGTTTACTCCTTTAGCTCCTGTTCCTCTTTATATAATTTTAAATCCTGCACCAAAATAGAAACAGCACCAGCACCCAAAATGAGTACTGGAACCTATTTCAGTCCAAGTCGAGCACTGTTAAGAAGTAATCACGTAGGCCTATTTTATGACGTTTCCACTGGCATTTTCCGCTTCCACGCTGAGTGGTTATCGAAAGGGAGAGAGCTGTAAAGATTTGTCAGGTAGCCTATAGGCCTACTTCTATGTGTGTGCGTCGTTACTCAACATTGACAGGAGTGCTCCAAACAAAAGACAATGACTAAATTGCCATAACAAACCAAAAACGTGTTACTCACAAGTGTAGCATAGCTTCAATGTGTCCACTCAAACAATGAGAACAGGAAGACTGGAATAATAACATTGAATGCATTCAAATAAATTACCTTAACCAAAGTAACAAACATTGTAGATTAGAAATGATAGGAATTAACTGTAAATGTAATGCTGGTGATTTATGTAATGGGGAATTGATATACACTAACAATCAAATGCAAACAATTCACACAAAGAAGTTATGAAACTGAATGTGCACAAATCGGCAGGAGAGAGCGCATTCTGGAGAGAGAAGTGCATTGTGCATCTGGTCGCATGGTCAATCCGACGTCTGCATTGGCCATGTAGCATTTACAGTGATACGACCTCAGCAGAAGTCAGGGCATTCATACTTCTTGCGCTTCACGGAGCAGGGCAGAGCTGTTGTCAAGGAAGTGAGTTTGTGTTTATACAGGATGTACTGCCCCCGCCTACCGTCAAGCAATCATGCGGAGTTATACAGAGCCCTCTGCATTGTTGCAGCCTAACAACGAAACAATCAACCATTCGACTAATTGGGGTCAACCTTAGTTGGAAAGCAGACTTCCTCTAGGTTTCCTCTAGGATTTTCTCTGTGCTTAGCTCGATTCTGTTTATTTTTATCCAAAAAAAGCATACCCTGTATTTTGAAAATAGAATAGAATATTGATTTATAATTGGAAGGTGGTGTGCTTTCTGGGGCCACGTAACTGCCGTAGCAGCATACAAGTGGGTGCTTCATTTTCGTTGTAGTGAACGAGTAGCTAGCTAGCTATCTACTACGGAGACCAAACTTAATCTCAGTTCTACTACAGAAAAGCCAGAGACATCTTGATGACAGCGCACTACCTGCCTACCCCCCTCCGATGACCACACTAGGCATAAACTTTCTAATGACTGCCATGATGTTGTGGTGTTGTTTTTCTAAATTGGTTATCTTTTTTTGTGATTTGAAACGCTTAGAGATGACTTTCATCCTTCGTCTCTCCCGAGCCCGTACGGGAGTTGTAGCGATGAGACAAGATAGTAGCAACTAAACAATTGGATACCACGAAAATTGGGGAGAAAACGGGGTAAAATACATTTTTTTTTAAATTTACAATTTCAAAAACGAAAAGTACTACAAGGTATGTGGAAACCCCTTCAAATTAGTGGATTCGGCTATTTCAGCCACACCCGTTGCTGACAGGTGTATCAAATCGAGCACACAGCTATGCAATCTGCATAGACATTGACAATAGAATGGCCTTACTGAAGAGCTCAGTGACTTTCAACATAGGATGCCACCTTTCCAACAAGTCAGTTCGTCAAATTTCTGCCCGGCTAGAGCTGCCCCGGTCAATAAGTGCTGTTATTGTGAAGTGGAAACGTCTAGGAGCAGCAACTGCTCAGCCGCGAAGTGTTAGGCCACACAAGCTGACAGAATGGGACCCCTGAAGCGCATAAATATTGTCTGTCCTTGGTTGCAACCCACTACCGAGTTCCTAACTGCGTCAGCACAAAAACTGTTAGTCGGGAGCTTCATGAAATGGCCAAGCAGCCGCACACCTTGCCTAATCGTCGATTGGAGTGGTGTAAAGCTCTGGAGCAGAGGAAATGCGTTCTCTGGAGGAATGAAGTAATCCCGTTTCACCATTTAGCAGTCCGACGGATGATTCTGGGTTTGGCAGATGCCAGGAAAACCCTACCTGCCCCAATGCATATTGTCAACCTTAAAGTTTGGTGGAGGAGGAATAATGATCTGGGGATGTTTTTCATGGTTCGGGCTAGGCCCCTTAGTTCCAGTGAAGGGAAATCTTAACGTCACAGCATGCAATGACATTCTAGACGATTCTGTGCTTCCAACTTTGTGGCAACAGTTTGGGGAAGGCCTTTTCCTGTTTCAGCATGACAATGCCCCTGTGTACAAAGCAACGTCCATACAGAAATTGTTTGTAGAGATCTGTGTGGAAGAACTTGACTGGCCTGCACAGGGCCCTGACCTGAACACCTTTGGGATGAATTGGAACGCCAACTGTGAGCCAGGCCTAATCACCCAACATCAGTGCCCGACCTCACTAATGCTCTTGTAGCTGAATGGAAGCAATTCCCCGCAGCAATGTTCAAGTGTAAAGCCTTCCCAGAATAGTAGAGGCTGTTATAGCGTCAAAGGGAGGACCAACTCCATATTAATGCCAATGATTTTGGAATGAGATGTTCAACGAGCAGGTGTCCACATACTTATTTATATACACTACATAAAATAAGTATTATTATTTTTACCCATAACATGATGCAGCCACCACCATGATTGAAAATATGACGAGTGGTACTCAGTGATGTGTTGGATTTGCCCCAAACATAACACTTTGTATTTAGGACATGAAGATACATTCTTTGTCAAATAAAGCACATGTAGCAGTTTTACTTTAGCGCCTTTTTGCAAACGGGATGCATGTTTTGGAATAATTGTATTATTTACAGGCTTTCTTCTTTTCACTCTGTCATTTAGGTTAGTATTGTGGAGTAACTACAATGTTGTTGATCCATCCTCGGTTTTCTCATGTCACAGCCATTTAAATCTGTAACTGTTTTAAAATCACCATTGACCTTATGGTGAAATCGCTGAGCGGTTTCCTTCCTCTCCGGCAACTGAGTAAGGAAGGACGCCTGTATTTTTGTAGTGACTGGGTGTATTGATACGCCATCCAAAGTGTAGTTAATAACTTCACCATGCTCAAAGGAATATTCAATGTCTGTTTTTTTTATTTGTACCCATCTACCAATAGGTGCCCTTTGCGAGGCATTGAAAACCTCCCTGGTCGAATCTGTGTTTGAAATTCACTGAGTGACCTTACAGATAATTTTGTGTGTGGGGTACAGAGATGAGGTAGTCATTCAAAAATCAGGTTAAACACACATTATTGCACGCAGAATGAGTCCATGCAACTTATTTTGTGACTTTAAGCGCATTTTTACTCATGACCTTATTTAGGCTTGCCATAACAAAGAGTTTGAATACTTGCTTGACTCAAGACATTTCAGCTTTCAATTTTGTATTTGTTTGTAAACATTTCTAAAAGCATAATTCCACTTTGGGATTATTGTATATTGTGTGTAGGCCAGTGACACAATCTTAATTTAATACATGTTATATTCAGACTGTGATCAAATTCAAGGGGTGTGAATACATTCTGAAGGCACTGTTGCTGTTATGACTGGGTAAACTTCCCTCTCTAACCTCTGTTCTGGTTCTGCATGAATGATTTCTCCCTCTAGTGTGCGCCCGAATTGACAGTATCCGAAGGGACAGTATGTATGTGTATCACCAAGATGTGGATATCACCAGCGAGTGCCAACCCTCTACTGGGGTTAGGAAGAAAGGCAAGCAACTGGCATTGTTGGAATGTGGCCGTTCTGTCTGCTGTGGGTGCACCGGCTAACGTGTTTCTCAACGGCTAGTGTTCTAACGGTTGCCTGTGCTTCTGGCTACTAAGACAATTTGATGGACTATCATCATCTCTGATTCAGAAAATGTACTTGGGTTTATCCTCTGAAAAGCCCAGGATGTTTCAGGGTTTTCATTACTACTAATAATAATATATAGGTTTGCTTTGAAATGAAGAACACGTTGGGATGCATCCGAGGTCATTTGTAACCTGTAATGTTTATCACCTGATCACAGGTGTTCTCTTCATTTGCAACCCAACGTGTTCTTGAAATGTTCACAGATCTATATACAGAGTATTTTTGATTTCCTAACCAGTGTTCAGCTGCAGTGATTATATGAATATTTCCCATTGCGGTTTGCGGTTGATGGTGGAGGTTATCTTCTCAAATAATCCAGTCCTCTAAATTCTACTCAAGTGGTTGAAGACTAAAATATATTGGCAGCCTTGTACTTTTCTTAAATAATTCCCTATTTCTTCTAAAATAAGTTTCATTTTAAAAGTATTTGTCACCACACCTTGTTATTGGATTTTCAACTTATTCTAGGAGAAATAGGGAATTATTTAAGAAAGTGCAAAGGTGCCAATATATTTGGCTGCAACTGTATCTGCTGTTGGCCTGGACACTAAGATTTGTCACTGGTGTATTGGAGTACTCTGCCAGTTGTTGACTGATGTTCTCTCCTTCATCACAGTGACTCTGGACGAGAGCAACAGGACATGGGGACGAAGCACCATCTACAAGCCGGAGGAGTTTGATGACGTCAAGAAGGGGATTAAGAAGAAGGGGCGAACGTGGGGACCGAGCTCCGTTCAGACCAAGGAGCGGGGAAGTTGTGCTGAAAGGTACAGGACATTAGTGTTTCTTTTCATCTCCGTTCAGTATTTCTTCTGTCATCTTCATGGTGTCTGTGTGGGTTGTTTTTTGAAACTGACTTGTCCTGGCAGAGTGAGGCCACTGTCTGATGGAAACAACCCCTGGTCCACCAGTCTGGGGAAGTCCGTTCCGTTGGCTGCGTTGTTTGCAGAGCAGCAAGGTGAGGGGAAATGTGTCTTCTAATATAATCAGATGGAACACAACAACACCATTTCTTAGTCCCTGTCAACAGCTTGTCTCTGTCCTCGTCCTTCATGTTCAGGGACCAGTAAAGAAGAGATGTGCTCGCCAGATGGATCGGACAACACCAAACCAAAGCAACTGAAGTTCCCCAATCAGGTGTACATCGATCTACCTCTGTGGAAAGATGAGAAGCAGCAGGGGGGCGAGGGGACGGCAGGAAGCTGCCCTGGGGAAAGCCTGGAGGACTCCAGTACCACCTCAGCCAGCTCCACCAGCACCACCCCCCAGCACACCCCCACCAACAGCCTGAAGAGGACCTCCGCTCGCCGCCGGACAGACGCCGTACTCTACGGCTGTGCCTCTATGCTGGCCTCGGTAGCATTGGGCTTCGACCTGCGTAACGTGCTCAATGCCCCACCGGCAGATGACCCTGAGCCTCAGCCCAGTGTGGAGAAGAAAAAGAAAGAGGGTCTGTTCCAGCGCGCCACACGCTTCCCTGGTGGACGTTCTTCCCATAAGGAGGAGGCAGCCTCCCAAGGCCCCATCAATCTCATCTCCATGTCTTCCATCTCAGAGTATAACTCCACCAAGAGCCTCCTGCGGTCAGCCTCGGAGGGGCCAGAGCCCAGCCCTGTGAAGGAAGTGGCCCCTATCAGCCTGTCGCACCCCACGCCACAGCCCAGAAGTGGCTCCCAGCCCCAGGTTCCAGAGGCGCCCGGCCGCAGGACTCCGGCCTCCCCCCTCCCCCAGCCTGCTGCCCCAGAGAAGACTCACAGTCAAAGCATGGGCTCTCACCTCCGGAGGAAGAAGTCGGCCATCGTTCAGGACAGTGAGTGAACGTGACATCAGGACCGTGGGTGACACAGAGAGACTGTATATATTTAATGCAGTAGTGTTTGATTGTGAGGTGACACCACTGTACAAATGATCCGTGAACAATGAAACAGTCTCTGTTTCTCCTTTCTATCCCCAGCTAACGGTACATCTGGCTCTCTCACAACTTCATCGGGACTGTCTTCCACCACAACCTCTCAGAAGAAGAAGTCTGACAGGGAGGACACCCCTAAGAGAGCAGCCCGTGGGGAGACTGTCACCTCCAGGTCCCGGCCTTTGTCGCTCCGGGGCAAACCCCACTCCTGGGGTCTCCTGAGGGGCCGCAACAAAAGCTACTCCCTGGGCCACTATTCTGGAGAGAAGAGTGCCAGGAGCCTCAACATCGTCCTCTCCTCCGCCGAGGTCAAGATGGACTGCTCCCTGCTGGATATGGACACGGAGGGGCAGAAACGTGACTGCACCGTGCCCCTCTGCCGAATTCAGAGCGGCCCCAGTCGCCCCTCCGTCTTCGAACTAGAGAAAAAATGATTGTCATAGCAGAAATAAGCTGCCTTATTACCAGGATCCAATCTCTAAGTAACGTTTATGAGTTGGATCAACAAGTCTTATTTGACATTCCAGGGCATTCCACTGCCCTCCTGTGGTTTTTACCTGAATGTAGGCCACTGCTGCTGAACAGTTTATTTATTATGTAATATTTTGATAGGTAATTTAATATTGGAAAAACATGTTTCAATAGCATCAGGTTGATTGAACAACGAAGGAACACATTTCATTTTTTGTTGTTGCAGAAATGTTTACATTTTTGTGCGCACATATTGGTTAGGACCATGGCATCTTAAGTTACAAAATGATGCTTATGTTAAAATTTTAATTTGCTTTTGTCTGTGGATCTTTTATTCTCCGTTTTGATTTAATGCTGGTAATTATTTTGTATTGTATTGATTTTGTTTTTATATTGACAGATACAACAGTGTTTATTTTAGGATGAGTTCTGTCCAATGTCTGAGAGGTAATATTGAAGTCAACATGTGGTGCAACTGACAGATTTACAAATGTAGGATCTTAATTTGAGCCAGTTTGCTACAGCAGGAAAATAATCCTGCAGCAGGACAGTTCTTCTGCAACAGGGTGATTAAATTAAGACCCTACATCTGTAACAGTGCAACAAACAACACTGGAAAACCTAGTCTCAACTAGAGGTCAACCGATTATGATTTTTCAATACCGATACCGATTATTAGAGGACCAAAAAAGCCGATACCGATTAATCGGACTATTTTTTTTATTTTATTTGTAATAATGGCAATTACAACAATACTGAATGAACAATTATTTTAACTTAATATAATACATCATTAAAATAAATTTAGCCACAAGTAAATAATGAAACATGTTCAATTTGGTTTAAATAATGCAAAAACAAAGTGTTGGAGAAGAAAGTAAAAGTGCAATATGTGCTATGTAAGAAAGCTAACGTTTCAGTTCCTTGCTCAGAACATGAGAACATGAAAGCTGGTGGTTCCTTTTAACATGAGTCTTCAATATTCCCAGGTAAGACGTTTTAGGTTGTAGTTATTATAGGAATTATATAACTATTTTCCTCTATACCATTTGTATTTCATTAACCTTTGACTATTTGATGTTCTTATAGGCACTTTAGTATTGCCAGTGAAACAGCATAGCTTCCGTCCCTCTAGTTAGCGCGCGCTAACCAGCCTACACCAGCCTCATCTCGGGAGTTGATAGGCTTGAAGTCATAAACAGCACAATGCTTGAAGCACAACGAACAGCTGCTGGCAAAACGCACGAAAGTGCTGTTTGAATTCATGTTTACGCGCCTGCTTCTGCCTACCACCGCTCAGTCAGATGCTTGCATGCTCAGTCTCATCAACCATGTGTAGTTAACTAGTGATTATGATTGATTGTTTTTTATAAGATAAGTTTAATGCTAGCTAGCAATTTACCTTAGTTTACTGCATTCGTCTAACAGGCAGTCTCCTTGTGGAGTGCAACGAGAGAGAGGCAGGTCGTTATTGCGTTGGACTAGTTAACTGTAAGGTTGCAAGATTGGATCCCCCGAGCTGACAAGGTGAAAATCTGTCGTTCTGCCTCTGAACAACGCAGTTAACCCACAGTTCCTAGGCCGTCATTGAAAATAAGAATGTGTTCTTAACTGACTTGGCTAGTTAAATAAAGGTATACATTTTTATTTATTTTATCGACAAATCGGCCTCTAGTCTCAACACTAAACCAGGCCTGGTCAGCTTCTACTTTACCACTATACGACAAGCCTTACCAGCAGCTGGACCAGTACCAGTACTGTACATAAAGACTATTCTGCATTAATAGCTGCTATGGTTTATGTGGAATATGACCATTTGGCTCGAAATCAGTTCACATGGGGGTTAGTCTACCTAGGTTCCTGTGAAAACACTATTTTGAGGAACAAAGAGATGGGAATTAAATATATTTCAATACTTGTTTGAGTAACAGTTAAATGCTGTATTCCTTAGCAGTCGTTTTCATATTAACATGAAAAGCTGACAGGAACTGTCTCTGATGCCACTAGACTACACACATTTTTATCATCTGAATATTCTGTCCCCATTTAAGTACCATGCAAGTCATTAGTACTGAGCAACAAGTAAAACTGTCCATAAATATCCAATGTATTGTTGTTCGTCCCCGTTTACAAAGAATACCGAATGTTAAATCTCTGTTTTTGTAGTTCTGTTTAAATCGTGAGCACTTTCTCTTTATTTAAATCGACATTCCTAACAGTACATCCCAGACAGCTGTTGAAGTCACTTTCTCTTTATTTAAATCGACATTCCTAACTACATCCCAGACAGCTGTTGAAGTCACGTTCTCTTTATTTAAATTGACATTCCTAACATTACATCCCAGACAGCTGTTGAAGTCACGTTCTCTTTATTTAAATCAACATTCCTAACAGTACATCCCAGACAGCTGTTGAAGTCACTTTCTCTTTATTTAAATCGACATTCCTAACAGTACATCCCAGACAGCTGTTGAAGTCACTTTCTCTTTATTTAAATCGACATTCCTCACAGTACATCCCAGACAGCTGTTGAAGTCACTTTCTCTTTATTTAAATCGACATTCCTAACAGTACATCCCAGACAGCTGTTGAAGTCACTTTCTCTTTATTTAAATCGACATTCCTAACAGTACATCCCAGACAGCTGTTGAAGTCAGTACAACTGGAAGAATAGCTTTTTTTAACACTGTCTTTGAGATCAAATCTCTTCACTGTCTAAGCTGGAGTCCTTGCTATATCCTGACATGTTAAGCATTCCATTAATTGAACGACAACTTAAGTTTTTTTTTTTTTGCCTTCCTTTTTATTAGCATTGTGTTAGCTCTGTGTGTGAGGAAACTGGTTGAAGTGATTGAGACGACAACATACAGTACATACTGATCAAACCTGTTTATCAGTGTTTTTGTTCGCACCACAGAATCCCAGCGTTGTTTTATCTTCATGTATCCCCATGTTAACAAATACGTCAGTTGACCTCAACCTTCTTACTTTTATACTCACAGCATACTTAAACCACTTCAAGAATGGCCGTCTGATTAGAATGATAGGTCTTTGAACCAGTGTGAATCCTCAAACACTCCACGTTCTTTCTGGAAATGTAAATCAACTCAAGATCATACCAAACAAATGTGAATCCATACGCTCTTTACCTTGTGTAGTGTCAATACCTGGAAATCAAGACCAAATGCCTATTTTTGTTGTCTTAGTATCTTGGAATGAAAATGGTCTGCAATGCAGTAATTATAATGAAATAGTATTCTCTGAAATGTTTCATGTTGGGTCTCAAATCAATGAATGAATTATGCTGCAAGTAGTCTCACTGTGGGAGGCAAATATTATTTTGCAGACATGCAGTATGACATGTCTTCTCAATAACCTGCATGGACCAACAGCTGTAATAGTGCTGTAGATTTTATAAGGACAAGGTCAAAGAAACTCTGGTGACGTGACCACTTCTCGGACTCCTCTCTGAGCGTAATAACCTGTAGTAGGATGACTAAGTGATGATGATATCCAGCCTCTGGAGGACCATGTAAGCCAATAGTTTAGTCTTATACAGAATGGCTCATGGTTATGATAGAGTTTGCTACAGCACATATAGTATGAGACTAGGCTAGCAAGGCGATTGACAAAGCACAATCATTCAGACTTCCTGTGCACTGCGCTTGTGTAGTTAGAGTGGTGTTGCACTCAACAAGCTGCAAGATACACGAGAAGGAGCTCTGCTGTTGATCTGCAGACAGTCTCTGTTGAGGGACAAAATAATGTTATGTCTCCTGTTCCTAAAACTTTCACCAAAGTTCATGAGACAGATTTTTTATACTGTATTTTTAACCAGCCATTTGGTTTGAAATGATTTAAGTCAAATTGACAAATGTATTTTATTTTAAAAAAAGTTTTTGTTACATAGTACCCATCTACATACTTTTATTTGGGGCCTAGTGTATGTACAAGTATTCTAGTTTTATGGTCTCAGAATAAATCACCTGTATGGTGTTTTAAGGAACAATGTTTACCCCTCAGGAGTGGCTTCGGGATTAATAGATTTTTCTCCTACTACTTAGACGAGGTTAAATCAGTAAAGAAAATGTATGATTTTTAAAACAAAAACATATATTATACATGTATAATACACATGGCAGCCGCACCTCTCTGATTCAGAGGGGTTGGGTTAAATGCGGAAGACACATTTCAGTTGAATGCATTCAGTTGTACAACTAACTAGGTCTCCCCCTTTCCCTTTATTTTATGGTTATATGGTTAGAAAAAACCATGGTCTGAGAACATTGGCATTCTGTTACAAATCAATTCAAAGCTAAGTCAGAGTTTAATTTCCCTAAATTGTGTGGGGTTAAAACTACTGATGTTGCATGTGTGACACTAAATAATTAAATATATTGTTTAAGTCTATCCCATGTCATGCTCCATATAGGTTGGTGAAAACGGAACCAAATCTACACTCTTAGAAACCCATAAAGGGTTCTATGCTTGCTTCATATATGGCACCCCTAAAGGTTCTATATAGAACCCTCTTGTAGGGTTCTTTGGTCAGAACCCTAGGGGTTCTTCACTGAACCACAACTGGTACCATATAGAACTATTGGGTTCTATATAGAACCTTTAGGGGTGCCATATGAAGCAAGCATAGAACCCCTTTTGGTTCTATCCAGAAACTTCTGTTCTAAGACGGTATAGTGATGTTTAAGATACAGTATGAGGTAGAATGTAAAGAGATCAAATTCTCCATCTTACACAAAATTATTTATTGTAAGATCTAATATTTCAATTTAGGAATTGTAGATTTGAATAGTTTTTCTTGACACATGTCCCTTGTGTAAATAAAGATCTCCTCAAGGATATGTTGATCAATGCAAAATGAGTAGACTATTTGAATACAGAATTACAGAATACAAAATTAGTCATTTACATTTTATTTTTTACATTTTGGACATTTAGCAGACACTTATCCAAAGTGACTTAGTCAGTGCATTCAACTAAGGTAGGTAAAACAACCACATCAATCAACTAAGGTAGGTAAAACAACCACATATATATCAACTAAGGTAGGTAAAACAACAACATATATATCAACTAAGGTAGGTAAAACAACCACATATATATCAACTAAGGTAGGTAAAACAACCACATATCAACCAACTAAGGTAGGTAAAACAACCACATATCAGTCAACTAAGGTAGGTAAAACAACCACATATCAGTCAACTAAGGTAGATAAAACAAACGCATATCAGTCAACTAAGGTAGGTAAAACAACCACATATCAACCAACTAAGGTAGATAAAACAACCACATATCAGTCAACTAAGGTAGGTAAAACAACCACATATCAGTCAACTAAGGTAGGTAAAACAACCACATATATATCAACTAAGGTAGATAAAACAACCACATATCAGTCAACTAAGGTAGGTAAAACAACCACATATATATCAACTAAGGTAGATAAAACAACCACATATCAGTCAACTAAGGTAGGTAAAACAACCACATATCAACCAACTAAGGTAGATAAAACAACCACATATCAGTCAACTAAGGTAGGTAAAACAACCACATATCAGTCAACTAAGGTAGGTAAAACAACCACATATATATCAACTAAGGTAGGTAAAACAACCACATATCAGTCAACTAAGGTAGGTAAAACAACCACATATCAGTCAACTAAGGTAGATAAAACAACCACATATCAACCAACTAAGGTAGGTAAAACAACCACATATATATCAACTAAGGTAGGTAAAACAATCACATATCAACCAACTAAGGTAGGTAAAACAACCACATAGATATCAACTAAGGTAGGTAAAACAACCACATATCAGTCAACTAAGGTAGATAAAACAACCACATATCAACCAACTAAGGTAGGTAAAACAACCACATATCAACCAACTAAGGTAGGTAAAACAACCACATATATATCAACTAAGGTAGGTAAAACAACCACATATCAACCAACTAAGGTAGATAAAACAACCACATATCAGTCAACTAAGGTAGGTAAAACAACCACATATATATCAACTAAGGTAGATAAAACAACCACATATCAGTCAACTAAGGTAGGTAAAACAACCACATATCAACCAACTAAGGTAGATAAAACAACCACATATCAGTCAACTAAGGTAGGTAAAACAACCACATATCAGTCAACTAAGGTAGGTAAAACAACCACATATATATCAACTAAGGTAGGTAAAACAACCACATATCAACCAACTAAGGTAGATAAAACAACCACATATCAGTCAACTAAGGTAGGTAAAACAACCACATATCAGTCAACTAAGGTAGGTAAAACAACCACATATATATCAACTAAGGTAGGTAAAACAACCACATATCAGTCAACTAAGGTAGGTAAAACAACCACATATCAGTCAACTAAGGTAGATAAAACAACCACATATCAACCAACTAAGGTAGGTAAAACAACCACATATATATCAACTAAGGTAGGTAAAACAACCACATATCAACCAACTAAGGTAGGTAAAACAACCACATAGATATCAACTAAGGTAGGTAAAACAACCACATATCAGTCAACTAAGGTAGATAAAACAACCACATATCAACCAACTAAGGTAGGTAAAACAACCACATATCAGTCAACTAAGGTAGGTAAAACAACCACATATCAACCAACTAAGGTAGGTAAAACAACCACATATATATCAACTAAGGTAGGTAAAACAACCACATATCAACCAACTAAGGTAGGTAAAACAACCACATAGATATCAACTAAGTTAGGTAAAACAACCACATATATATCAACTAAGGTAGGTAAAACAACCACATATCAACCAACTAAGGTAGGTAAAACAACCACATATATCAACTAAGGTAGGTAAAACAACCACATATCAGTCAACTAAGGTAGGTAAAACAACCACATATCAGTCAACTAAGGTAGGTAAAACAACCACATATATATCAACTAAGGTAGGTAAAACAACCACATATCAGTCAACTAAGGTAGGTAAAACAACCACATATCAGTCAACTAAGGTAGGTAAAACAACCACATATCAACCAACTAAGGTAGGTAAAACAACCACATATCAACCAACTAAGGTAGGTAAAACAACCACATATATATCAACTAAGGTAGGTAAAACAACCACATATCAACCAACTAAGGTAGATAAAACAACCACATATCAGTCAACTAAGGTAGGTAAAACAACCACATATCAGTCAACTAAGGTAGGTAAAACAACCACATATATATCAACTAAGGTAGATAAAACAACCACATATCAGTCAACTAAGGTAGGTAAAACAACCACATATATATCAACTAAGGTAGATAAAACAACCACATATCAGTCAACTAAGGTAGGTAAAACAACCACATATCAGTCAACTAAGGTAGATAAAACAACCACATATCAGTCAACTAAGGTAGGTAAAACAACCACATATCAGTCAACTAAGGTAGGTAAAACAACCACATATATATCAACTAAGGTAGGTAAAACAACCACATATCAACCAACTAAGGTAGATAAAACAACCACATATCAGTCAACTAAGGTAGGTAAAACAACCACATATCAGTCAACTAAGGTAGGTAAAACAACCACATATATATCAACTAAGGTAGGTAAAACAACCACATATCAGTCAACTAAGGTAGGTAAAACAACCACATATCAGTCAACTAAGGTAGATAAAACAACCACATATCAACCAACTAAGGTAGGTAAAACAACCACATATATATCAACTAAGGTAGGTAAAACAACCACATATCAACCAACTAAGGTAGGTAAAACAACCACATAGATATCAACTAAGGTAGGTAAAACAACCACATATCAGTCAACTAAGGTAGATAAAACAACCACATATCAACCAACTAAGGTAGGTAAAACAACCACATATCAGTCAACTAAGGTAGGTAAAACAACCACATATCAACCAACTAAGGTAGGTAAAACAACCACATATATATCAACTAAGGTAGGTAAAACAACCACATATCAACCAACTAAGGTAGGTAAAACAACCACATAGATATCAACTAAGTTAGGTAAAACAACCACATATATATCAACTAAGGTAGGTAAAACAACCACATATCAACCAACTAAGGTAGGTAAAACAACCACATATATCAACTAAGGTAGGTAAAACAACCACATATCAGTCAACTAAGGTAGGTAAAACAACCACATATCAGTCAACTAAGGTAGGTAAAACAACCACATATATATCAACTAAGGTAGGTAAAACAACCACATATCAGTCAACTAAGGTAGGTAAAACAACCACATATCAGTCAACTAAGGTAGGTAAAACAACCACATATCAACCAACTAAGGTAGGTAAAACAACCACATATCAGTCAACTAAGGTAGATAAAACAACCACATATCAACCAACTAAGGTAGGTAAAACAACCACATATCAGTCAACTAAGGTAGGTAAAACAACCACATATCAACCAACTAAGGTAGGTAAAACAACCACATAGATATCAACTAAGGTAGGTAAAACAACCACATATATATCAACTAAGGTAGGTAAAACAACCACATATCAACCAACTAAGGTAGATAAAACAACCACATATCAGTCAACTAAGGTAGGTAAAACAACCACATATCAGTCAACTAAGGTAGGTAAAACAACCACATATCAACCAACTAAGGTAGGTAAAACAACCACATATATATCAACTAAGGTAGGTAAAACAACCACATATCAACCAACTAAGGTAGGTAAAACAACCACATATCAGTCAACTAAGGTAGATAAAACAACCACATATCAGTCAACTAAGGTAGGTAAAACAACCACATATCAGTCAACTAAGGTAGGTAAAACAACCACATAGATATCAACTAAGGTAGGTAAAACAACCACATATCCGTCAACTAAGGTAGGTAAAACAACCACATATCAGTCAACTAAGGTAGGTAAAACAACCACATATCAGTCAACTAAGGTAGGTAAAACAACCACATATCAACCAACTAAGGTAGGTAAAACAACCACATATATATCAACTAAGGTAGGTAAAACAACCACATATCAACCAACTAAGGTAGGTAAAACAACCACATATATATCAACTAAGGTAGGTAAAACAACCACATATCAGTCAACTAAGGTAGATAAAACAATCACATATCAGTCAACTAAGGTAGGTAAAACAACCACATATATATCAACTAAGGTAGGTAAAACAACCACATATCAGTCAACTAAGGTAGGTAAAACAACCACATATCAGTCAACTAAGGTAGGTAAAACAACCACATATCAGTCAACTAAGGTAGGTAAAACAACCACATATCAGTCAACTAAGGTAGGTAAAACAACCACATATATATCAACTAAGGTAGGTAAAACAACCACATATCAGTCAACTAAGGTAGGTAAAACAACCACATATCAGTCAACTAAGGTAGGTAAAACAACCACATATCAACCAACTAAGGTAGGTAAAACAACCACATATCAGTCAACTAAGGTAGGTAAAACAACCACATATATATCAACTAAGGTAGGTAAAACAACCACATATCAGTCAACTAAGGTAGATAAAACAACCACAGTGTCATGAAGCAAGACTTTTTCACCTAACTGTAAGAGAGATATACATTTAAGGCATTTGATATTCATTCAACATGCATCATGTTGAATATTAAGACAGGACTTACTCTGTGAAGAGCGACTGAGGAAGAACTGAAGTAGAACAGCGATCAGGACGAATGCATTGTGTGTATTGTTGTGAAGTTGTTAGATATTCATTGTTAGATATTACTGCACTGTTGGAGGTAGAAACACAAGCATTTCGCAACAGCAGCAATAACTTTGCTAAACATGTATCTGACCAATAAAATTAGATTTTGATTTGATTCCATGTTAGCTGTAGCAAGGTATAATGACATACAGACCTGGCTCAGCACTGTACCTGACATACAGACCTGGCTCAGCACTGTGTCTGACATACAGACCTGGCTCAGCACTGTACCTGACATACAGACCTGGCTCAGCACTGTACCTGACATACAGACCTGGCTCAGCACTGTACCTGACATACAGACCTGGCTCAGCACTGTACCTGACAGCTCTGTGCCTGGCAACAAACTGACCCTGCTGTAGCTGCCCCGGCCAACTGTAAGTGCTGCTTCTGGAATCAACGTCAGCACAAGAACTGTTCGTCAGGAGCTTCATGAAATGGGTTTCCATGGCCGAGCAGCCGCACACAGCCTAAAATCACCATGTGCAATGCCAAGCTGGAGTGGTGTAAAACTCATCGCCATGGGACTCTAGAGCAATGGAAACGCATTCTCTGGAGTGATGAATCATGCTTCGCCATCTGGCTGTCCGACAAATCTTGGTTTGGCAGATGCCAGGAGAATGCTACCTGCCCGAATGCATAGTGCCAACTGTAAAGTTTGGTGGAGGAGGAATAATGGTCTGGGGCTGTTTATCATGGTTTGGGGAAGGGCCCTTAGTTCCAGTGAAGGGATTTTTTACACTACAGCATAAAATGACATTCTAGACAATCCTGCTTCCAACTTTGTGGCAACCAGGCCTAATCGAGCCAGGCCTAATCGAGCCAGGCCTAATCGCCCAACATCAGTGCCCGATCTCACTAATGCTCGTGGCTTGAGCACAGGGCCTGGAACAGATGAAAAGCTGACCTTTACCATACTTCCTCACTCCACACTTCAACTTTGTAGTAATTGCCATTTATGGCAATTTGTCCATACCTGTGACAAAGTATAAATGAATTAACCCCAATGACCTTCAGAGTCAAAGGAGACTTTGCAGTTGATCAAAACATACTACCTTTTGCATTATCATAAAAATACCAATGATTCTATATAAGATGTGCTATGATTTGTTTTATGAAAGTATATAATATCCCATTCTGTTCTATATTATGAATATCCTTGTGTGAAAACGATGGTGATTCAGAGGTTTTCAAGAATAATCAAAGATTGTTAAGTTAAGAAGAATACTTTTGTTGAAGAATCCTGACAACCTTTGACCTGGTTGCCTTGGAGCCATTTTTGAGCGTCCCCAGCTGTTCTGTCCCACCACGGTTTCACGGCGGCCGTCCTTTCTACTCCTGCTTCCCCTGAGAGCCAAGCTTTCGTAGCGGCCCTCTTCACATTGATTCGCAGAGCTAGAACAATGGGAATATCTGATTTACTTTTTCACTGGTAGGAATTAAAGGCAGTGGAATTGGCTCCTCTTACTGGAAGCTATTCTAGGGGCCTCTTCTCCTGATGCACAGTTAGGCCATCCCATTTAGAGAAAACAGGTAGTGCTAGCTTAAATTGTAAAACAAAAGCAAACAGACATCCGGCATTTCTTCCTTATTTAGTAGTTGTGAGGTACTTTGTGAGGTAGCGAGAGACTGAAGAAAAGCTTCTATCTCAAGGCCATCTCAAGGCCATCAGACTGTTAAACAGCCAACATCACTAACATTGAGTGGCTGCTGCCAACATACTGACTCAACTCTAGCCACTTTAATAATAGAGAAATTGATGTAATAAATGTATCACTAGCCACTTTAAACAATGGATCTTATATGTTTACCTACCCTACATTACTCATCTCATACAGTGGGGAGAACAAGTAAACTTCAGACGGGCCTGGACATGCGCTGGCTTGAGCAGGGGGACCTTGCGTGCGCTGCAGGATTTTAATCCATGACGGCGTAGTGTGTTACTAATGGTTCTCTTTGAGACTGTGGTCCCAGCTCTCTTCAGGTCATTGACCAGGTCCTGCCGTGTAGTTCTGGGCTGATGCCTCACCTTCCTTATGATCATTGATGCCCCACGAGGTGAGATCTTGCATGGAGCCCCAGACCGAGGGTGATTGACCGTCATCTTGAACTTCTTCCATTTTCTAATAATTGCAGTTGTTGCCTTCTCACCAAGCTGCTTGCCTATTGTCCTGTGGCCCATCCCAGCCTTGTGCAGGTCTACAATTGTACACAGCTCTCTGGTCTTGGCTATTGTGGAGAGGTTGGAGTCTGTTTGATTCAGTGTGTGGACAGGTAACGAGTTCAAACAGGTGCAGTTAATACAGGTCATGAGTGGAGAACAGGAGGGCTTCTTAAAGAAAAACTAACAGGTCTGTGAGAGTCGGAATTCTTACTGGTTGGTAGGTGATCAAATACTTATGTCATGCAATTAAATGCAAATTAATTACTTAAAAATCATAGAATGTGATTTTCTGGATTTTTGAAGTGTACCTATGATAAAAATGACAGACCTCTACATGCTTTGTAAGTAGGAAAACCTGCAAAATCTGCAGTGTATCAAATACTTGTTCTCCCCACTGTATGTTAGCACTTGTTGTGAACAAAAATATAGTTTAAAAGTCATCATGTATTAACCTATTGCAACTAGAGCAGGCCAACCCTGCTGGGTGTGTAGGCCTCTGTTCCAGCCCAGCATTCAATTTATCAAACCTTAGATTAACCTTTTTTTGTTCACCTGAAATGATGCTTTAATAATAATGGCCTACTTGTTACTAAGATTTCTAACCTTTTCATATGAGTTATCTTACTTGTACACTTTGAAGGGTTGCTTCTTTGAAGTGAAGTGTTTAAACGTGTTTTAATTGTTAACTTAAAACTCTTATTCAGGATGAACTAGTGTCAATGTTGATTAATCACAGCTCACAATCCTACAATAAAGAGGGGAATTTAATCTGTTTTAATAAAAAAGGGGAAGGGAATCTGTCTCAATAAAGAGGGGAAAGGAATCTGTCACTAATTTGTTTGTGTTGTATTCTCAAATGAACATGACCTTTTTGTTCAGTCATAAGCTCTCCAATTAGTTTTATTTGATTATATTTTTTTTTTTAGGATTATAGCCATGTGATCCCATTTCGCGGATGATAATGGCAGGTAACGCCAATGCAGCCATAGGCCTACACATAGCAGTGGTTCCCAACTCCAGTCCTTGAGTACCTCCAACAGCACACATTTTTGTTGCAGCCCCAGACAAGCATGCCTGATTCAACTCATTGAGGTCATGATGATTAGTTGACAAGTTGAATCAGGTGTGCTTGTCCGGGGCTACAATAAAACTGTCTACTGTTAGGGGTACTCGAGGATCGGAGTTGGGAACCACTGGCCTACAGTATGACGACATTAGCCTTATGGGCATTTGCAATGCCCCCCTTGACATTGTGTATCTGAATCAGAGAATGGCTTAAGTCACGCATTGTTTACATTTTGTTGACCTACAGTATGATATCGCATTGTGCTGTGGTGAAGTCCACCACGGTACAGATCTAGGATCAGCTTCTCTCAGGCCCTCCCCCAATCCCAACCTTAACTATTAGTGGGAAAATGCTAAATTGACCCAAGATCAGCGCCAAGGGGCAACTTCGCCCGGTCTACACCCACCACATTAGCTAGGTGAGCTTTATTTATCTTGGCCAGTGTGCAGCTAGGCAGGTCCACACGGTATGCAGGACAGGCAAGCTACCTACACACACAACAAACCTAATAAAAACTACAAGTACCATGCATATATCACCTCTACTGAAAGTGTGGGTTTATGGCATAAGAAATTCCCTAATCCTGACATCAGGAAAAGTTTATTCCAACTCCTTTTCCAGTTCAAAGCTGTCCAGTGGTGATTGCACGCAAGTCTGGTAAGTTATCTAATTTTTATTATAAACTGTGTGGTTCGAGCAATGAATGGTGATTGGCTGACAGCCGTGGTATATTAGACCGTATACCATGGGTATGACTGCTCTAATTACCTTGGTAACCAGTTTATAATAGCAATAAGGCACCAAAGGGGGTTTGTGGTATATGGCCAATAGACCACGGCTAAATCCAGGCACTCCACGTTGCGTCGTGCTTAAGAACAGCCCTTATCCGTGGTATTTTGGCCAAATGCCACACACGCTCGGCCCTTGCCGCTTAATTATGCAGGCTTATGAATGTAATGTATAAATAAAAGTTATTTTTCACCAAGAAATGCACCACACCCCAAACAGCTGTTTTCCCTGTTAATAGGCTATTACTCAGTTTAAATTAGGTTACCATGTCTGGGAAAAGAGGGTGCATTTTCCTGTATTTCTTTTGTAGCCCTACCAGCAGCACTGACTTGTTCTAGGCCTAATACATTCTGACATGTCAGACATAAGTATGATTTTATCAGATTATTAACGTCCTCCTGATGAGCAAGGCACTTAACCCTAATTTGCTCCAGGGGCGTCAGACTACTATAGCTAACCCTGTAAACAACACATTTCACTGCACCTATCCGGTGTGTGACAATAAAACATTTTTAATTGATTTTATTTTATTATTATTGATAATTAAATATACTTTTCAATTGTAATTGAAATGTTGGTGAAATTCTTGCTTTTTGCTGTAACGAAATGGCCCTAGAATTGTGTCCTGGTGTCCTTCTCATCCCATTTACAGGAAACTTGCCCTTCCTGGCTCCATTACTCCATTGGAGGTATTGAATCTTCCTTTTGATTAGCTGATAAATAAAAACAATTCATCCTTTTGGAAACCTTAAACACTCAACTTAATTATCATCCAAAAATAATACAAAATATACATGTACTGTAAACTGTAGTTATTGTTATTTCCTTTTTTTGATTTTATACTGAACAAAAAAATAAACGCAACATACAACAATTTTATTGATTTTACTGAGTTACAGTTAATATGAGGAAATCAGTCAATTGAAATGAATTCAGGTTCAGGTCTGCGGTTGTGAGGCCGGTTGGACGTACTGCCAAATTTTCTAAAACGACGTCGGAGGCGGCTTATGGTAGAGAAAGGAACATTAAATAATCTGGCAAAAGCACTGGTGGGTATTCCTGCAGTCAGTATGCCAATTGCATGCTCCCTCAAAATTTGGGACATCTGTGGCATTGGGTTGTGTGCCAAAACTGCGAGAAACACTCACTAACAGGGATGTAAAAAAATTGTGCACAGAATTTGAGAGAAATAAGCTTTTTGTGCACATGGAAAATATCTGGGATATTTTATTTCAACTCAAGAAACATACCAAGATGGCGTAGCAGTGAAGACGTGTGTTTGTCCTCTCGTGTACTTTTGTATTTTTTGTATTTTTTTTGTATATATTTCAATTTATTTTCAATCTCTTTTCGATTTTTAATTTGATTATACCTTCCGGTAACCTGCCTCACCCAATGTGATATGGAATCGCTATTATTTTCAATTTTAGAACACATTCACAGCCAGAAGAGGACTGGCCACCCCACATATGCTCTCTCTAATTCTCTTTTTCTTTCTCTCTCTCGGAGGACCTGAGCCCTAGGACCATGCCCCAGGACTACCTGACATGTTGACTCCTTGCTGTCCCCAGTCCACCTGACCGTGCTGCTGCTCCAGTTTCAACTGTTCTGCCTTATTATTATTCGACCATGCTGGTCATTTATGAACATTTTAACATCTTGGCCATGTTCTGTTATAATCTCCACCGGCACAGCCAGAAGAGGACTGGCCACCCCACATAGCCTGGTTCCTCTCTAGGTTTCTTCCTAGGTTTTGGCCTTTCTAGGGAGTTTTTCCTAGCCACCGTGCTTCTACACCTGCATTGCTTGCTGTTTGGGGTTTTAGGCTGGGTTTCTGTACAGCACTTTGAGATATCAGCTGATGTACGAAGGGCTATATAAATACATTTGATTTGATTTTGATTTGATTTTATTCAAGAACCTCCAGAAGCTAACCAGCTAATTAGCTACAAGCTATTTAGTAATTGTTAGCCACTGCTAGCGGCTTTTACCTTCTGCACAGATACCAGCCCTGTTTTTAGCCTGGATAATACTCGCTAGTCTACCAGTATCGGACTGTCTCTCCACTACAATGCCGGATTCCTGCCGTAATCCTTGGACCACTACTTCTGATCTTCACAGCTAGCTTGCAGATAGCTAGCTCACAGCTTGCAGCTAGCTAGCTCACTCACCGTGGCACCCAGTACCGAAGCTATCCCTGAGGCCCACCTCCCGGCCTACTCAGCTGTTCACCTGAACCCCACTCATACAAGGCTAGAGCCCAGTACTCCACCGGATCCTTGCTGTAAACTCTGGACCTTGGCACCGGATCACCGCTGCTACCAAATGGATATAGTGGCTAACGCCACTGCCACGAAGCTAGCACCAGTTAGCCGTGAGCCAGGCACATCTCCCGGCTAGCAAACTAAATTCCACAATACCTCTTTCGCCATCTGGCTTGGATTCTCTGTTGACACGGCGCCCCGCCGCACCACCACGACTGGTCTGCCGACGAATACTCCATCCGCTGTGCCTTCATCCGGCCTCCATCGGAGCAGATGCTCCTACTAGCCCAGGGCTACTAACTTTAAACGCTGTGTCGCTAGCGTAGTGGCGGCTTTCCTGTTCCATCTACTGCTGCCCCCTGGACACTATGATCACTTGGCTACATAGCTGATGCCTGCTGGACTGTCCATTAATCACGGTACTTCATTCTGTTTATTTATTTTATCTGTCGGCCCCAGCCGCGAACTCAGGCTCTGTGTGTAGTTAATCCGACCCACCCTGCCTAGTCATCGCCAATTTACCTACTGTTGTTGTGCTAGCTGATTAGCTGCTGTTGTCTCACCTGTTGTTTTAGCTAGCTCTCCCAAATCAACACCTGCGATTACTTTATGCCTCACTGTATGTCTCTCTCAAATGTCAATATGCCTTGTATACTGTTGTTCAGGTTAGTTATCATTGTTTTAGTTTACAATGGAGCACCTAGTTCCACTCTTCATACCTCTGATACCTCCTTTGTCCCACCTCCCACACATGCGGTGACCTCACCCATTACAACCAGCATGTCCAGAGATACAACCTCTCTTATCATCACCCAGTGCCTGAGCTTACCTCCGCTGTACCTGCACCCCACCATACCCCTGTCTGCGCATTATGCCCTGAATATATTCTACCACGCCTAGAAATCTGCTCCTTTTATTCTTTGTCCTCAACGCTCTAGGCGACCAGTTTTGATAGCCTTTAGCCGCACCCTCATCCTACTCCTCCTCTGTTCCGCGGGTGATGTGGATGTAAACCCAGGCCATGTCCCCAGGCACCCTCATTTGTTGACTTCTGTGATCGAAAAAAGCCTTGGTTTAATGCATGTCAACATCAGAAGCCTCCTCCCTAAGTTTGTTTTACTGACTGCTTTAGCACACTCTGCCAACCCTGATGTCCTTGCTGTGTCTGAATCCTGGCTTAGGAAGGCCACCCAAAATTCTGAAATGTCCATACCCAACAATAACATTTTCCGTCAAGATAGGACTGCCAAAGGGGGAGGAGTTGCAGTCTACTGCAGAGATAGCCTGCAAAGTAATGTCATACCCAAACAATTCGAACTTCTAATTTAAAAAATGACTCTCTCCAGAAATAAGTCTCTCACTGTTGCCGCCCCCCCCCCCCCCCAGCTCCCAGCTGTGCCCTGGATACCATTTGTGAATTGATCGCCCCCCATCTAGCTTCAGAGTTTGTTCTGTTAGGTGACCTAAACTGGGATATGCTTAACACCCCGGCAGTCCTACAATCTAAGATAGATGCCCTCAATCTCACACAAATCATCAAGGAACCCACCAGGTACAACCCTAAATCTGTAAACATGGGCACCCTCATAGATATTATCCTGACCAACTGGCCCTCCAAATACTACTCCGCTGTCTTCAATCAGGATCTCAGCGATCACTGCCTCATTGCCTGTATCCGCTACGGGTCCGCAGTCAAACGACCACCCCTAATCACTGTCAAACACTTCTGCGAGCAGGCCTTTCAAATCGACCTGGCCCGGGTATCCTGGAAGGATATTGACCTCATCCCGTCAGTTGAGGATGCCTGGTCATTCTTTAAAAGTAACTTCCTCACCATCTTAGATAAGCATGCTCTGTTCAAAAAATGCAGAACTAAGAACAGATATAGCCCCTGGTTCACTCCAGACCTGACTGCCCTCAACCAGCACAAAAACATCCTGTGGCGGACTGCAATAGCATCGAACAGTCCCCGCGATATGCAACTGTTCAGGGAAGTCAGGAACCGATACACGCAGTCAGTCAGGAAAGCAAAGGCCAGCTTTTTGAAGCAGAAATCTGCATCATGTAGCTCTAACTCCAAAAAGTTGGGAACACTGTAAAGTCCATGGAGAACAAGAGCACCACCTCCCAGCTGCCCACTGCACTGAGGCTAGGTAACGCGGTCACCACCAATAAATCCATGATAATCGAAAACTTCAACAAGCATTTCTCAACGGCTGGCCATGCCTTCCTCCTGGCTACTCCAACCTTGGCCAACAGCCCCCCCCCCCCAGCTAGGACTGGAAAGCTGCCGTGGTCATCCCCCTCTTCAAAGGGGGAGACACCCTGGACGCAAACTGTTACAGACCTATATCCATCCTGCCCATCTAAGGTCTTCGAAAGCCAAGTCAACAAACAGATCACTGACCATCTCGAATCCCACCGTACCTTATTTGCTGTGCAATCTGGTTTCCGAGCCAGTCACTGGTGCACCTCAGCCACGCTCAAGGTACTAAACGATAACCGCCATCGATAAAAGACAGTACTGTGCAGCCCTCTTCATTGACCTGGGCAAGGCTTTCGACTCTGTCAATCACCATATTCTTATCGGCAGACTCAGTAGCCTCGGTTTTTCTAATGACTGCCTTGCCTGGTTCACCAACTACTTTGCAGACAGAGTTCAGTGTGTCAAATCGGAGGGCATGTTGTCCGGTCCTCTGGCAGTCTCTATGGGGGTGCCACAGGGTTCAATTCTCAGGCCGACTCTTTTCTCTGTATACAGTGCCTTGCAAAAGTATTTGGCCCCCTTGAACTTTGCGACCTTTTGCCACATTTCAGGCTTCAAACATAAAGATATAAAACTGTATTTTTTTGTAAAGAATCAACAACAAGTGGGACACAATCATGAAGTGGAACGACATTTATTGGATATTTCAAACTTTTTTACCAAATCCAAAACTGAAAAATTGGGCGTGCAAAATTATTCAGCCCCCTTAAGTTAATACTTTGTAGCGCCACCTTTTGCTGCGATTACAGCTGTAAGTCACTTGGGGTATGTCTCTATCAGTTTTGCACATCGAGAGACTGACATTTTTTCCCATTCCTCCTTGCAAAACAGCTCGAGCTCAGTGAGGTTGGATGGAGAGCATTTGTGAACAGCAGTTTTCAGTTCTTTCCACAGATTCTCGATTGGATTCAGGTCTGGACTTTGACTTGGCCATTCTAACACCTGGATATGTTTATTTTTGAACAATTCCATTGTAGATTTTGCTTTATGTTTTGGATCATTGTCTTGTTGGAAGACAAATCTCCGTCCCAGTCTCAGGTCTTTTGCAGACTCCATCAGGTTTTCTTCCAGAATGGTCCTGTATTTGGCTCCATCCATCTTCCCATCAATTTTAACCATCTTCCCTGTCCCTGCTGAAGAAAAGCAGGCCCAAACCGTGATGCTACCACCACCATGTATGACAGTGGGGATGGTGTGTTCAGCTGTGTTGCTTTTACGCCAAACATAACGTTTTGCATTGTTGCCAAAAAGTTCAATTTTGGTTTAATCTGACCAGAGCACCTTCTTCCACATGTTTGGTGTGTCTCCCAGGTGGCTTGTGGCAAACTTAAAACGACACTTTTTATGGATATCTTTAAGAAATGTCTTTTTTCTTGCCACTCTTCCATAAAGGCCAGATTTGTGCAATATACGACAGATTGTTGTCCTATGGACAGAGTCTCCCACCTCAGCTGTAGATCTCTGCAGTTCATCCAGAGTGATCATGGGCCTCTTGGCTGCATCTCTGATCAGTCTTCTCCTTGTATGAGCTGAAAGTTTAGAGGGACGGCCAGGTCTTGGTAGATTTGCAGTGGTCTGATACTCCTTCCATTTCAATATTATCGCTTGCACAGTGCTCCTTGGGATGTTTAAAGCTTGGGAAATCTTTTTGTATCCAAATCCGGCTTTAAACTTCTTCACAGCAGTATCTCGGACCTGCCTGGTGTGTTCCTTGTTTTTCATGATGCTCTCTGCGCTTTTAACGGACCTCTGAGACTATCACAGTGCAGGTGCATTTATACGGAGACTTGATTACACACAGGTGGATTGTATTTATCATCATTAGTCATTTAGGTCAACATTGGATCATTCAGAGACCCTCACTGAACTTCTGGAGAGAGTTTGCTGCACTGAAAGTAAAGGGGCTGAATAATTTTGCACGCCCAATTTTTCAGTTTTTGATTTGTTAAAAATGTTTGAAATATCCAATAAATGTCGTTCAACTTCATGATTGTGTCCCACTTGTTGTTGATTCTTCACAAAATATACAGTTTTATATCTTTATGTTTGAAGCCTGAAATGTGGCAAAAGGTCGCAACGTTCAAGGGGGCCAAATACTTTCGCAAGGCACTGTATATCAATGATGTTGCTCTTGCTGCGGGCGATTCCCTGATCCACCTCTACGCAGACGACATCATTCTGTATACTTCTGGCCCTTCCTTGGACACTGTGCTATCTAACCTCCAAACAAGCTTCAATACCATACAACACTCCTTCCGTGGCCTCCAACTGATCATAAACGCTAGTAAAACCAAATGCATGCTTTTCAACCGTTTGCTGCCTGCACCCGCACGCCCGACTAGCATCACCACCCTGGATGGTTCCGACCTAGAATATGTGGACATTTATAAGTATCTAGGTGTCTGGCTAGACTGTAAAGTCTCCTTACAGACACATATCAAACATCTCCAATCCAAAATCAAATCTAGAATCGGCTTTCTATTTCGCAGCAATGCCTCCTTCACTCACACTGCCAAACTTACCCTAGTAAAACTGACTATCCTACCGATCCTCGACTTCGGCGATGTCATCTACAAAATAGTTTCCAATACTCTACTCAGCAAACTGGATGCAGTTTATCACAGTGCCATCCATTTTGTTACTAAAGCACCTTATACCACCCACCACTGCGACCTGTATGCTCTAGTCGACTGGCCCTCGCTACATATTTGTCGCCTGACCCACTGGCTCCAGGTCATCTACAAGTCCATGCTAGGTAAAGCTCCGCCTTGTCTCAGTTCACTAATCACAATGGCAACACCCACCGGTAGCACGCGCTCCAGCAGGTGTATCTCACTGATTTTGCTGCCTTTCCTTCCAGTTCTCTGCTGCCTGTGACTGGGACGAATTGCAAAAATCGTTGAAGTTGGTGACTTTTATCTCCCTCACCAACTTTAAACATCTGCTATCTGAGCAGCTAACCGATCGCTGCAGCTGTACATAGTCCATCGGTAAATAGCCCACCCTATTTACCTACCTCACCCCCATACTGTTTTTATTTATTTACTTTTCTGCTCTTTTGCACACCAGTATCTCTACCTGCACATGTTCATCTGATCATTTATCACTCCAGTGTTAATCTGCTAAATTGTAATTATTCGCCTACCTCATCATGCCTTTTGCACACAATGTATATAGACTCTTTTTATTTTTTTAATACTGTGTTATTGACTTGTTTACTCCATGTGTAACTCTGTGTTGTTGTCTGTTCACACTGCTATGCTTTATCTTGGCCAGGTTGTAGTTGTAAATGAGAACTTGTTCTCAACTAGCCTACCTGGTTAAATAATGGTGAAATAAAAATACATAAAATAAAAATGGGACCAACATGTTTGTTCAGTGAACAATACAAAACATACACATACAAAAGACAACATACTAAAAAACATCAACAACATCACTCCTGCTCAGACCCACCTACTCTCACCCTTATCTCCATGCCTGCACCACTCTCCGCTATGTCTTCAAATTGCATCATTTTATTCCTCTCTGTCGCCTATGCTTTTTCCACATTTAGATAATGAAGTATATGATCTTTCCAGTCTTAACGATGGAGGATTGGTCGATTTACAGTTTTTAAGTATACGTTTTTTCAAGATAATTGCCGAGAAGAGTATCGTCCAACCTATCGGGTATCTCACTGCACCCTCATATGACGTCTTCGAATATGCAGACAGATGGATTAAAAGTGAATTTACATTGTAATACTCCTGACAGCCAAATTTCTAACTCTACCTAACTCCATAAATCCTCAGCTTAGTCTGTCTTTCAATCCAAGGCCCTCTTGTGGTTTTCAGTTATTTTGCAGAATGAATATTCTGTCATCCCTCAAAGCAACACCTCCAGACAATCAGGTAATTACAGCAGGTATGAGGCTAATATCTGCCAATATGTCACCAGGTGGCCTGAAAAAACAAGCCTATGTGGAGAGACACAGGAATGCTACAAATATATAGATAAATGACTTGATAGATGTACTGTGGGAGTCATCTTTGAGTTCCAGGATGAACTGTTTGTATTTAGTGCTCATTCTGTTGTTGACAGATGTGACCCTGTGCTAACAAGGCTCCGGAGCCAATATCCTCCCTTCCATCTGGTCAGGACAGCCTCAAACAGCCAATTGAGCAGCTCAGTCTGGACAGAGCTATGAACATAACAAAGACAGTCTGTGATTGGACATTCTCTCTTCATCAGCCAAAAACTGCTTAGTTAGGTCCTAAGATTCCCTCAGTCTCTGGCTGGGGAACAGGATCCATTTCATAAAGGGATCAGAGGCACCATCTTGGCCTGACTTCAATGAGGTGTGCCTCCATCCGTTGGAGATGGAGATGTCGAACCTCAGGCACCTTAGTCAAGCTCTGTTGTCCTGCTTGATATGGATGGTGGTGTCCGGCCTCCTCGGGCCAGAGTTTAACTGACATATGTGATTGACCACAACCTGTTATACTGTGCTTGTGTCCATGAGCTGGTGGCCTGTGGTGTTATCAAACCCAGAGAGTGTACCTGTAGGAACCACCTGTTCTCTGTGCTGCACCGGGCAGTCAGCTCCAGTTTAGATGGCACTAATGGCCAATGGCGCAGACTCAAGATGGCGCTGACAGAGAGGGCTGTCTCGCTTCTAGTCCTTAGGAAACTTTGCAGTATTTTGTTTTTTATGTATTATATATTATGTATTAATCTTAAGTGTTATTACAAGCATTTCGCTACGCTACAAGCATTTCGCTACACTCGCAATAACATTTGCTGACCATGTGTATGTGACCAATAACATTTGATTTGATAGTGCAAATAAGACTCTTGACCGTCTGGTACACGTGCCCGCTCAACGTGGCCCTCCTGCTGAAAAACGCAGAGGTGTGGCATCTCACACGGATCAAGTGCAAATCTGTAGGAGACAAGCCAGCCTTCTAGGACTCTTTCACAGTACAGCATCTGCAGAGGCTGACTGTGTCATACACCTTGTGGCTGTCTGGCCAGACACATGACATCATACTGGGGAGGGAAGTGGGTGCACCTTACTACAAAGAGGCCAGGCTAGGGATCATCCACAGCTCAGTGCTGCTGGGAGAATCCAATGTGAAGGCCTTTACCATTCAAACCAATTTAGACAGCAATGGGTCCTCCCTTTCCCAGATCTCTAAAGTCAAGCTACCAGAGACTTCCTGTATATTTGTAACTTTTATATACTAATGCAGATTCCTTTTTTCTTTGCTAACATTGCCAATGTACCTAACATTGCACACGGTTGCAGACATAGGTAGTGGCAATCTTCATAATCACTGTTGACCAAACAGAATGTTTCATCTTTTGGTCATTTCAATATGATAAGGTCACATTTCAATCATTGCAGATGGTGTATTTTCACAATTTCCATCTAGGAGTGGGTTTGATTTGCACAGCACAATGTCTCACATGGTGCTATTACTTCTTGTTATTTTCACAGTAAGGAAATCAGACAGGAAAACAGCCAAGTGGAAGAAACAGTGGGAAGGCTGGACACAGGGATTGAACCCTGTTGTTACCACTACACCACTGCTCTGCACAGATAGTGCCATTACTTTAAAGACAGTATGTTCTGCCGTTATTCCTCTAAACATCAACAGACTTGAAGACAGGAGAACTGAGTTGTCCAACACTGGCTCACTGCCATACATGGACCCTGCTTTCCACTGGTGACAAAAGTCCTGTTCCCCCAAAGGAAGACATGTATGCAGCCTGCTCCTGTCTCTTTCTGCTTGACTCTTCATCTTTCTGCTTGACACTTCATCTTTCTGCCGGCATCTCTGTTCGGCGAGTTAAGTTTTTCTACCAGTCAAAAACGTGTGCCTGCTGAGTGCAATACCCATAAATTAAGCAATAGAAATCAGGCCATTATGACAAGGAACACATCCTGATTGTTTACGGCTTCATGACAGGGAACACATCCTGATTGTATACGGCTTTATGACAGGGAACACATCCTGATTGTATACGGCTTTATGACAGGGAACACATCCTGATTGTATAAGGCTTTATGACAGGGAACACATCCTGATTGTATACGGCTTTATGACAGGGAACACATCCTGATTGTATACGGCTTTATGACAGGGAACACATCCTGATTGTATAAGGCTTTATGACAGGGAACACATCCTGATCGTTTATGGTTTTATAACAGGGAACACATCCTGATTGTATAAGGCTTTATGACAGGGAACACATCCTGATCGTTTACGGTTTTATAACAGGGAACACATCCTGATCGTTTATGGTTTTATAACAGGGAACACATCCTGATTGTTTACGGCTTCATGACAGGGAACACATCCTGATTGTATACGGCTTTATGACAGGGAACACATCCTGATTGTATACGGCTTTATAACAGGGAACACATCCTGATCGTTTATGGTTTTATAACAGGGAACACATCCTGATTGTATAAGGCTTTATGACAGGGAACACATCCTGATTGTATACGGCTTTATGACAGGGAACACATCCTGATTGTATACGGCTTTATAACAGGGAACACATCCTGATTGTATACGGCTTTATGACAGGGAACACATCCTGATCGTTTATGGTTTTATGACAGGGAACACATCCTGATTGTATACGGCTTTATAACAGGGAACACATCCTGATTGTATAAGGCTTTATGACAGGGAACACATCCTGATCGTTTACGGTTTTATAACAGGGAACACATCCTGATTGTGTTTGATGAATAACATTACATGCAGGGCTCCCATGTAAAATAGACCTTGGTCTCAATAGGACTACCTTCTTAAATAATACAAATGATGATACACTTCCTAAACATTCAATAGGATTGTGCTCCATCAATGTCTGAAAGAGAGTAAGGGGTTGCAAAGAATCACCACTTGGTGGCAGTGTAGACTTCTCTGAACTACGTGGCCAGCCGATACCTGATGGCAGACACTGTCTTAGTGTTAGGAACACAGGCAATCTGTTCCATCAGGGAGAGCAGAAGTCCCAGTACTCCTCTGCATGCCACTCTAGTCTCATCCATTTTGGTTCGCTCAACTGGGTTCAGTGACCACTTGATGTTTCTCCTTGTGGTCCTCTAAGTTATTTTACTGGAGAGTAACCATTCAAATAAGGGTTGTGTTTTTTCCACGTTTCAATTTCATGTGACACTTCATATTAAGTTTAGTTGCACAAACACCACATGGTTAAATTGGATTTCCTTTTTGGGGGGTGGATATTAGTAATGGCTTGTATTTGCACAGTTACTAAACTTTTATTACTGGTGACCTGCAAATCACTTATTCATGTATAATAGGGTCTTACTGTGTTATGGTGTCGATTACACCTGTAGATATATCATGGTATATCATGCTATAGCATGCTACAGTATATCATGGTATATCAATAATTTATGTAAAATTATAGGTTTTAAATCTATTTAGGCTATTTTTTTGTTCCAATCAAGTTATTATCAAGTTATTGTCAGTGTATTGTGTCCTTTCATATAGCATCTACGACCCACCAACATCTCCAACAGCAGGCCTTTCACATTGCATCTACAACCCACCAACATCTCCAACAGCAGGCCTTTCATATAGCATCTACAACCCACCAACATCTCCAACAGCAGGCCTTTCACATAGCATCTACAACCCACCAACATCTCCAACAGCAGGCCTTTCATATAGCATCTACAACCCACCAACATCTCCAACAGCAGGCCTTTCACATTGCATCTACAACCCACCAACATCTCCAACAGCAGGCCTTTCATATAGCATCTACAACCCACCAACATCTCCAACAGCAGGCCTTTCACATAGCATCTACAACCCACCAACATCTCCAACAGCAGGCCTTTCATATAGCATCTACAACCCACCAACATCTCCAACAGCAGGCCTTTCATATAGCATCTACAACCCACCAACATCTCCAACAGCAGGCCTTTCATATAGCATCTACAACCCACCAACATCTCCAACAGCAGGCCTTTCATATAGCATCTACAACCCACCAACATCTCCAACAGCAGGCCTTTCACATAGCATCTACAACCCACCAACATCTCCAACAGCAGGCCTTTCATATAGCATCTACAACCCACTAACATCTCCAACAGCAGGCCTTTCATATAGCATCTACAACCCACCAACATCTCCAACAGCAGGCCTTTCACATAGCATCTACAACCCACCAACATCTCCAACAGCAGTCCTTTGATCCTGACACGTCTTCATTAAAAGGTTTCTTCCACAAAGACATGGACATGTTGTGATATTAATGCCATTTCATAAATGTTTGTTGAGCTCTTTGCACAGCAGCATTCTTGTGTTGTTGCTATGGACGGGAATTGTTGAATATCATGTCACACATAACATTACATTGACCCTCCCTGCTGGGCTGTGAACTGATTCCATGGTCACTGTGACATTTACCGTGGCAACCAGGGGCTGGGAAATAGACCGAGGCAGAAACAATTCATCCTGTCAGGCTTTAACTGCCTGACTACGTCTCCTGCCCTGGCTGTCGCCTTTCTCTTTGAGAAAGTATTCTGGTGTCATTGAGACAGCACTCTTTTTAAAGGGCCTAGCTGTATGGTGACCTTAAGTTTCTTTTTATATGTATTCCCATGATGTTATTGACAAATCAACAAATATATGTGAACATATCAGAAATTGTGGCAAATGTGACCAAATATTTGATGTCATTGCCGTTATATATCAATAACAACAATTGTTGACAATGGTGTCTCCCCATTTTCTAACAGTACAAACCTGTACTGTCAAATGTTATTATTTTCCAGTGTGCAATTACTTATCCACAATTAATACAAAAAAAATATAGATGTCACACAATCACCTGCTCTGAAATATGAGCAAGTGTATGTTGAGGATCTAGATGTGGACATTATTGCATTATTAATGCAATGGGACAATATCCCGCAACCAACCAAAAACTTGTTCAGCGAGAACTTGAGGGCTTAAGAACATCCCTTTAGAAAGTACTTCTAGCCTTTACAAATCCATACTCTCTACTGTTTGTTGCCACAGCAATGAAACCAGGAAAGGGACTGGGTCCCAGTCTCTGTTTAACCAATGGCCAGTGCTCTTAATGTCCTGTTGGATATGGTAGCTGGGAGGCCCAGGAGCCCTGTGGCTGCTCTGCAGACTTGGGGTGCCCTAGGATGACACAATCCAACTTCCCTATCAGCTCCCCTGCCTGCTGGAGACAAAGGTATCTGCAGGCTCTGAGTGAAACACACAGACTTGCAAACTGTGGTGATTTTGTTCCCAAAGCCAGGGGATGTGGGCCGGGTGACAATGGGGCCCCAAGTAGAGGGCTGCCTCACCCCGGAGAGACGCTTCAGCCCTGTGGCGCTTCTGCCAAGCGGGACACTTGTGGCTGTGGGAGGGAGGGAGGGAGGGAGGGAGGGGTATGGAGGGAGGAGGATGGAGGGAGGGAGGGAGATGGAGGGGGAGGGTGATAAGATATTATGAGAAAGAGTAGAGTCATTAGGCAGCGATTTTGCATCAGGCTTTAAAAATAATGTTTCATACTATTTTAGCCACTTCATATGTATATACTGTATTCCAGTCAAGTCCATCCTATTCAATTATTGCTGTACATATACTATTCTATCCTACGTATTGTTCAGATATACTACATATTCTATTCACATACTATCCATAATGTCTATACATCCCATCACACATATATAAAACCACAAACAATTAATGAACATGCACCTGTGGAACGGTCATTAAGACACTAACAGCTCACAGACGGTAGGCAATTAAGGTTACAGTTATGAAACCTTAGGACACTAAGGAGGCCATTCTACTGACTCTGATAAACATCAAAAGAAAGATGCCCAGTGTCCCTGCTCATCTGCGTGAATGTGCCTTAGGCATGCTGTAAGGACGCATGAGGACTGCAGATGTGGCCAGGCAATACATTGCAAAGTCTGTACTGTGAGACGCCTAAGACAGCGCTACAGGGAGACAGGACGGACAGCTGATCGTCCTCGCAGTGGCAGACCACATGTTACAACACCTGCACAGGATCGGTACATCCGAACATCACACCTGCGGGACAGGTACAGGATGGCAACAACAACTGCCCGAGTTACACCAGGAACGCACAATCCCTCCATCAGTGCTCAGACTGTCTGCAATAGGCTGAGTGAGGCTGGACTGAGGGCTTGTAGGCCTGTTGTAAGGCAGGTCCTCACCAGACATTACCGGCAACAACGTCGCCTATAGGCACAAACCCACCATTGCTGGATCAGACAGGACTGGCAAAAAGTGCTCTTCACAGACGAGTCGCAGTTTTGTCTCACCATGGGTGATGGTCGTATTCACGTTTATCGTCGAAGGAGTGAGCGTTACACCGAGGCCTGTACTCTGGAGAGGGATCGATTTGGAGGTGGAGGGTCTGTTATGGTCTGTGGCGGTGTGTCACAGTATCATCAGACTGAGCTTGTTGTCATTGCAATCAATCAACACTGTGTGTTACAGGGAAGACATCCTCCTCCCTCATGTGGTACCCTTCCTGCAGGCTCATCCTGACATGACCCTCCAGCATGACAATGCCACCAGCCAGACTGCTCAATCTGTGCGTAATTTCCTGCAAGACAGGAATGTCACTGTTCTGCCATGACCAGCGACGAGCCCGGATTTCAATCCCATTGAGCATGTCTGGGACCTGTTGGATCGGAGGGTGAGGGCTAGGGCCATTCCCCCCAGAATTGTCCGGGAACTTGCAGGTGCCTTGGTGGAAGAGTTGGGTAACATCTCACAGCAAGAACGGGAAATCTGGTGCAGTCCATGAGGAGGAGATGCACTGCAGTACTTAATGCAGCTGGTGGCCACACCAGATACTGTTATTTTTTATATTTTCCATTTCTGTTAGTCACATGTCTGTGGAACTTGTTCAGTTTATGTCTCAGTTGTTGAATCTTATGTTCATACAAATATTTACGCATGTTAAGTTTGCTGAAAATAAACGCAGTTGACAGTGAGAGGACGTTTCTTTTTTTGCTGAGTTTATATACAGTACCAGTCAAACGTTTGGACACACCTACTCATTCCAGGGTTTTTCTTTATTTTTACTATTTTCTACAATGTAGAATAATAGTGAAGACATCAAAACAAAGAAATAACACATATGAAATAATTTAGTAATCCCAAAAGTGTTAAACAAATCAAAATACTGTATATTTGACATTCTTCAAAGTAGCCACCCTTTTCCTTGATGACAGCTTTGCACACTCACGCTTCATAAGGAATGCTTTTTCAACAGTCTTGAAGGAGTTCCCACATATGCTGAGCACTTGTTGGCTACTTTCCCTTCACTCTGCGGTCCAACTCATCCCAAACCATCTCAATTCGGTTCAGGTCGGGTGATTGTGGAGGCCAGGTCATCTGATGCAGCACTCCATCACTCTTCTTGGTCAAATAGCCCTTACACAGCCTAGATGTATGTTTTGGGTCATTGTCTTCCTGAAAAACAAATGATAGTCCCACTAAGCGCAAACCAGATAGGATGGCGTATCACTGCAGATTGCTGTGGTAGCATGCTGGGATAGGGGGCAGTATTTTCACTTTGGATGAATTGCGTGCCCATAGTGAACTGCATCAAACTCTGTCCTAGATTGCTAATATATGCATATTATTATTACTATTCGATAGAAAACACTCTGAAGTTTCTAAAACTGTTTGAATTATGTCTGTGAGTATAACAGAACTCATAGGGCAGGCAATCTTCCAAACAAGTTTTGAAACTCTGAAAGTTGGGGCAACTTTGACGTCATCGCCCCCTCCCTTCCCAACAAGTTATGGATCTGGAAACACTTCCTACCTTCCACTAGATGCCCTCATTCAGTAGAAAGTGTAATGGAGCATTTGCTGTGTACTTTGACCTAATGGGAGGGAAACTAGTCAGTGTCGCAAGAGAATGCCATTTTGCTGTGGCGCATTTGACTGTGAGTGCTACGGCTGTTCCAATCAGCCCCAGATGAAAACGAATGATCCAGTTGGAACGTTATTGGATATATATATGATTATAACATCCTGAAGATTGATTCTGTACTTAGTTTGACCAGTTTTTTCGACCTGGAATATATCGTTTGGAAGTTTTCATGCAAGTTATCTTGGACAAGAAGTCAGTTTTTGGGCACGTGAGCTGAAAGTGATAGCAAATGCTGCTACTTGGACACTAGTATTGGACATTATGGAACAAAACAACGATTTATTGTGGAACTAGGACTCCTTGCACTACATTCTGATGAAAGATCATCAAAGGTAAGGGAATATTTATGTTGTAATTTTGTATTTCTGTTGACTCCAACATGGCGGAGAAATATTGTTACGTCTGAGCGCCGTCTCAGATTATTGCAACGTTAGGCTTTTTCCATAACGTTTAAAAAAATCTGACACAGCGATTGCATTAAGAACCAGTATCTTTAATTATCTGTAGAACATGTATCTTTAGTCAAAGTTTATGATGAGTATTTCTGTTATCTGGCGTAGCTTTCTATAATTCCTCCGGATATTTTGGAGGGATTTCTGAACATGGCAGTCAATGTAAACCAAGATTTGTGGATATAAATATGCATATTATCGAACAAAACATAAATGTACTGTGTAACGTGTCATATGACTGTCATCTGATGAAGATTTTCAAGACGTTAGTGATTGATTTTATTTCTAATCCTGCTTTTGTGATTTTGTCTTTGGCTGGAAAAAATGGCTGCGTTTTTTCTTTGGTTTGGTGGTGGTCTAACATAAATATATGTTTTGTTTTCACTGTAAAACATTTTAAAGATCTGACATGATGGGCAGATGAACAAGGTGTTTATCTTTCATTTGAGGTATTGGACTTGTTAAAGTGTGGAAGTTAAATATTTCTAAAGAATATTTTTGATTACCCTGTGCCACCTTTTCAGCTGAACGGGGGGTGGAGTTCCCTGAGGGGAACGCCTTCCCCCAACAGGTTTTAAGAGTGCCTTGAATTCTAAATAAATCACAGACGGTCTCACCAGCAAAGCACCGCCACACCATCACACCTCCTCCATGGTTCTCGGAGGGAACCACACATTCGGAGATCATCCGTTCACCTTCTCTACATCTCAAAATGACAATGTTGTTGGATCCAAAAATCTAAAATTTGGACTCATCAGACCAAAGAACAGATTTCCATCAGTCTAATGTCCATTGCTCGTGTTTCTTGGCCCAAGCAAGTCTCTTCTTCTTATTGGTGTCCTTTTAGTAGTGCTTTCTTTGCAGCAATTTGACCATGAAGCCCTGATTCACGCAGTCTCCTTTGAACAGTTGATATTGAGATGTGTCTGTTACTTGAACTTTGTGAAGCCTTTATTTGGGCTGTAATCTGAGGTGCAGTTAACTCTAATGAACTTACCCTCTGCAGCAGACATAACTCTGCATCTTCCTTTCCTGTGGCGGTCCTCATGAGAGACAGTTTCATCATAGTGCTTGATGGCTTTTACAATTGCACTTGAAGAAACTTTCGAAAATCTAGAAATGTTCTGTGTTGACTGACCTTCATGTCTTAAAGTAATGATAGACTGTAATTTCTCTTTGCTTATTTGAGCTGTTTTTGCCATAATATGGATTTAGGGACATCTTCTGTATACCACCACTACCTTGTCACAACACTACTGACTGGCTCAAACGCATTAACCTCACTAGGGTATGTGGGACGCTAGCGTCCCATCTGGCCAACATCCAGTGAAATTGCAGAGCGCCAAATTCAAATACAGAAATACTCATTATAAAACTTCTGAAAACATACAAGTATTTTTCATAGGTTTAAAGATTAACTTCTTGTGAATCCAACCACGGTGTCAGATTTCAAATAGGCTTTACGGTGAAAGCATACCCTACAATTTCTTGAGAACATCGCCCAGCAGACAAATCATTACAAACTGTAACCAGCCAAGTAGAAGAGTTACACAAGTCAGAAATAGAGAAAATTAATCGCTTATCTTTGATGATCTTCATATGGTTGCACTCAGAAGACATTCATTTACTCGATAAATGTTTGTTTTGTTCGATAAAGTCTCTCTTTATATCCAAAAACCTATGTTTTATTTGCACGTTTTCTTCAGTAATCCACAGGCTCAAACGCAGTCACAACAGGCAGACAAAAAAAAATCAAAATTGTATCCGTAAAGTTCATAGAAACATGTCACACAATGTTTATATTCAAGCCTCAGAATCAATAATATTTCAACCGGACAATAACGTCTTCAATATCAAAGGTAAACAAGAAAGGCACTCGCTCGGTCGCGCGCATTAATAAGCTCTGTGACACTGCAGGGTCAACTCATTCAGACTGCTCTTACTCCCTAATTTTTCAGAATACAAGTTTGAAACAATTTCTAAAGACCGTTGACATCTAGTGGAAGGCATAGGAACTGCAATTTGAGTCCTAAGTCAATGGATACATTGAATAGAAAACTACAACAATAAAAAAAATCCTACTTCCTGGATGGATTTTTCTCATAGTTTTGCCCGCCAAATCAGTTCTGTTATACTCACAGGCACTATTTTATTAACTGTTTTGGAAACTTTTCATTTTTTTCTATCCAAATCTACCAATTATATGCATATCCTATCTTCTGGGCCAGAGTAGCAGGCAGTTTAATTTAGGCATGCTTTTCATCCAAAATTCCAAATACTGCACCCTACCCTAGTTAAGAAGGAAAGAAATTCCACAAATGAACATTTAGCAAGGCACACCTGTTAATTGAAATGCATTCTAGGTGACTACCTCATGAAGCTGTTTGAGCGAATGCAAAGAGTGTGCAAAGCTGTCATCAAGGCAAAGGGTGGCTCCTTTAAAAAATCTCAAATATGAAATATATTTTGATTTGTTTAACAATTTTTTGGTTACTACATGATTCCGTATGTGTTTTGTCATAGTTTTGACGTCTTCACTGTTATTCCGCAATTTAGAAAAGAAAAACCCTTGAATGAGTAGATGTGTCCAAACTTTTGACCGGTAGTGTATGTAGATACACTTCATACACCGACATTGCTCATCCTACTATTTCTATATTTCTTAATTCCATTCATTTACTTTTAGATTTGTGTGTATTTTTTTGTATTGTTAGATATTACTTCAATGTTCGATCTAGGAACACAAGCATTTCACTACACCCGCAATAACATCTGCTAAATATGCGTATGGAACCAAACAAATCTGATTTGATTTGGTATAAGCATTGAGTCATTTTACTTTCAGTATATTATTATTGATTCCTTATGTTTTGGTTACAAATCAATGTGAAATTCAACCTGCATTACTTCATCACTATCAGCACTATGAATATTTTAGGATTTGTTTAACAGTCTGTTTTAAAATAACTCCCCTCAATTTTAATCACAGATGATGTTGTGTTTGCAGTAGAGCTAGGCTTTCATTAGCCCCTCAGGCAATGCTGCTGGCAGGCCCCATTGGCGGCACGAGAAAGGAGCAGGCTCTATGGCGCGGACGGGGCTGAAAGAGAAAGCCAGAGAAGAGGCGTAGAGGCAGGGCCAGTGGGGCACCTCTTCACTCTCTCCACACTTCTGCTGTCATGCTCTTTGTGTGGGGAGCATAACTCAGACCCTAGGCTGCAGGCTCCCAGGTAACTGGAGTCAGTGGGGAGCCTGGCTGGGGCCCGCAGAGACTGGCTTTTGTTCACTCCAGAAGAATCAGGCTACCTCACTTTTATCAGGCACCCCCAACATCAGTCAAACATATGAGGCAACGACTTTAAGGGAACTTTGTTTGTCTTTGCACATAAGGGGCCTTATTGATTTCCCTTGATCATATGCTATTTTATTGATTTCCCTTGATCATATGCTGTCTTATTGATTTCACTTGATCATATGCTGTCTTATTGATTTCCCTTGATCATATGCTGTCTTATTGATTTCCCTTGATCATATGCTGTTTTCAGAATTTCCCTTGATAATATACTGTCTTATTGATTTCCCTTGATCATATGCTGTCTTATTGATTTCCCTTGATCATATGCTGTTTTCATAATTTCCCTTGATAATATACTGTCTTATTGATTTCCCTTGATCATATGCTGTCTTATTGATTTCCCTTGATCATATGCTGTTTTCATAATTTCCCTTGATCATATACTGTCTTATTGATTTCCCTTGATCATATGTTGCCTTATTGATTTCCCTTGATCATATGCTGTTTTCATAATTTCCCTTGATCATATGCTGTCTTATTGATTTCCCTTGATCATATACTGTCTTATTGATTTCCCTTGATCATATGCTGTTTTCATAATTTCCCTTGATCATATGCTGTCTTATTGATTTCCCTTGATCATATGCTGTCTTATTGATTTCCCTTGATCATAAGCTGTTTTCATAATTTCCCTTGATCATATACTGTCTTATTGATTTCCCTTGATCATATACTGTCTTATTGATTTCCCTTGATCATATGTTGTCTTATTGATTTCCCTTGATCATATACTGTCTTATTGATTTCCCTTGATCATATGTTGTCTTATTGATTTCCTTTGATCATATGCTGTCTTATTGATTTCCCTTGATCATATGCTGTTTTCATAATTTCCCTTGATCATATACTGTCTTATTGATTTCCCTTGATCATATACTGTCTTATTGATTTCCCTTGATCATATACTGTCTTATTGATTTCCCTTGATCATGTGTTGTCTGATAATAGATCACGAGAAAGAAAACTACTGTAGTTGAGAACTGTCAAGGAGGGATCAAAGTTATACTGTAGCTGCAATGTCAAACCCTTGAAGACAATGTACTGATAATGTTTAATATTTTTATTTAATCAGAGACATTTCATGTTGTTTTGATAATGTTATCATATTCTATCAAGAAAAAAAAAACATCTAATAATAATTAGGAAGTGCTTATATAGTTCTTTTTCACTCTGGGAAACCTGTACAGGTGTGAAATTGAAATGCTTTTTTTTGCTTATCTCACTCCCCCTGACACACCCTCGGAGAGTGGGGTCACAGCCAGGGGATCAACCATTACTGACGGCGACCTTGGAGCAATAAGGGTTAATTGCCTTGCTTAAGGGCAGAATGACAGATTTGAACTTTTCGGCCCAACGCTCCTAACCACCAGGCGACCTGCTGCTCCGCGATGACAGGGTACAAGTTGCTTTTCAGTTTTCTGCAATGACAAGGCAGCACTTTGTTTGGTAAAATGACTCATACCTTGTCATTTAATTTCATTGACTGATCAAATGAATGTAAAAAATCTTATCCCCTGGTTTCAAAGCATATAGAAAACACAATTGAATAAACAAAGACGAAGCATGTTAAATGTTTGGTATCAAGCTGTGTTTTTTAAATGTTTGTTTTCATCACTTCGCCTTGTAATTACCTTTGCCTTAATTCACATCAAGCAATTCTATATTCTTTTTCACATTTCACATTTGAAAGTGCAAAATAACTTTTCCTTTCCCTCACGTATAATGAAACCTGAACTTCTAAAGAAAGAGACACTCCAACATCACTGTTTTCTAAAGAAAGAGAAACTCCAACATCACTGTTTTCTAAAGAAAGAGACACTCCAACATCACTGTTTTCTAAAGAAAGAGACACTCCAACATCACTGTTTTCTAAAGAAAGAGAAACTCCAACATCACTGTTTTCTAAAGAAAGAGAAACATTTGCTCAATGATTTATCACTGATGGCCGGACTGACTGGTTAAGTGCCATCACTTGATGTTAATGGGAGTTGTCCTGTCCGTAGTCCAATTTTAACACCTCATTAGGGGGGGGTGAGAATAATTGACCCAGAAGCCATAAGGGCCTGACTACATGGGCTTTGGGTCTGGCCAACACAGAGAAACAGTGGTGGAGTGGTCAGTGCGGACCTATAACCCCTGTCTGTTAGGCTGACCATCAGGTCAACAGTTGGTCCACAGAGCCCAAGTGGCTGGTCTTTCTGCAAGTGTCAGGAGGCGCTCCCTGAGATTATGCCAGGATAATTAAGCAGTGTCTGTAGGTCAATGTAGACAAATAAATCATACTGATAGTTTAAACAATGCCCCTGATTGAACAAAAACAAGGGAGCCGTCCCATGCCTCTTACTGCCTCACTTGAGTTCCACCAGGGCGCTTCACATTACATCCCCAAAAGCAGCAAGTGGAAGCTTTGTGAAGGATCAAAAGCTGTGCAAAGAGACATGGGTTTTAATTGTTCAGCTTTATTTTTAAGATAAAGGCGGACTGGGCCTCAATTTAACCTGTCTTTATTAAAGAGCTGAACAGAATGGGCTGACGGAATGGGCTGACAGAATGGCCTAACAGAATGGGCTAACAGAATGGGCTAACAGAATGCTAATTGGCAGAGAAACGCAAAGAATGATGAAAGTGATGTGGATTACTATGTCAGAGTAGATATGGGTTTTGATCAGGTTGCACATGGGCAATTACATGTTAACAGAATTACACTTGGACTTTTTTTTAAAACTTTGAAATGTATGCCAAAAAAATCCCATTGATTTCAAAATATAACAAACCATACAAGTCTACTTACACACAAGGACTACTTTGCGAACATTTCACAAAAACAAATTTAGTGGAAGAACTGTGCAGTTGCAAATTTAGGTAACGGAATTACGGTAAAATCTCAGGTTGTCATGTATTGTCATGTTGTGTCTTGTTTCTGTCCTTTCCCTTCACCCTGTCTCCCTCTGCTGGTCGTTATTAGGTTACCTTTTCTCCCCCTCTTTCCCCCAGCTGTTCCTTGTCTCCTCCTAACTACCTCGTCACCCCTTTTCCCACCTGTTCCCTTTTTCCCTCTGATTAGTCCTCTATATCTCTCTCTGTTTTTGTTCCTGTCTTTGTCGGATTCTTGTTTGTGTTTTTCATGCCTGAACCAGACTATCGTCATGTTTGCTGCAACCTTGTCCTGTCCTGTCGGAATCTGCCGGTCCATCTGAGCCTACCTATGTTTTGTTATTAAAGAAGTTCTGTTTACGTTAATTCGCTTTTGGGTCCTCATTCACGCACCGTGACAGAAGAATCCGACCAAGAATGGACCCAGCGACTTCGGATCCTCTCCACTCTGCCGTCGAGATCCAGGGAGCGATGCTAGGCAGACACGAGCAGGAAGTGTCTGCTGCTCGACATGCCGTTGAGACCCTGGCCGCCCAAGTCTCCAACCTCACAGAACAGGTTCACCATCTCCGCCTCGATCCACCGGCCACTTCCAGGGCTTTCGAATCTCCGGAGCCCAGAATCAATAACCCGCCGTGTTACTCTGGGAAGCCCACTGAATGCCGCTCGTTCCTCACCCAGTGTGATATTGTGTTTTCTCTCCAGCCCAACACTTACTCCAGGAGCACAGCTCGTATCGCCTACGTCATATCTCTCCTTACTGGACGGGCTCGTGAGTGGGGCACGGCAATCTGGGAGGCAAGGGCTGAGTGTACTAACCAGTATCAGGACTTTAAGGAGGAGATGATACGGGTTTTTGATCGTTCTGTTTTTGGGGAGGAAGCTTCCAGGGTCCTGTCTTCCCTATGTCAAGGTAATCGATCCATAACAGACTACTCTATTGAGTTTCGCACTCTTGCTGCCTCCAGTGACTGGAACGAGCCGGCTTTGCTCGCTCGTTTTCTGGAGGGTCTCCGCGCGGAGGTAAAGGATGAGATTCTCTCCCGGGAGGTTCCTTCCAGCGTGGATTCCTTGATTGAACTCGCTATTCGCATAGAGCGACGGGTTGATCTTCGTCACCGAGCTTGTGGAAAGGAGCTCACGTTCTCCGTTGCCCCCCTCTCCGCATCACTACCATCTTCCTCTGCCGGCTCGGGTGCTGAGCCTATGCAGCTGGAAGGTATCCGCATCTCGACTAAGGAGAGGGAACGGAGAATCACCAACCGCCTCTGTCTCTATTGCGGTTCCGCTGGTCATTTTGTCACTTCATGTCCAGTAAAAGCCAAGAGCTCATCAGTAAGCGGAGGGCTACTGGTGAGCGCTACTACTCCTGTCTCTCCTTCAAGATCCTGCACTACCTTGTCGGTCCATCTACGCTGGACCGGTTCGTCAGCTTCCTGCAGTGCCTTAATAGACTCTGGGGCGGAGGGCTGTTTTATGGACGAGACCTGGGCTCGGGAACATAACATTCCTCTCAGACAGTTAAGGGAGCCCACGGCCTTGTTCGCTTTGGATGGTAGTCCTCTCCCCAGGATTCAGCGTGAGACGCTACCTTTAACCCTCACTGTCTCTGGTAATCATAGCGAAACCATTTCTTTTTAAATTTTTCGTTCACCTTTTACACCTGTTGTTTTGGGCCATCCCTGGCTAGTTTGTCATAATCCTTCTATTAATTGGTCTAGTAATTCTATCCTCTCCTGGAACGTCTCTTGTCATGTGAAATGTTTAATGTCTGCTATCCCTCCTGTTTCCTCTGTCTCTTCTTCACAGGAGGAGCCTGGTGATTTGACAGGGGTGCCGGAGGAATATCACGATCTGCGCACGGTGTTCAGTCGGTCCAGGGCCACCTCTCTTCCTCCACACCGGTCGTATGATTGTAGTATTGATCTCCTTCCGGGAACCACTCCCCCCCGGGGTAGACTATACTCTCTGTCGGCACCCGAACGTAAGGCTCTCGAAGATTATTTGTCTGTAGCTCTTGACGCCGGTACCATAGTCCCCTCCTCCTCTCCCGCCGGAGCGGGGTTTTTTTTGGTCAAGAAGAAGGACGGGTCTCTGCGCCCCTGCATAGATTATCGAGGGCTGAATGACATAACAGTGAAGAATCGTTATCCGCTTCCTCTTATGTCTTCAGCCTTCGAGATCCTGCAGGGAGCCAGGTTTTTCACTAAGTTGGACCTTCGTAACGCTTACCATCTCGTGCGCATCAGGGAGGGGGACGAGTGGAAGACGGCGTTTAACACTCCGTTAGGGCACTTTGAATACCGGGTTCTTCCTTTCGGCCTCGCTAACGCTCCAGCTGTCTTTCAGGCATTAGTCAATGATGTCCTGAGAGACATGCTGAACATCTTTGTTTTCGTTTACCTTGACGATATCCTGATTTTTTCACCGTCACTCCAGATTCATGTTCAGCACGTTCGACGTGTCCTCCAGCGCCTCTTAGAGAATTGTCTTTTTGTGAAGGCTGAGAAGTGCACTTTTCATGCCTCCTCCGTCACATTTCTTGGTTCTGTTATTTCCGCTGAAGGCATTAAGATGGATCCCGCTAAGGTCCAAGCTGTCATTGATTGGCCCGTCCCTAAGTCACGCGTCGAGCTGCAGCGCTTTCTCGGCTTCGCGAACTTCTATCGTCGTTTCATCCGTAATTTCGGTCAGGTGGCAGCTCCTCTCACAGCCCTTACTTCTGTCAAGACGTGCTTTAAGTGGTCCGTTTCCGCCCAGGGAGCTTTTGATCTCCTCAAGAATCGTTTTACATCCGCTCCTATCCTTGTTACACCTGACGTCTCTAGACAGTTCGTTGTCGAGGTTGACGCGTCAGAGGTGGGCGTGGGAGCCATTCTTTCTCAGCGCTCCCTCTCTGACGACAAGGTCCACCCATGCGCGTATTTTTCTCATCGCCTGTCGCCGTCGGAACGTAACTATGATGTGGGAAACCGCGAACTGCTCGCCATCCGCTTAGCCCTAGGCGAATGGCGACAGTGGTTGGAGGGGGCGACCGTTCCTTTTGTCGTTTGGACTGACCATAGGAACCTTGAGTACATCCGTTCTGCCAAACGACTTAATGCGCGTCAGGCGCGCTGGGCGCTGTTTTTCGCTCGTTTCGAGTTCGTGATTTCTTATCGTCCGGGCTCTAAGAACACCAAGCCTGATGCTTTATCTCGTCTCTTCAGTTCTTCAGTAGCCTCCACTGACCCCGAGGGGATTCTCCCTGAGGGGCGTGTTGTCGGGTTGACTGTCTGGGGAATTGAGAGGCAGGTAAAGCAAGCACTCACTCACACTCCGTCGCCGCGCGCTTGTCCTAGGAACCTTCTTTTCGTTCCCGTTCCTACTCGTCTGGCCGTTCTTCAGTGGGTTCACTCTGCCAAGTTAGCCGGCCACCCTGGCGTTCGGGGTACGCTTGCTTCCATTCGCCAGCGTTTTTGGTGGCCCACCCGGGAGCATGACACGCGTCGTTTCGTGGCTGCTTGTTCGGTCTGCGCGCAGACTAAGTCCGGTAACTCCCCTCCTGCCGGCCGTCTCAGGCCGCTTCCCATTCCCTCTCGACCGTGGTCTCACATCGCCTTAGATTTTGTCACCGGACTGCCTTCGTCAGCGGGGAAGACTGTTATTCTTACGGTTGTCGACAGGTTCTCTAAGGCGGCTCATTTTATTCCCCTTGCTAAGCTTCCTTCTGCTAAAGAGACGGCACAAATCATCATCGAGAATGTTTTCAGAATTCATGGCCTTCCGTCAGACGTCGTTTCGGACAGAGGTCCGCAATTCACGTCTCAATTTTGGAGGGAGTTTTGCCGTTTGATTGGGGCTTCCGTCAGTCTCTCTTCCGGCTTTCACCCCCAGTCTAACGGTCAAGCAGAACGGGCCAATCAGACTATTGGTCGCATCTTACGCAGTCTTTCTTTTCGCAACCCTGCGTCTTGGTCAGAACAGCTCCCCTGGGCAGAATACGCCCACAACTCGCTTCCTTCGTCTGCGACCGGGCTATCTCCTTTTCAGAGTAGCCTCGGGTACCAGCCTCCGCTGTTCTCATCTCAGTTCGCCGAGTCCAGCGTCCCCTCCGCTCAGGCTTTTGTCCAACGTTGCGAGCGCACCTGGAAGAGGGTCAGGTCTGCACTTTGCCGTTATAGGGCGCAGACTGTGAGAGCTGCTAATAAGCGTAGAAGTAAGAGTCCTAGATATTGTCGCGGTCAGAGAGTTTGGCTCTCCACTCAGAACCTTCCCCTTAAGACCGCTTCTCGCAAGTTGACCCCGCGGTTCATTGGTCCGTTCCGTATTTCTCGGATCATTAATCCTGTCGCAGTGCGACTTCTTCTTCCGCGATATCTTCGTCGCGTCCACCCGGTCTTCCATGTCTCCTGTGTCAAGCCCGTTCTTCGCGCCCCCGCTCGTCTTCCCCCCCCCCATCCTTGTCGAGGGCGCACCCATCTACAGGGTCCGTAGGATTTTGGACATGCGTCCTCGGGGCCGTGGTCATCAGTACCTAGTAGATTGGGAGGGGTACGGTCCTGAGGAGAGGAGTTGGGTTCCCTCTCGGGACGTGCTGGACCGTGCGCTGATCGATGATTTCCTCCGTTGCCGCCAGGTTTCCTCCTCGAGTGCGCCAGGAGGCGCTCGGTGAGTGGGGGGGTACTGTCATGTATTGTCATGTTGTGTCTTGTTTCTGTCCTTTCCCTTCACCCTGTCTCCCTCTGCTGGTCGTTATTAGGTTACCTTTTCTCCCCCTCTTTCCCCCAGCTGTTCCTTGTCTCCTCCTAACTACCTCGTCACCCCTTTTCCCACCTGTTCCCTTTTTCCCTCTGATTAGTCCTCTATATCTCTCTCTGTTTTTGTTCCTGTCTTTGTCGGATTCTTGTTTGTGTTTTTCATGCCTGAACCAGACTATCGTCATGTTTGCTGCAACCTTGTCCTGTCCTGTCGGAATCTGCCGGTCCATCTGAGCCTACCTATGTTTTGTTATTAAAGAAGTTCTGTTTACGTTAATTCGCTTTTGGGTCCTCATTCACGCACCGTGACACAGGTTTTTATGCAACCACGTTTTCCAAATTCTGTTGAATATCTTATCCTAATGAAGATTCATAGATGTCTGCAGAAAGAATGGAGTGTCAGCTATGACATGAAACGTGGTTATTGAACTACAGTAAGTGACGTGGAATTACACCCGGGAACAGAATTATGGTAACGCAATTCCATCATGGCTCCCTGATTAGTACTACAAAGAAACGCATAATTATGCCTATGAAAGTCATGCTCCTTATGTTTTACCTTATGTTTTACATCAGTGCAGCACAGCAGAGAACAGAGCAGCACAATACAGCAGAGCACAGCAGAGTACAATGCAGTACAAAACAGCACAGCAGAGTATGGTAGAGGACAATGCAGTACAATACAGCACAGCAGAGTATGTTAGAGTACAATGCAGTACAATACAGCACAGCAGAGTATGGTAGAGTACAATGCAGTACAATACAGCACAGCAGAGTATGGTAGAGTACAGTGCAGTACAATATAGCACAGCAGAGTACAATGCAGTACAATACAGCAGAGCAGAGTATGGTAGAGTACAATACAGCACAGCAGAGTATGGTAGAGTACAGTGCAGTACAATATAGCACAGCAGAGTACAATGCAGTACAATACAGCACAGCAGAGTATGGTAGAGTACAATGCAGTACAATATAGCACAGCAGAGTACAATGCAGTACAATACAGCACAGCAGAGCACAGAGGACAGTGCAGTACAATACAGCACAGCAGAGCACAGAGGACAGTGCAGTACAATACAGCACAGCAGAGTATGGTAGGGGACAGTGCAGTACAATACAGCACAGCAGAGCACAGTAGAGGACAGTGCAGTACAATACAGCACAGCAGAGCACAGTAGAGGACAGTGCAGTACAATACAGCACAGCAGAGCACAGTAGAGGACAGTGCAGTACAATACAGCACAGCAGAGCACAGAGTACAATGCAGTACAATACAGCACAGCAGAGCACAGAGGACAGTGCAGTACAATACAGCACAGCAGAGTATGGTAGGGGACAGTGCAGTACAATACAGCACAGCAGAGCACAGTAGAGGACAGTGCAGTACAATACAGCACAGCAGAGCACAGTAGAGGACAGTGCAGTACAATACAGCACAGCAGAGCACAGTAGGGGACAGTGCAGTACAATACAGCACAGCAGAGGACAGTGCAGTACAATACAGCACAGCAGAGCACAGTAGAGGACAGTGCAGTACAATACAGCAAAGCAGAGTATGGTAGAGGACAGTGCAGAACAATACAGCACATCAGAGTATGGTAGAGTACAATGCAGTACAATACAATACAGCACAGCACAGTATGGTAGGGAACAGTGCAGTACAATACAGCACAGCAGAGCACAGTAGAGGACAGTGCAGTACAATACAGCACAGCAGAGCACAGTAGAGGACAGTGCAGTACAATACAGCACAGCAGAGTATGGGTGAGGACAGTGCAGTACAATACAGCACAGTAGAGGACAGTGCAGTACAATCCAGCAAAGCAGAGTATAGTAGAGGAAAGTACAATACAGCACAGCAGAGTATGGTAGAGGGCAGTACAATACAGCACAGCAGAGTATGGTAGAGGACAGTGCAGTACAATACAGCACAGCAGAGTACAGTAGAGGGCAGTACAATACAGCACAGCAGAGTATGGTAGGGGACAGTGCAGTACAATACAGCAGAGTATAGTAGAGGACAGTGCAGTACAATACAGCACAGCAGAGTATAGTAGAGGACAGTGCAGTACAATACAGCACAGCAGAGTATGGTAGAGGACAATGCAGTACAATACAGCACAGCAGAGTATGGTAGAGTACAATGCAGTACAATACAGCACAGCATAGTATGGTAGAGTACAGTGTAGTACAATATAGCACAGCAGAGTATGGTAGGGGACAGTGCAGTACAATACAGCACAGCAGAGCACAGAGGACCGTGCAGTACAATACAGCACAGCAGAGCACAGTAGGGGACAGTGGAGTACAATACAGCACAGCAGAGTACGGTAGAGGACAGTGCAGTACAATACAGCACAGCAGAGCACAGTAGATGACAGTGCAGTACAATACAGCACAGCAGAGCACAGTAGAGGACAGTGCAGTACAATACAGCACAGCAGAGCACAGAGGACCGTGCAGTACAATACAGCACAGCAGAGTATAGTAGAGGACAGTGCAGTACAATACAGCACAGTAGAGTATGGTAGAGTACAATGCAGTACAATACAATACAGCACAGCAGGGTATGGTAGGGAACAGTGCAGTACAATACAGCACAGCAGAGTATGGTAGAGGACAGTGCAGTACAATACAGCACAGCAGAGCACAGTAGAGGGCAGTACAATACAATACAGCACAGCAGAGCACAGTAGAGGACAGTGCAGTACAATACAGCACAGCAGAGTATGGTAGAGGACAGTGCAGTACAATACAATACAGCACAGCAGGGTATGGTAGGGAACAGTGCAGTACAATACAGCACAGCAGAGTATGGTAGAGGACAGTGCAGTACAATACAGCACAGCAGAGTATGGTAGAGGACAGTGCAGTACAATACAGCACAGCAGAGCACAGTAGAGGACAGTGCAGTACAATACAGCACAGCAGAGTATGGTAGAGGACAGTGCAGTACAATACAGCAAAGCAGAGTATAGTAGAGGAAAGTACAATACAGCACAGCAGAGTATGGTAGAGGGCAGTGCAGTACAATACAGCACAGCAGAGTATGGTAGAGGACAGTGCAGTACAATACAGCACAGCAGAGTATGGTAGAGGACAGTGCAGTACAATACAGCACAGCAGAGTACAGTAGAGGGCAGTACAATACAGCACAGCAGAGTATGGTAGAGGACAATGCAGTACAGCACAGCAGAGTATGGTAGAGGACAGTGCAGTACAATACAGCACAGTAGAGTATGGTAGAGGACAATGCAGTACAATACAGCACAGCAGAGTATGGTAGAGTACAATGCAGTACAATACAGCACAGCAGAGTAAGGTAGGGGACAGTGCAGTACAATACAGCACAGCAGAGCACAGAGGACCGTGCAGTACAATACAGCACAGCAGAGCACAGTAGGGGACAGTGTAGTACAATACAGCACAGCAGAGTACGGTAGAGGACAGTGCAGTACAATACAGCACAGCAGAGCACAGAGGACCGTGCAGTACAATACAGCACAGCAGAGTATAGTGAAGGACAGTGCAGTACAATACAGCACAGCAGAGTATGGTAGAGGACAATGCAGTACAATACAGCACAGCAGAGTATGGTAGAGGACAATGCAGTACAATATAGCACAGCAGAGCACAGTAGAGGACAGTGCAGTACAATACAGAAAATATTTTTGGGCCTTTCTCTGACACCGTCTAGTATATACAGTATTCTAACGATGATTGGGTTCTGTACTTCATAAATCTCCTTCTCGACCATACAATCTCCCTCTCGACCATATTCTAAAGATTTGTGGGTTCTGTACTTCATATATGTACTTCATATCATATTGGGTTAGGTCTCGGTGCCACTTGTGAATGTCAGTCTGAGACTCAGACACTGGCGGATGTTCTGCCACATAAGGGTTATCTATGGTTCAGTCCAAAGAGCTCTCAACCTGTGGCTGTCAAGGGTTAAATATGGTTCAGTCCAAAGAGCTCTCAATGCTTGCAGTTGTTTAAAAAATGAGATATGTGGGCTCTATATCTTTTAATATGGAGGAAAAAGAAACGCACACCTAGGTGAGGTGCTTGCTAGCGGAGTAGAACACTTGAAAAAGAAAAGGAGAATTGCACACTCTATAGGAGCTGAGATGCAATAATTTAGTAACCTAACAACCAACGTTTCATCAGACAAGCTGTCTTCATCAGGGTAGAATGACAAACACTGCGGGTCACTAGTTTATAAAGTGTCAAAGGACACACACAGGTGTCTGTAATCATGGCCTGGTGTGGCCTGGTATCATTGGTTACTTCTCAGATATTATAAGAACATAAAAAACATATGGATAGCATACGATCATAGATACAATTTGGCTACATAAACCTACAAACATTTACTGTCACGACTTCCTCCTAAGTCGGCCCTTCTTCTTGTTCGGGTGGTGTTCAGCGGTAGACATCACAGGCTTTCTAGTCACCATCGATCCATGTTTCAGTTTAGTTTTGTTTTGTCTGTATTGCACACACACCTGGTTTCTATTACATATCACGTTCCTTATTTAACCCTCTGGCATACATTCCTGTTCCTGTCTGTGATTGTTTATGTCGTTAATTGTTGTGTTTTGTGCTAGTGTTTTTTGTATGTTCCCATTTGGAATTTTGCTTGATATTTTGAGTAAACTCAGTTATGTTACTCCTCTGGTCATCCTGGCATCGGTCGGACGGTGCGCTGCCTTGCTGGGAAGTACTGGTGGCCCACTTTAGGGTTTATGTTTCCTCCTGTTCGGTATGCGCACAGTGCAAGGCACCGATACACTTGCCCAGAGGGAAATTACAACCCCTTCCTGTTCCACAACGACCGTGGTCACACCTATCGGTGGATTTCGTGACGGATCTTCCCCTGTCGCGGGGTAACACCACGATCCTGGTCGTTGTGGATCGGTTTTCTAAGTCCTGCCGCCTTCTTCCTTTGCCCGGTCTCCCTACAGCTCTACAAACTGCGGAGGCCCTGTTCACCCACGTATTCCGGCACTACGGGGTGCCTGAGGATATCGTTTTTGATCGGGGTCCCCAATTCACGTCTAGTCTGGAGGGTGTTTATGGAACGTCTGGGGGTCTCGGTCAGTCTTTCCTCAGGTTTCCACCCCGAGAGTAACGGGCAGGTGGAAAGAGTCAACCAGGATGTGGGTAGGTTTCTGCGGTCCTATTGCCAGGACCGGCCGGGGGAGTGGGGGGTTTACATCCCCTGGGCGGAGATGGCCCAAAACTCCCTCCGCCACTCCTCTACCAACCTATCACCATTTCAGTGTGTGCTAGGTTATCAGCCGGTCCTGGCACCATGGCATCAGAGCCAGATCGAGGCTCCTGCGGTGGATGAATGGTTTCGGCACTCAGAGGAGACATGGAACGCTGCCCATGTGCGGCTACAAAGGGCCGTCAGGAGGCAAAAGGCGAGTGCTGACCGCTACCGCAGTGAGGCCCCAGTGTATGCACCGGGGGATCGGGTCTGGCTCTCGACCCTTCACCTGGCCCTTCACCTGCCCTGCCGGAAGCTGGGTCCGCAATTTGTGGGGCCATTTAAAGTCCTGAGGAGACTGAACAAGGTTTGTTATAGGTTACAACTCCCCCCTGATTATCACATTAACCCCTTGTTCCATGTGTCTCTCCTCAGGCCGGTGGTGGCTGGTCCACTCCAGCAGTCTGAGGTGCGGGAACCTCTCTGGACATCGAGGGGGTCCCGGCGTATACCGTACGAGCCATCATGGACTCAAGGCGTCGGGCAAGGGGCCTTCAGTACCTAGTGGAGTGGGAGGGGTACGGCCTGGAGGAGAGATGCTGGGTTGCTGGTGCTGGGATGCTGGGATGCTGGTGGAGGACATCCTAGATCCTTCAATGCTACCGGAGTTTCACCGTCTCCACCCGGATCGCCCTGCATCCCGTCCTCCGGGTCGTCCCAGAGGCCGGTGTCGGCGCGCTGCTGGAGCCGTGCGTCAAGGGGGGGGGGGGGGGGGGTACTGTCACGACTTCCGCCGAAGTCGGCCCTTCTCCTTGTTCGGGTGGTGTTCGGCGGTCGACGTCATCGGCTTTCTAGTCACCATCGATCCATGTTTCAGTTTCGTTTTGTTTTGTCTGTATTACACACACACCTGGTTTCTATTACATATCACGTTCCTTATTTAACCCTCTGGCATACATTTCTGTTCTGTCAGTGATTGTTTATGTTGTTAGTGGTTGTGTTTTGTGCTAGTGTTTTTTGTATGTTCCTATTTGGAATTTTGCTTGATATTTTGAGTAAACTCGGTTATGTTACTCAATACCTGTGTCCTGCGCCTGACTCCGCTATAACTCTGCACCTAATCGCTGACAATTTACAATAGCAAAATCACAATAATCACAAGAATGGTGTCAGATCAAAGTCTACGTTGAGACCGAAGGGAGCAAGGGTCTTTCAATTAAAGATCCAGGCAGCCTCTTGTTTTAACAATAAATTGTCGAGGTCACCCCCTCTCCTAGGGAGGGTGACATATTCAATGCCAATATTACATAGGGATTAAATCGAGTGGTTCGCTTCCAAAAAGTGGGCCGCAACTGGGTAAGTCGGGTTTTCGCACCTAATGGTGCTACAATGCTCCGAGATTTGTACTTTTAATTTGCCCTTTGTTTTACCCACATCATTTTTACCACAAGGACAAGTTATAAGATAAATAACTGCCTTAGGGGAACATGTGATAACACCTTTGACTGGGATCTGTTTCCCTGTGTGGGGGTGTTTGAAGGATCTACATTTGTAAGTGCCATTGCATTGAGTGCAGCCATTACCCGTGTAGTTTCCATCCAAATTGATGTTGTGCAGGGATATTTTGGGGTGGTAAATCAGAGTTTACCAATTGATCTCTGAGATTTATGCCCTGCAGAAATCAGTCAGAAAATTGACAATACTAGTGCCGTAACACATTTCCTACAGCTGAACTTCCTGCTTGAACATTGAATTAAAAAAACACTTAAAGTCCTTGTTTCCAAGAAATGTATCAACTGGTCATCAAAGAAAGCGCTAAAAGTGAGGGGTAATCTTCAATATGATGTTGACATTTCCTGCATTCCTTTTCATCTAAGAGTTGGGGAAATAAACATTACAAGTTTTCTAAACCTCACTGAAAAGGCCAAGAGCGGTGTTTGTGTGTTGAGATTCATAATTTAACTGGTCAGTATAACTAACATTCAATTTAAGGGCTTTGAGTAACCCTCAAACATCCAATCAATACACATTCTTGAAATGACTACCATTTTAAGAGAAGGGAGCAGACGGTCTGAATCTTCGGTTTAGCCCCTGATCAAGAATGAGACATTCCAATATCAACAGAATGCAGTATTACATGATAGTGGAAACTGTCTGCGGATTTGTAAAGTAACTGCCTACTGAACTGATAGTATGCCACAAGGTTTTGTGAGTCTGTGCTTGGGCAACAGTTTCTACAGTTTCAGGAAGTAAAAAACATGAACTGAAAATAGTTCCACATAAAAAAAACACCTTGGCAGTAGGTACTGTCCAAGAATACAATCCAATTATAAACATGTTGAGGTGAGTTTCCCACATAATCACTATGATATCTGTTGTGGACTGTGCTACATCTCTAGAGCTGAGTGAGGGCTGAGACTGGAGACATAGGAGACATGTCACTCAGAGCCAGACTGGATGTTTCCTTCCTCTGCTCTGCTGCCACAGAGGGCACAATCTCCATTCATAACAGTGACAAAGTGTCCTTTGGGCCATTCCCACTATAATAAAATACACTTAAAGCCACCACTGCCAGGTACATCAGCATAGAGACCCGGGGCCAGTTGGGAATGGGCCTGGAAAAACCGAGGGGTGGTGTTAGTTCTACGGCTACACTGAGCTGAGGCTCACCTTTGACATGACCCGCTGAATGGGAGTTTGTTTTATGATTTCCACTGTTCATCTTTGCAAGGAGGAAATCAAACATCAGTAAACAGGGCGGCTGGAGGATCAGAGCTGGCGGAGAGGCCAGGGTCCTCGCTTCAGTTGTGATCACATGAGAATCATCTGTTTTGAGTCTTTGTAGTGAAAGTGGAATAAAAAAATGACAAGGAAATATTTTAAAAGGAGAAGAGTAATGAAGTGGAAAACACTGTACCAGTCGATCAGGGCCTCACCAACAAGTATCTACATGTCTAACTCACACCAGGATTTCAGATTATCATGAAAATAAAAAATGTAACATCAGGAGCAAAATCATATTGTGATTGCAAAAATAATCAGACCTAATGTACACAATAAAAACAACGTGCTCCGTGTAGATACTGTTTAGCAGGTCCCTGATGCTCAATGTAGGTACTGTGTAACAGGCCTTTAATGCTCAATGTAGGTATTGTGTAACAGGACCTTAATGTTTAATGTAGGTACAGTGTAACAGGCATTTAAATCTTAATGTAGGTACTGTGAAACAGGCCTTTAATGCTAAATGTAGGTATTGGTAACAGGACCTTAATGCTCAATGTAGGCACTGTGTAACAGGCCCCTTTTGCACCATGTAGGTATTGCGTAACAGGACCTTAATGCTCAATGTAGGCACTGTGTAACAGGCCCCTTTTGCACCATGTAGGTATTGCGTAACAGGCCCCTAATGCTAAATGTAGGTATTGTGTAACAGGCCCCTACTGCTAAATGTAGGTACTGTGTAACAGGCCACTAATACGCAATGTAGGTAATGTATAACAGGCCCCTAATGCGCAATGTAGGTCTATTGTAACAGGCCCCTAATGCTCAATGTAGGTCATGTATAACAGGCGCCTAATGCTAAATGTAGGTATTGTGTAACAGAACCCCAATGCTCAATGTAGGTATTTTGTAACAGGCCCCAAATGCTCAATGTAGGTACTGCATATCAGTTCCCTTAAGGTCAATGTAGGAACTGTGTCACAGGCCCCTAATGCTCAAAGTAGGCACTGTGTAACAGGCCCCCAATGCTCAATGTAGGTACTGTGTAGCATGCTCCTAATGCTCAATGTAGTTATTGTGTATCAGGCCCCCAATGCTCAATGTAGGTACTGTGTAACAGGCCCCAAATGTTCAATGTAGGTATTATGTAACAGGCCCCAAATGCTCAATGTAGGTATTATGTAACAGGCCCCAATACTTAAAGTAGGTATTGTGTAACAGGCCCTAATACTTAAAGTAGGTATTGTGTAACAGGCCCCAATACTTAAAGTAGGTATTGTGTAACAGGCCCCAATACTTAATGTAGGTATTATGTAACAGGCCCCAATACTTAAAGTAGGTATTGTGTAACAGAAACCCAATACTTAATGTAGGTGTTGTGTAACAGGCCCCAAAACTGTCACACCCTGACCATAGTTTACTTTGTATGTTTCTATGTTTTGGTTGGTCAGGGTGTGATCTGAGTGGGCATTCTATGTTACATGTCTAGTTTGTCCAGTTCTATGTTTGGCCTGATATGGTTCTCAATCAGAGGCAGGTGTTCGTCATTGTCTCTGATTGGGAACCATATTTAGGTAGCCTGGGTTTCACTGTGTGTTTGTGGGTGATTGTTCCTGTCTATGTGTTTTCACCAGATAGGGCTGTTTAGGTTTTCGTTAAGTTCATCACGTTCTTTATTTTGTAGTGTTTGTATTGATTCGTGTTTTACGTTTGTTCATTAAAACATGGATCGCAATCTACACGCTGCATTTTGGTCCGACTCTCCTTCTCATATAGAAAACCGTTACAGAATCACCCACCACCAACGGACCAAGCAGCGTGTCAACAGGCAGCAACAGCAGCGAAAAGAGGAGATACATAGTAAGGATTTCTGGACATGGGAGGAAATCCTCGACGGGAGAGGACCCTGGGCTAAACCAGGGGAGTGTAGCCGCACCAAGGTGCAGCAGGAGAAGGAACAGAGGCAGCAGCAGCAGGAGCAGCTGCAGTGGGAGAGGCTGCACCACCTGGAGAAATGGACATGGGAGGAAGAACTGGACGGTAAAGGACCCTGGGCTCAGCCTGGAGAATATCGCCGCCCCAAGGAAGAACTGGAGGCGGCGAAAGCTGAGAGGCGCAGATATGAGGAGGCAGCACGACGTAGCGGATGGAAGCCTGAGAGGCACCCCCAAAAATTTCTTGGGGGGGGGCTAACAGGGAGTATGGCTACGCCAGGTAGGAGACCTGGGCAGACTCCCTGTGCTTACCGGGGGGCTAGAGAGACCGGACAGGTATATTCCAGCTCCGCGTGTCGGCCGGGCTAGATTAAGCGTCGAGCCTAATGCCATGAAGCCGGCTCTACGCAGCTGGTCCCCAGTGCGTCTCCTTGGGCCGGCTTACATGGCACCAGCCTTGCGCTCGGTGTCTCCGGTTCGCCTGCATAGTCCAGTGCGGGCTATTCCACCTCGCCGCACTGGCAGGGCGACCGTGAGCATTCAACCAGGTAAGGTTGGGCAGGCTCGGTGCTCAAGAGCTCCAGTGCGCCTGCACGGTCCGGTTTTTCCAGTACCACCTCCACACCCCAGCCCTCCGGTAGCAGCTCCCCGCACCAGGCTTCCTGTGCGTGTCCTCGGCCCAGTACCACCAGTGCCAGCACCACGCATCAGGCCTACAGTGCGCCTCGCCTGTCCAGCGCTGTCGGAGCCTTCCTTCTCTCCAGCGCTGTCGGAGTCTCCCGCCTGTTCAGCGCTGCCAGAGCCTTCCTCCTCTTCAGCGCTGTCGGAGTCTCCCGCCTGTTTAGCGCTGTCAGAGCTTTCCGCCTCTACAGCGCTGCCGGAGTCTCCTGCCTGTTCGGAACTGCCAGTCTGCAAGGAGCTGCCAGTCTGCAAGGAGCTGCCAGTCTGCAAGGAGCTGCCAGTCTGCATAGAGCTGCCAGTCTGCAAGGAGCTGCCAGTCTGCAAGGAGCCGCCAGAGCTGCCAGTCTGCAGGATGCCGCCAAAGCTGCCAGTTTGCAAGGAGCCGCCAGAGCTGCCAGTCTGCAAGGAGCCGCCAGAGCTGCCAGTCAGCATGGAGCAGCCAGAGCCGCCAGTCAGCATGGAGCAGCCAGGGCCGCCAGTCAGCATGGAGCAGCCAGGGCCGCCAGTCAGCATGGAGCAGCCAGGGCCGCCAGTCAGCATGGAGCAGCCAGAGCAGCCAGTCAGCATGGAGCAGCCAGTCAGCATGGAGCAGCCAGAGCTGCCAGTCAGCAAGGAGCAGCCAGAGCTGTCAGTCAGCAAGGAGCAGCCAGAGCTGTCAGTCAGCATGGAGCAGCCAGAGCTGTCAGTCAGCATGGAGCAGCCAGAGCTGTCAGTCAGCATGGAGCAGCCAGTCAGCATGGAGCAGTCAGTCAGCATGGAGCAGCCAGAGCTGCCAGTCGACCAGACTCTTCCAGATCTGCCAGTCGACCAGACTCTTCCAGATCTGCCAGTCGACCAGACTCTTCCAGATCTGCCAGTCGACCAGACTCTTCCAGATCTGCCAGTCGACCAGACTCTTCCAGATCTGCCAGTCGACCAGACTCTTCCAGATTCTCCAGTCAGCCAGGATCTGCTAGATCCAACTACCTGCCTGGGCTTCCTCTCAGTGCTGAGCTTCCTCTCAGTGCTGAGCTTCCTCTCAGTGCTGAGCTTCCTCTCAGTGCTGAGCTTCCTCTCAGTGCTAAGCTACCCATCTGTCCCGAGCTACCGCTGTCCCGAGCTGCCCCTCTGTCCCGAGCGGTCATTAAGGAGGGTAACCTATCTAGGGACGCTAAGGAGGTGGACTAAGACTATTATGGAGTGGGGTCCACGTCCAGCGCCAGAGCCGCCACCGCGGACAGATGCCCGCCCAGACCCTCCCCTATAGGTTCAGGTTTTGTGGCCGGAGTCCGCACCTTGGGGGGGGGGGGGGGGGGGGGGGGGTACTGTCACACCCTGACCATAGTTTACTTTGTATATTTCTATGTTTTGGTTGGTCAGGGTGTGATCTGAGTGGGCATTCTATGTTACATGTCTAGTTTGTCCAGTTCTATGTTTGGCCTGATATGGTTCTCAATCAGAGGCAGGTGTTCGTCATTGTCTCTGATTGGGAACCATATTTAGGTAGCCTGGGTTTCACTGTGTGTTTGTGGGTGATTGTTCCTGTCTATGTGTTTTCACCAGATAGGGCTGTTTAGGTTTTCGTTACGTTCATCACGTTCTTTATTTTGTAGTGTTTGTATTGATTCGTGTTTTACGTTTGTTCATTAAAACATGGATCGCAATCTACACGCTGCATTTTGGTCCGACTCTCCTTCTCATATAGAAAACCGTTACAAAAACTTAATGTAGGTATTTTGTAACAGGCCCCCAATGTCCAATGTAGGTCCCGTGTAACAGGCCCTTAATTTTTATTTATTTTATTTTTTATTTTACCTTTATTTAACCAGGCAAGTCAGTTAAGAACAAATTCTTATTTTCAATGACGGCCTGGGAACAGTGGGTTAACTGCCTGTTCAGGGGCAGAACGACAGATTTGTACCTTGCCAGCTCGGGGGTTTGAACTCACAACCTTCCGGTTACTAGCCCAACGCTCTAACCACTAGGCTACCCTGCCGCCCTGCAGCCCAATGCTCCATGTAGGTATTGTTTAACAGGCCCTTAATGCTCAATGTAGGTATTTTGTAACAGGACCCTAATGCTCAATGTAGGTACTGTGTAACCGGCCCTTAATGCTCAATGTAGGTACTGTGTAACATGCCCACAATGCTCAATGTAGGAACTGTGTAACATGCCCCTAATGTTCAATGTAGGTATTTTGTAAAATGCCCCTGATGCTCAATGTAGGTACTGTGTAGCAGGCCAATTGTTAGACAAAGGAGAAGTGGGGTTCGACTAAGATGTCACTACAGAGTTAATAATTATAACAATTGAAATGCTAATCCTTTACACATGAATGCTCAGTCATTCGGGAACAATTGCAATCAATATATATATTCATGCTCAGTGTGTCGTCTTGATCGCTGGTGAAAAGTCTTTATTTTGTAGAATTGTCCGTCTCTCTCCCTCTCTCTCTCTGTCTTGGTTAGAGGGGACAGTTCAAAGTGACATTCGTTATAGGATGGATGTTTCGGCGGTTGTCGTTCTTCCCGTTCAATGATACCGAATTCCTAGCTGCAGACTAGTAATCAATATCAAAGACTTGTTCTTATTCTGTCGGTATCGATAGTCTAAGAGTTTAACCACATGGTATGGTTAAAAGATTCAGCAATGGTCTACAACCTTTGTTCCCCTCCTAATGGAGAAAAACATGGTCTGGTGATTATTTCTCAAAGTTTCAAAAAGTCCTTACGGCGAAAGCATACCATGCGATTATCTGAGGACAGCGCCCCGCTAACAAAAGCATGCAAACATTTTCCAGCCAAGTATAGGAGTCACGAAAGTCTGAAATAGTGATAAAACTAATCACTTACCTTTGATGATCTTCATATGGTTGCACTAACAAGACTCCTTGTTACACAATAAACATTTGTTTTGTTCGATAAAGTCCCTCTTTATGTCCCAAAAACTATGTTTTGTTGGCGCGTTTTGTTCAGTAATCCACTGGCTAAAGGGCGGTCAAAACATGCAGATGAATACATCCCAATAGTACCAGTACAGTTTGTCGAAACATGTCAAACGATGTTTATAATTAATCCTCAGGTTGTCTACTGTCTAAATAATCAATAATATTTCAACCAGAAAATAGCGTTTTCAATATAAAGGAAAAACAACGATCAGTCATGCGCGCAAGCAGCTCTGCATTCTTCCCCTGTCCTCTGACCAAAAGGTATTTTTACTCTTAATTTTTCAAAATACAAGCCTGAAAGCATGTCTAAAGACTGTTGACATCTAGTGGAAGCCATAGGAACTGCAATCTAGGTCCTAACCCATAGCATAGTCAGTAGGCGTTCAATGGAAAACAACTCACATCAAAAATATCCCACTTCCTGGATGGACTTTCCTCTGGTTTTCACCTGCCATATCAGTTCTGTTAAACTCACAGACTTTATTTTAACAGTTTTCGAAACTTCAGAATGTTTTCTATCCAATACTACCGTGCATATAGATATCCTAGCTTCTGGGCCTGAGTTTCCTCTGGGCCTGAGTTTACTTTGGGCACGTTTGTCATCCAAACTTCAAAATACTGTCCCCTACACAAGATAGGTTTTAAATACATGTTTTTATGATTTCATCATACAGTGTAAATTACTTTTTAAACACCAACAATTTCTCATTAAATAAAGGATTGTTGGAGTTCCTAATGAGAGAGGTGTGAACAAAGCAGTCTGTAGTCAGGCAGATCATTATGACAGGAAGGAATGTTGTTTTATTTGTTTCCTTTTCTCAGAAACCAATATGTCTGTCAACAGAGAGCACAGGGACAATGGAAGGGGGAAAGGGATGCTTTTGGCTCTTTCTTTTTGATTTCAGCACAAACATGCTCAGACATTGTTCGGTTTTCAGCTAATTAAGCTGTTTTAAAGAGAGCTGGTCTAACACTGACATCTTGGCAGGGAATCATGGAGTCAATGGGGCGAAACTGAAGGAGAGACATTTATGGGGTAGCTTTAGCCATTGTTTCCCCACAAGGATCTTTTCTACTTGACCGCCTCTGCTGCAGTGACCTGTACATGGAGAAGAATGCAAAGCCTAACCTCATCGTTCCCCACAAAAGGGACAATTGCAGAATAAGAATTTCACGGCGCTGTGCTGCAGCTCTTCTATGCCATGATTCCAGGGATATTTTGTCAGTTCTTCAGGGATTGTAATTCACTCTCTTTAGAGCAACACCATATAGCAAAACTCTGGGGCATTCTGCAACACAGATGGGCCATACTGGACATCATGGGTTAGGCCTGCCTTTTCCCTTGGGCTACATATGTATTGTTGTAAGAGTATTCAAATATTATCATAAACCTTTGTGCATTTCAAGACATTTAAAAGGTGATTGTTACAACAAAAACACTTCCTCTTCACAATGCAGTGTTAATAAAATCACTGGAGAGAGCATAGGATAAATATCTACTTCATAGCCAGCCTGCTGGCCACATGAATACTGTTATCTAACCACCGCTTAATGGAGTCTAAATGGAGTCTGGTCTATATATTGCATGTAAGTGTTTATGGAAGCCACTATCCATTCAAAATGTATAAAATAAAACTGTCCCAATAAAAGAAGAGGACCTGATCATTCAACTGACTGGGTAGCCAAGTGATTCCACACGTTTGTGACATTAGTAAATGTTTTAGTAAATGTTTAGTAAAGGCTCTCTTTTATTCCCCAGGTCGTTGCTGCAAATGAGAACGTGTTCTCAGTCAACTTACCTGGTAAAATAACGGATAAATACATTTAAAATGTAAATGTTGTAGTAAATGATTTAATAAATGATTTTGCAAATGTTTTAGTAAATGATTTAGTAAATGATTTAGAAAATGATTTAGTAAATGTTTTAGTAAATGATTTAGTAAATGTTGTAGTAAATGATTTAGCAAATGTTTTAGTAAATGATTTAGTAAATGATTTAGTAAATGATTTAGTAAATGTTTTAGTAAATGATTTAGTAAATGATTTAGTAAATGATTTAGTAAATGTTTTAGTAAATGATTTTGCAAATGTTTTAGTAAATGTTTTAGTAAATGTTTTAGTAAATGATTTAATAAATGATTTAGTAAATGTTTTATTAAATTATTTGCAAAATGTTTTAGTAAATGTTTTAGTAAATGATTTAGCAAAGTCTTCAAGAATAGAAAACAGTTGTTTCTGCCACCTGTTCCTCCTTTAATGAGTGTTTCTCAACCTCTTAGATTAAAAAGGTATGATGAATATGAAGGAATGGACTGCTTTGAGAATATCTACTGGTTAATCTGCAGCGGCTACAAGGCCCCCTTCTGTATCAGCTAGCTCTATTTGATACTTGTCCAACTTGTTTTGTTATACCAACCCAGGCTTGTCTCTAATAGCAATGCGGACCCTTCCCTCGGTCAGACGGCAATACTGATGTTGGGCTCAAGACTTCTTTCATCTGTAGTGGCCGTAACTCTTTCAATCATAATTCTAAGATTTAAAACAAAATGATCAACACCAACTGCTACTTTTCATCACTTTGCCAGTTTTGGTCTCTTTTGCAAGAGCCATGTGTTGTCATAATGTAACGCTGTTACACAAAGTGTTTAGTGTCGTTTCAGAAGAGCCAGCACAGGAACAACAAAGTGTTTAGTGTCGTTTCAGCAGAGCCAGCACATGAACAACAAAGTGTTTAGTGTCGTTTCAGCAGAGCCAGCACATGAACAACAAAGTGTTTAGTGTCGTTTCAGCAGAGCCAGCACATGAACAACAAAGTGTTTAGTGTCGTTTCAGAAGAGCCAGCACATGAACAACAAAGTGTTTAGTGTCGTTTCAGCAGAGCCAGCACAGGAACAACAAAGTGTTTAGTGTTGTTTCAGCAGAGCCAGCACATGAACAACAAAGTGTTTAGTGTCGTTTCAGCAGAGCCAGCACATGAACAACAAAGTGTTTAGTGTCGTTTCAGCAGAGCCAGCACATGAACAACAAAGTGTTTAGTGTCGTTTCAGCAGAGCCAGCACAGGAACAACAAAGTGTTTAGTGTCGTTTCAGCAGAGCCAGCACATGAACAACAAAGTGTTTAGTGTCATTTCAGCAGAGCCAGCACATGAACAACAAAGTGTTTAGTGTTGTTTCAGCAGAACCAGCACATGAACAACAAAGTGTTTAGTGTCGTTTTAGAAGAGCCAGCACAGGAACAACAAAGTGTTTAGTGTCGTTTCAGAAGAGCCAGCACAGCAACAGCAAAGTGTTTAGTGTCGTTTCAGCAGAACCAGCACATGAACAACAAAGTGTTTAGTGTCGTTTCAGAAGAGCCAGCACATGAACAACAAAGTGTTTAGTGTCGTTTCAGCAGAGCCAGCACATGAACAACAAAGTGTTTAGTGTCGTTTCAGAAGAGCCAGCACAGGAACAACAAAGTGTTTAGTGTCGTTTCAGCAGAGCCAGCACATGAACAACAAAGTGTTTAGTGTCGTTTCAGCAGAGCCAGCACATGAACAACAAAGTGTTTAGTGTCGTTTCAGCAGAGCCAGCACAGCAACAGCAAAGTGTTTAGTGTCGGTTCAGCAGAACCAGCACATGAACAACAAAGTGTTTAGTGTCGTTTCAGCAGAGCCAGCACAGGAACAAAAAAGTGTTTAGTGTCGTTTCAGCAGAGCCAGCACAAGCATTTCGCTAGACTCGCATTAACATCTGCTAACCATGTGTTTGTGACAAATACAATTTGATTTGATTTGAAGAACGAAGTGTTTAGTGTTATATATTTTAGTGTTTAATATTTTGTTCCTTGTAATAGTTTGGCTCTAAAAGTGTCCACACATTGCTTGTGCGTCTGTACCAGCATGTGTTTCTGGGATTGTTCTGGAAGGGGAAATGGCCAAACAGCAGGAAGCAGAAGATAAACAGGCAATTGGTGACTCATTAAAAAGGCAACAGTGGCCAACATTGTAGAGGGTGTAAGGACCCTTGTTTCAACTGGGCTATAAACTTTTTCTCCACCAGCTGGACCAAGCATCTGTCAACACGCGCGAGGAGAGATAATCTGCTACAAATGATATTGAAGAGCCGTGTTTAAAAAACCTGACGACTTACGTAACCGTGCTGATTGAGAGCCCAGGGAACGGTTTGAGCAATGACACAGCTTAATGTCACCAAGTTATGGCGCCGCGGCCGCTGTGCCGGGTGTCTGTTTATTCCACTCCTCTCTGGACGCTAACTGTGGCCAAACCAAGTCTTACCGTTGGACGCTGGATCTGGTTTCACAAAGAAAACCCTACAATGGACTGGGTGGCTGACTGGAAAGACAGGGTTTAGTTCTACTTTGGTTGGTCACACCCATTCTGAGAGAGAGTTACATTATAAAGGCTTTTCCAGTGGACCATGGTACATTGTATATAGAAGGCTATGCTATGGCATGTTTATCAATACAATACCTTCACCTAGAGCAGGACAATTCAACTCTGGTTCTGGAGGACCAAAACACTGGTTTTCATTCTTGCCTTTTAAACGTGGATTCAGGCCTGGGAAACCAGGTGAATTGAATAGCTCTAACCCTGCCCTGAAGTAAACTGTGAGGGGAAGACCCTATAGTCAATATAGTAAACTCCCCAACATCTAATAAGTTTATACCAGCATAATGTTAGCATAAATGAAGTTGTCTCACCTTCCCTGGGGTTTATAAGGACACTAATTGCAGTGCAGATAAAGGCATGATAAATAGATGAGATGGGACAACACCACATCTAGTTCCCTCCCAAAGGACAAATGTCTTCAACTTCAAAGTACTTGCATCGCAACAGAAGGCTCCTTTCATCTTGCTGCATCAGGGTATAACTCTGAGTTTAAGAAACTTTATGAGTCCCTCAACTCATTTTTTCTGGAATATGAAATGAGCATATGGCTGAGAACAGTGCAGGGCTACACAGTCAATTTCCCCCGATGTCACATTGGGACAGGGGTGACATTCATATTAATACTATCCCCTTGGCCCTGCGCTCTATTTTACTTGGAACGACACACAAGAGAGACATGGATTTTTCGGTACTGCCATGTTGCCTGACAAATCAAATTCAAATGTTGAGCGTAGATACCAGAGCGACAGAAGCTGGTTCTCAGTTGCCAAAGTTTGAGATGCTCACCATTCTCAAAGCAGCATTAAAAACCTGCTGTTTCATGCCTATGAATTACATTTTTTTTAAATGGCCCTGTTCTTGGGCAGAGTTGTGCCCACACTAGGCAGATGGGATACAATATGGCCTGTTCTTGGGCAGAGTTGTGCCCACACTAGGCAGATGGGATACAATATGGCCTGTTCTTGGGCAGAGTTGTGCCCACACTAGGCAGATGGGATACAATATGGCCTGTTCTTGGGTAGAGTTGTGCCCACACTAGGCAGATGGGATACAATATGGCCTGTTTTTGGGCAGAGTTGTGCCCACACTAGGCAGATGGGATACAATATGGCCTGTTTTTGGGCAGAGTTGTGCCCACACTAGGCAGATGGGATACAATATGGCCTGTTCTTGGGTAGAGTTGTGCCCACACTAGGCAGATGGGATACAATATGGCCTGTTTTTGGGCAGAGTTGTGCCCACACTAGGCAGATGGGATACAATATGGCCTGTTTTTGGGCAGAGTTGTGCCCACACTAGGCAGATGGGATACAATATGGCCTGTTCTTGGGTAGAGTTGTGCCCACACTAGGCAGATGGGATACAATATGGCCTGTTTTTGGGCAGAGTTGTGCCCACACTAGGCAGATGGGATACAATATGGCCTGTTCTTGGGTAGAGTTGTGCCCACACTAGGCAGATGGGATACAATATGGCCTCTTTTTGCCTGGACCGATGTGGTGCGTGTAATGCAGCCTAGTTTAATTTACACCATCCCAGTAGCTATGTTAAAAATATAACTTTTCTCTGTGCTTCTCCGAGCATGCATGGTGGATCTGCACCTTCACCCTCTGCCAACATCTGGAGCTGTGGGCACCTTCACCCTCTGCCAGCATCTGGAGCTGTGGGCACCTTCACCCTCTGCCAACATCTGGAGCTGTGGGCACCTTCACCCTCTGCCAACATCTAGAGCTATGGGCACCTTCACCCTCTGCCAACATCTAGAGCTGTGGGCACCTTCACCTTCTACCAACATCTAGAGCTGTGGAAACCTTTACCCTCTGCCAACATCTAGAGCTGTGGGCACCTTCACCCCCTGCCAACATCTGGAGATGTGGGAACCTTCACCCTCTGCCAACATCTGGAGATGTGGGAACCTTCACCCTCTGCCAACATCTGGAGTTGTGGGCACCTTCACCCTCTGCCAACATCTGGAGCTGTGGGCACCTTCACTCTCTGCAAACATCTGGAGCTGTGGGCACCTTCACTCTCTGCAAACATCTGGAGCTGTGGGCACCTTCACTCTCTGCAAACATCTGGAGCTGTGGGCACATTCACCCTCTGCTAACAAGCTAACTTCTCATTGGTGGTGAGCTGTGTTGCCAGATCAGCAGTGAGGCTCACACAGCACCTACTGTAGCAGTATCTCGTCAGGACAGGACATACCAACATGCTAACAAGTAGGGGTCTCTCTGGCTTAGGACAGCGGCTTGAGGGAAGAGGGTCCCCTATAGTTCAGAGGGGCCACACTCAGCTCTGGATGAACGTGTCCTGCTCAACACCCATCAAGTGTGACAGTCAGCATGCTCCACCCCTTGAGTAAGGCTTGAAGTGAAAGAGTGTCAATCATTCTGGCTGCTAAGGGGTCTGATGCAGTCTGGCTCAACATGGGCCTGTCATGGACGGATGGACAAGTGGATTTTCCCACCTCGTAGGGGGTCTGGCTGGGGCTGCCGGGGCAAGGCTAACACAGATAGCAGATTTAAGCAGTTCACTTTCAAGCAGGGGCTAAATGTGAACTTATCCTCTATGAATGGTACAGATGCTGAGAGAAAACGTTTTAAAGAATGGTCTGAAAGATACAGATAATAGGGAGAGAAAAGTTCCCACAAAGAATGTTATGAGAAATCTATTTCAGTTCTCTTAGAAATGTTTTGCACAAGGTAAAAATAATAATAGACTGTGGTTTTACACAGTGGCATACTAAGGATGTGGTTTTACACAGTGGCATACTAAGGATGTGGTTTTACACAGTGGCATACTAAGGATGTGGTTTAACACAGTGGCATACTAAGGATGTGGTTTTACACAGTGGCATACTAAGGATGTGGTTTTACACAGTAGCATACTAAGGATGTGGTTTTACACAGTGGCAAACTAAGGATGTGGTTTTACACAGTGGCAAACTAAGGATGTGGTTTTAAACAGTGGCATACTAAGGATGTGGTTTTACACAGTGGCAAACTAAGGATGTGGTTTTACACAGTGGCATACTAAGGATGTGGTTTTACATGGTGTCACACTAAGGATGTGGTTTTACACAGTGGCAAACTAAGATGTGGTTTTACATGGTGTCATACTAAGGATGTGGTTTTACACAGTGGCAAACTAAGATGTGGTTTTACATGGTGTCACACTAAGGATGTGGTTTTACACAGTGGCATACTAAGGATGTGGTTTTACACAGTGGCAAACTAAGGATGTGGTTTTACACAGTGGCAAACTAAGGATGTGGTTTTACACAGTGGCATACTAAGGATGTGGTTTTACATGGTGTCACACTAAGGATGTGGTTTTACACAGTAGCAAACTAAGGATGTGGTTTTACATGGTGTCACACTAAGATGTGGTTTTACATGGTGTCACACTAAGATGTGGTTTTACACAGTGGCAAACTAAGGATGTGGTTTTACACAGTGGCAAACTAAGGATGTGGTTTTACATGGTGTCACACTAAGATGTGGTTTTACGTTTTACATGGTGTCACACTAAGATGTGGTTTTACGTTTTACATGGTGTCACACTAAGATGTGGTTTTACATGGTGTCACACTAAGATGTGGTTTTACATGGTGTCACACTAAGATGTGGTTTTACATGGTCTCATACTAAGATGTGGTTTTACGTTTTACATGGTGTCACACTAAGATGTGGTTTTACGTTTTACATGGTGTCACACTAAGATGTGGTTTTACATGGTGTCACACTAAGATGTGGTTTTACATGGTGTCAAACTAAGATGTGGTTTTACATGGTGTCACACTAAGATGTGGTTTTACATGGTGTCAAACTAAGATGTGGTTTTACATGGTGTCACACTAAGATGTGGTTTTACGTTTTACATGGTGTCACACTAAGATGTGGTTTTACATGGTGTCACACTAAGATGTGGTTTTACATGGTGCCACACTAAGATGTGGTTTTGCATGGTGTCACACTAAGATGTGGTTTTACGTTTTACATGGTGTCACACTAAGATGTGGTTTTACATGGTGTCACACTAAGATGTGGTTTTACATGGTGCCACACTAAGATGTGGTTTTACATGGTGTCACACTAAGATGTGGTTTTACGTTTTACATGGTGTCACACTAAGATGTGGTTTTACATGGTGTCACACTAAGATGTGGTTTTACATGGTGCCACACTAAGATGTGGTTTTACATGGTGTCACACTAAGATGTGGTTTTACGTTTTACATGGTGTCATACTAAGATGTGGTTTTACATGGTGTCACACTAAGGATGTGGTTTTACATGGTGTCATACTAAGATGTGGTTTTACATGGTCTCATACTAAGATGTGGTTTTACGTTTTACATGGTGTCACACTAAGATGTGGTTTTACATGGTGTCATACTAAGATGTGGTTTTACGTTTTACATGGTGTCACACTAAGATTGTCATGTATTGTCATGTTGTGTCTTGTTTCTGTCCTTTCCCTTCACCCTGTCTCTCTCTGCTGGTCGTTATTAGGTTACCTTTTCTCCCCCTCTTTCCCCCAGCTGTTCCTTGTCTCCTCCTAACTACCTCGTCACCCCTTTTCCCACCTGTTCCCTTTTTCCCTCTGATTAGTCCTCTATATCTCTCTCTGTTTTTGCTCCTGTCTTTGTCGGATTCTTGTTTGTGTTATTCATGCCTGAACCAGACTATCGTCATGTTTGCTGCAACCTTGTCCTGTCCTGTCGGAATCTGCCGGTCCATCTGAGCCTACCTATGTTTTGTCATTAAAGAAGCTCTGTTTACGTTAATTCGCTTTTGGGTCCTCATTCACGCACCGTAACAGAAGAATCCGACCAAGAATGGACCCAGCGACTTCGGATCCTCTCCACTCAGCCGTCGAGATCCAGGGAGCGATGCTAGGCAGACACGAGCAGGAATTGTCTGCTGCTCGACATGCCGTTGAGACCCTGGCCACCCAAGTCTCCAACCTCACAGAACAGGTTCACCATCTCCGCCTCGATCCACCGGCCACTTCCAGGGCTTTCGAATCTCCGGAGCCCAGAATCAATAACCCGCCGTGTTACTCTGGGGAGCCCACTGAATGCCGCTCGTTCCTCACCCAGTGTGATATTGTGTTTTCTCTCCAGCCCAACACTTACTCCAGGAGCACTGCTCGTGTCGCCTACGTCATATCTCTCCTTACTGGACGGGCTCGTGAGTGGGGCACGGCAATCTGGGAGGCAAGGGCTGAGTGTACTAACCAGTATCAGGACTTTAAGGAGGAGATGATACGGGTTTTTGATCGATCTGTTTTTGGGGAGGAGGCTTCCAGGGCCCTGTCTTCCCTATGTCAAGGTAATCGATCCATAACAGACTACTCTATTGAGTTTCACACTCTTGCTGCCTCCAGTGGCTGGAACGAGCCGGCTTTGCTCGCTCGTTTTCTGGAGGGTCTCCGCGCAGAGGTAAAGGATGAGATTCTCTCCCGGGAGGTTCCTTCCAGCGTGGATTCCTTGATTGAACTCGCTATTCGCATTGAGCGACGGGTTGATCTTCGTCACCAAGCTCGTGGAAAGGAGCTCGCGTTCTCCGTTGCCCCCCTCTCCGCATCACTACCATCTTCCTCTGCCGGCTCGGGTGCTGAGCCTATGCAGCTGGGAGGTATCCGCATCTCGACTAAGGAGAGGGAACGGAGAATCACCAACCGCCTCTGTCTCTATTGCGGTTCTGCTGGTCATTTTGTCACTTCATGTCCAGTAAAAGCCAGAGCTCATCAGTAAGCGGAGGGCTACTGGTGAGCGCTACTACTCCTGTCTCTCCTTCAAGATCCTGCACTACCTTGTCGGTCCATCTACGCTGGACCGGTTCGTCAGCTTCCTGCAGTGCCTTAATAGACTCTGGGGCGGAGGGCTGTTTTATGGACGAGACCTGGGCTCGGGAACATGACATTCCTCTCAGACAGTTAAGGGAGTCCACGGCCTTGTTCGCCCTGGATGGTAGTCCTCTCCCCAGGATTCAGCGTGAGACGCTACCTTTAACCCTCACTGTTTCTGGTAATCATAGCGAAACCATTTATTTTTTAATTTTTCGTTCACCTTTTACACCTGTTGTTTTGGGCCATCCCTGGCTAGTTTGTCATAATCCTTCCATTAATTGGTCTAGTAATTCTATCCTCTCCTGGAACGTCTCTTGTCATGTGAAATGTTTAATGTCTGCTATCCCTCCTGTTTCCTCTGTCTCTTCTTCACAGGAGGAGCCTGGTGATTTGACAGGGGTGCCGGAGGAATATCACGATCTGCGCACGGTGTTCAGTCGGTCCAGGGCCACCTCTCTTCCTCCACACCGGTCGTATGATTGTAGTATTGATCTCCTTCCGGGAACCACTCCCCCCGGGGTAGACTATACTCTCTGTCGGCTCCCGAACGTAAGGCTCTCGAAGATTATTTGTCTGTAGCTCTTGCCGCCGGTACCATAGTCCCCTCCTCCTCTCCCGCCGGAGCGGGGTTTTTTTTTTGTTAAGAAGAAGGACGGGTCCCTGCGCCCCTGCATAGATTATCGAGGGCTGAATGACATAACAGTGAAGAATCGTTATCCGCTTCCTCTTATGTCTTCAGCCTTCGAGATCCTGCAGGGAGCCAGGTTTTTCACTAAGTTGGACCTTCGTAACGCTTACCATCTCGTGCGCATCAGGGAGGGAGACGAGTGGAAGACGGCGTTTAACACTCCGTTAGGGCACTTTGAATACCGGGTTCTTCCTTTCGGCCTCGCTAACGCTCCAGCTGTCTTTCAGGCATTAGTCAATGATGTCCTGAGAGACATGCTGAACATCTTTGTTTTCGTTTACCTTGACGATATCCTGATTTTTTCACCGTCACTCCAGATTCATGTTCAGCACGTTCGACGTGTCCTCCAGCGCCTTTTAGAGAATTGTCTTTTTGTGAAGGCTGAGAAGTGCTCTTTTCATGCCTCCTCCGTCACATTTCTCGGTTCTGTTATTTCCGCTGAAGGCATTAAGATGGATCCCGCTAAGGTCCAAGCTGTCATTGATTGGCCCGTCCCTAAGTCACGCGTCGAGCTGCAGCGCTTTCTCGGCTTCGCGAACTTCTATCGTCGTTTCATCCGTAATTTCGGTCAGGTGGCAGCTCCTCTCACAGCCCTTACTTCTGTCAAGACGTGCTTTAAGTGGTCCGTTTCCGCCCAGGGAGCTTTTGATCTCCTCAAGAATCGTTTTACATCCGCACCTATCCTTGTTACACCTGACGTCACTAGACAGTTCGTTGTCGAGGTTGACGCGTCAGAGGTGGGCGTGGGAGCCATTCTTTCTCAGCGCTCCCTCTCTGACGACAAGGTCCACCCTTGCGCGTATTTTTCTCATCGCCTGTCGCCGTCGGAACGTAACTATGATGTGGGAAACCGCGAACTGCTCGCCATCCGCTTAGCCCTAGGCGAATGGCGACAGTGGTTGGAGGGGGCGACCGTTCCTTTTGTCGTTTGGACTGACCATAGGAACCTTGAGTACATCAGTTCTGCCAAACGACTTAATGCGCGTCAGGCGCGCTGGGCGCTGTTTTTCGCTCGTTTCGAGTTCGTGATTTCTTATCGTCCGGGCTCTAAGAACACCAAGCCTGATGCTTTATCTCGTCTCTTCAGTTCTTCAGTAGCCTCCACTGACCCCGAGGGGATTCTCCCTGAGGGGCGTGTTGTCGGGTTGACTGTCTGGGGAATTGAGAGGCAGGTAAAGCAAGCACTCACTCACACTCCGTCGCCGCGCGCTTGTCCTAGGAACCTTCTTTTCGTTCCCGTTCCTACTCGTCTGGCCGTTCTTCAGTGGGTTCACTCTGCCAAGTTAGCCGGCCACCCTGGCGTTCGGGGTACGCTTGCTTCCATTCGCCAGCGTTTTTGGTGGCCCACCCGGGAGCATGACACGCGTCGTTTCGTGGCTGCTTGTTCGGTCTGCGCGCAGACTAAGTCCGGTAACTCCCCTCCTGCCGGCCGTCTCAGGCCGCTTCCCATTCCCTCTCGACCGTGGTCTCACATCGCCTTAGATTTTGTCACCGGACTGCCTTCGTCAGCGGGGAAGACTGTTATTCTTACGGTTGTCGACAGGTTCTCTAAGGCGGCTCATTTTATTCCCCTTGCTAAGCTTCCTTCTGCTAAAGAGACGGCACAAATCATCATCGAGAATGTTTTCAGAATTCATGGCCTTCCGTCAGACGTCGTTTCGGACAGAGGTCCGCAATTCACGTCTCAATTTTGGAGGGAGTTTTGCCGTTTGATTGGGGCTTCCGTCAGTCTCTCTTCCGGCTTTCACCCCCAGTCTAACGGTCAAGCAGAACGGGCCAATCAGACTATTGGTCGCATCTTACGCAGTCTTTCTTTTCGCAACCCTGCGTCTTGGTCAGAACAGCTCCCCTGGGCAGAATACGCCCACAACTCGCTTCCTTCGTCTGCGACCGGGCTATCTCCTTTTCAGAGTAGCCTCGGGTACCAGCCTCCGCTGTTCTCATCTCAGTTCGCCGAGTCCAGCGTCCCCTCCGCTCAGGCTTTTGTCCAACGTTGCGAGCGCACCTGGAAGAGGGTCAGGTCTGCACTTTGCCGTTATAGGGCGCAGACTGTGAGAGCTGCTAATAAGCGTAGAACTAAGAGTCCTAGATATTGTCGCGGTCAGAGAGTTTGGCTCTCCACTCAGAACCTTCCCCTTAAGACCGCTTCTCGCAAGTTGACCCTGCGGTTCATTGGTCCGTTCCGTATTTCTCAGATCATTAATCCTGTCGCAGTTCGACTTCTTCTTCCGCGATATCTTCGTCGCGTCCACCCGGTCTTCCATGTCTCCTGTATCAAGCCCGTTCTTCGCGCCCCCGCTCGTCTTCCCCCCCCCCCCCCCCATCCTTGTCGAGGGCGCACCCATCTACAGGGTCCGTAGGATTTTGGACATGCGTCCTCGGGGCCGTGGTCATCAGTACCTAGTAGATTGGGAGGGGTACGGTCCTGAGGAGAGGAGTTGGGTTCCCTCTCGGGACGTGCTGGACCGTGCGCTGATCGAGGATTTCCTCCGTTGCCGCCAGGTTTCCTCCTCGAGTGCGCCAGGAGGCGCTCGGTGAGTGGGGGGGTACTGTCATGTATTGTCATGTTGTGTCTTGTTTCTGTCCTTTCCCTTCACCCTGTCTCCCTCTGCTGGTCGTTATTAGGTTACCTTTTCTCCCCCTCTTTCCCCCAGCTGTTCCTTGTCTCCTCCTAACTACCTCGTCACCCCTTTTCCCACCTGTTCCCTTTTTCCCTCTGATTAGTCCTCTATATCTCTCTCTGTTTTTGCTCCTGTCTTTGTCGGATTCTTGTTTGTGTTATTCATGCCTGAACCAGACTATCGTCATGTTTGCTGCAACCTTGTCCTCTCCTGTCGGAATCTGCCGGTCCATCTGAGCCTACCTATGTTTTGTCATTAAAGAAGCTCTGTTTACGTTAATTCGCTTTTGGGTCATCATTCACGCACCGTAACAAAGATGTGGTTTTACATGGTCTCATACTAAGATGTGGTTTTACGTTTTACATGGTGTCACACTAAGATGTGGTTTTACATGGTGTCATACTAAGATGTGGTTTTACATGGTGTCATACTAAGATGTGGTTTTACATGGTGTCACACTAAGATGTGGTTTTACATGGTGTCACACTAAGATGTGGTTTTACATGGTGTCACACTAAGATGTGGTTTTACATGGTGTCACACTAAGATGTGGTTTTACATGGTGTCACACTAAGATGTGGTTTTACATGGTGTCACACTAAGATGTGGTTTTACATGGTGTCACACTAAGATGTGGTTTTACATGGTGTCACACTAAGATGTGGTTTTACATGGTGTCACACTAAGATGTGGTTTTACATGGTGTCACACTAAGATGTGGTTTTACATGGTCTCACACTAAGATGTGGTTTTACATGGTGTCACACTAAGATGTGGTTTTACATGGTGTCACACTAAGATGTGGTTTTACATGGTGTCACACTAAGATGTGGTTTTACATGGTGTCACACTAAGATGTGGTTTTACATGGTGTCATACTAAGATGTGGTTTTACATGGTGTCAAACTAAGATGTGGTTTTACATGGTGTCACACTAAGATGTGGTTTTACATGGTGTCACACTAAGATGTGGTTTTACATGGTGTCACACTAAGATGTGGTTTTACGTGGTGTCACACTAAGATGTGGTTTTACATGGTGTCACACTAAGATGTGGTTTTACATGGTGTCACACTAAGATGTGGTTTTACATGGTGTCACACTAAGATGTGGTTTTACATGGTGTCACACTAAGATGTGGTTTTACATGGTGTTACACTAAGATGTGGTTTTACATGGTCTCACACTAAGATGTGGTTTTACATGGTGTCACACTAAGATGTGGTTTTACATGGTCTCATACTAAGATGTGGTTTTACATGGTGTCACACTAAGGATGTGGTTTTACATGGTGTCATACTAAGATGTGGTTTTACATGGTCTCATACTAAGATGTGGTTTTACGTTTTACATGGTGTCACACTAAGATGTGGTTTTACATGGTCTCATACTAAGATGTGGTTTTACATGGTGTCACACTAAGATGTGGTTTTACATGGTCTCATACTAAGATGTGGTTTTACATGGTGTCATACTAAGATGTGGTTTTACATGGTCTCATACTAAGATGTGGTTTTACATGGTGTCACACTAAGATGTGGTTTTACATGGTGTCATACTAAGATGTGGTTTTACATGGTGTCACACTAAGATGTGGTTTTACATGGTGTCATACTAAGATGTGGTTTTACATGGTGTCACACTAAGATGTGGTTTTACGTTTTACATGGTGTCACACTAAGATGGGGTTTTACGTTTTACATGGTGTCATACTAAGATGTGGTTTTACGTGGTGTCACACTAAGATGTGGTTTTACATGGTGTCACACTAAGATGTGGTTTTACATGGTGTCACACTAAGATGTGGTTTTACATGGTGTCACACTAAGATGTGGTTTTACATGGTGTCACACTAAGATGTGGTTTTACATGGTGTCACACTAAGATGTGGTTTTACGTGGTGTCACACTAAGATGTGGTTTTACGTTTTACATGGTGTCACACTAAGATGTGGTTTTACATGGTGTCACACTAAGATGTGGTTTTACATGGTCTCATACTAAGATGTGGTTTTACATGGTCTCATACTAAGATGTGGTTTTACATGGTCTCATACTAAGATGTGGTTTTACATGGTGTCATACTAAGATGTGGTTTTACATGGTGTCATACTAAGATGTGGTTTTACATGGTGTCACACTAAGATGTGGTTTTACATGGTGTCATACTAAGATGTGGTTTTACATGGTGTCACACTAAGATGTGGTTTTACGTTTTACATGGTGTCACACTAAGATGTGGTTTTACATGGTGTCACACTAAGATGTGGTTTTACATGGTGTCACACTAAGATGGGGTTTTACGTTTTACATGGTGTCATACTAAGATGTGGTTTTACATGGTGTCACACTAAGATGGGGTTTTACATGGTGTCACACTAAGATGTGGTTTTACATGGTGTTACACTAAGATGTGGTTTTACATGGTGTCACACTAAGATGTGGTTTTACATGGTGTCATACTAAGATGTGGTTTTACGTTTTACATAGTATCATACTAAGATGTGGTTTTACATGGTGTCATACTAAGATGTGGTTTTACGTTTTACATAGTATCATACTAAGATGTGGTTTTACATGGTGTCACACTAAGATGTGGTTTTACATGGTGTCACACTAAGATGTGGTTTTACGTTGTACATGGTCTCATACTAAGATGTGGTTTTACATAGTGTCATACTAAGATGTGACATCATATTAGCTGCTCACACAGGTAAAACACACTGTTCCCTCTTAAGTGTAAATCTACTGGGCAGCAATTCAAATTCATGAAAATATAAATAGTATTTTAATGAGATATTAAACACACTCCAAGTTGAAATCAGGTATAAATAACATACTTTTCGTAACTGCATCAAACAAATGTATTGTTGTGGTTAATGGATCTCTAATTACATTACAATTATTCTCAATAAGCAGCAACTTCTTAGTAAATGAACTTGGGTTGAAATAGTGTGTCCAGCATTCAGTGTTTCAAAGGAAATGATCCCATGGGAATGCAAGCTGTTGTTGAATCAGGAGTTTACCAAGATCTATAATAAGATCAACATGGACAGAAGTTATCCTCTGATGTCAGACCTTACAATTCACATTTTAACTTTCGTTACGTGAAAAACATTGCAAATAGAACATGTAAATCAGAACGGTATTTTGAATGCCCAGTTATAGAGGTACAACACTGACAGAATGAGGACCTTTAATGCCAACTATGTTCAGTTCCCTTTCTGTGAATAATTAGTGTGTGTCAATATTGTGCCCCATAGTAACCATATGGTAAGTCCGGGCAGACAGGCGATTGTTTGGTGCTGTGAAATATTGTGTTGCCCTGTGAGTGCTGGAGCCAGTGGATGCAGGAACTGTTGTTCAGACTGACAGTTACATTGTGTGAGTGAATGGGAAAACTTCTGAGGCAGAGATGCGAGTGGACCCAGACAGAATGTCCTGACCCTGGATAGAAAGGCCGATTTGCCATGGTATAGGCTCTTCCTTCATCTCCCAGCACTAGCCATTAGGCAGACCAAAAGGAAGCCCCAAAAAATAAATATTTATGTCAGACGTTGCGGAAAAAGCTTTTCTCAAAATGTGTTAGATGAAAGTTGAGATATCTCAGAATGAAAGTAACATGGAATGTTTAATATCACCATAATATGATTCTCAACAATCATTTGACGTAAAGGCAGGGCCATAACCAAGGTTTGAGTTTTACTGAGGTCCGAACGGGGGAAGCTCAATTGATGAAGCTCATTTTCTGCATTTCTATGCAATTAGAAAACTTTTAAATGCTATTTGGAGAACAGCAAAAGCAAGCCAAAATGACAGCAGCTGTAGGTTTATTCACCTCAGTCCATCTACAAACACATAGCCTATTAGCTACAGTTGTAATGTCAAACCCCTGAAAGGGGATAATATGAGAAAAGATTCACACTGACACGAATTCCATAACATCATCAATGCTTTACATACAGTGCATTCAGAAGGTATTCAGACCCCTTGACTTTTTCCACATTTTGTTACACAACAGCCTTATTCTAAAATGGATTCAATTTTAAGTTTAAAAAAAATCCTGTTAATTCTACACACATAATGACAAAGCAAAAACAGGTTTTTAGAAATGTTAGCAAATTTATTAAAAGTAAAAAACTGAAATACCTTATTTTTTACATAAGTATTCAGACCCTTTGCTATGAGACTCAAAATGAGCTCAATTATCATCCTTGAGATGTTTCTACAACTTGATTGCAGTCCACCTGTGGTAAATTCAATTGATTTGACATCACTTGGAAAGGCACACACCCGTCTACATAAGGTCCCACAGTTGACAGTGTAAAAACCAACCCACGAGGTCGAAGGAATAGTCCGTAGAGCTCCGGGACAGGATTGTGTCAAGGCACAGATCTGGGGAAGGGTAAAAAAAATGTCTGCAGCATTGAAGTTCCCAAGAACACAGTGGCCTCCATCATTCTTCAATGGAAGAAGTTTGGAACCACCAAGACTATCTAGAGTTGGCCGCCTGGACAAAATGAGCAATCAGGGGAGAAGGGACTTAGTCAGGGAGGGGACCAAGAACCTGATGGTCACTCTGGCAGAGCTCCAGAGTTCCTCTGTGGAGATGGGAGAACTTTACAGAAGGACAGGCATCTCGGCAGCACTCCATCAATCAGGCCTTTATGGTAGAGTCCCTCCTGAATAAAAGCCCCTCCTGAATAAAAGGTATATGACAGCCAGCTTGGAGTTTGCCAGAAAGGCATCTAAAGACTCTCAGACCATGAGAAACAAGATTCTCTGGTCTGATGAAACCAAGATTAAACTCTTTGGCCTGAATACCAAGCGTCACGTCTGGAGGAAACCTGGCACCATCCCTACAGTGAAGCATGGTGATGGCAGCATCATGCAGCTGGGATGTTTTTCAGCGGCAGGGACTGGGAGACTAGTCAGGATCGAGGGAAAGATGAATGGTGCAAAGTAAAGAGAGAGCATTGATGAAAACCTGCTCCAGAGCACTCAGGACCTCAGACTGGGGCGAATGTTTACCTTCCAACAGGACAACAACACTAAGCACACAGATAAGACAATGCAGGTGTGGCTTTGGGACAAGTCTCTGAATGTCCTTGAGTGGCCCAGCCAAAGCCCAGACTTGAAGCCGATCGAACATGTCTGGAGGGAACTGAAAATAGCTGTGCAGCGACACTCCCCATCCAGCCTGACAGAGCTCGAGAGGATCTGCAGTGGAAAATGGCAGAAACTCCCTAAATATCGGTGTGCCAAGCTTGTAGCGTCATACCCAAGAAGGCTGTAATCGCTGCCAAAAGTGCTTCAACAAAGTACTGAGTTAAGGGTCTGAATACTTATGTAAATGTGATATTTACAAATGTAAAAAAACTTTTTTTTTTAAAGGTTTTGCTTTGTCATTATTGGGTATTGTGTGTAGATTTATAAGGGGAAAAAACAATTGAATCCATTTTAGAAAAAGGCTGTAATGTAATGAGTGCATTGTAGATATATCTTTTCTCAAATCACATGGCATTTACATTTGTATTCCTAGGCATTACTAATCAAGCGCCGCACAAACATTATTGGAGCACACAGATGATCGTATCACCACATTCACATTAATTATTAGAATATTATGTTATGACACTGGGTGTCAAGTAAAGTGTTACCAAATATTAATTTAGATTCTGTTTTAATATCAGTGATGTAGTGGTAACATAAAGGTGGGTAATGAGTAATCTATAAACTCCAGTGGGCGATCGAGATTAGACGAATAACTATCGATATAAATGAAAACTTAGGACATTTTTAGAACTGTATTATTTGCATGTTGATTGCACTGCCTAGGCCAATAGAGAAGACAGGCGATGTGGAGATGTTCATATTGAAACATATCTTCTTATTTTTTAAATTCCTAACTTGTTTGATAAGATTAGAACAGATTTTCTCAGGGGACACCACATCAAATCAAATCAAATCAAATGTATTTATATAGCCCTTCGTACATCAGCTGATATCTCAAAGTGCTGTACAGAAACCCAGCCTAAAACCCCAAACAGCAAGCAATGCAGGTGTAGAAGCACGGTGGCTAGGAAAAACTCCCTAGAAAGGCCAAAACCTAGGAAGAAACCTAGAGAGGAACCAGGCTATGTGGGGTGGCCAGTCCTCTTCTGGCTGTGCCGGGTGGAGATTATAACAGAACATGGCCAAGATGTTCAAATGTTCATAAATGACCAGCATGGTCGAATAATAATATGGCAGAACAGTTGAAACTGGAGCAGCAGCACGGTCAGGTGGACTGGGGACAGCAAGGAGTCATCATGTCAGGTATTCCTGGGGCATGGTCCTAGGGCTCAGGTCCTCTGAGAGAGAGAAAGAAAGAGAGAATTAGAGAGAGCATATGTGGGATGGCCAGTCCTCTTCTGGCTGTGCCGGGTGGAGATTATAACAGAACATGGCCAAGATTTTCAAATGTTCATAAATGACCAGCATGGTCGAATAATAATAAGGCAGAACAGTTTAAACTGGAGCAGCAGCACGGTCAGGTGGACTGGGGACAGCAAGGAGTCATCATATCAGGTATTCCTGGGGCATGGTCCTAGGGCTCAGGTCCTCCAAGAGAGAGAAAGAAAGAGAGAATTAGAGAGAGCATATGTGGGATGGCCAGTCCTCTTCTGGCTGTGCCGGGTGGAGATTATAACAGAACATGGCCAAGATGTTCAAATGTTCATAAATGACCAGCATGGTCGAATAATAATAAGGCAGAACAGTTTAAACTGGAGCAGCAGCACGGTCAGGTGGACTGGGGACAGCAAGGAGTCATCATGTCAGGTATTCCTGGGGCATGGTCCTAGGGCTCAGATCCTCCGAGAGAGAGAAAGAAAGAGAGAATTAGAGAGAGCATATGTGGGATGGCCAGTCCTCTTCTGGCTGTGCCGGGTGGAGATTATAACAGAACATGGCCAAGATGTTAAAATGTTCATAAATGACCAGCATGGTTGAATAATAATAAGGCAGAACAGTTGAAACTGGAGCAGCAGCACGGCCAGGTGGACTGGGGACAGCAAGGAGTCATCATGTCAGGTAGTCCTGGGGCATGGTCCTAGGGCTCAGGTCCTCCGAGAGAGAGAAAGAAAGAGAGAAGGAGAGAATTAGAGAACGCACACTTAGATTCACACAGGACACCGAATAGGACAGGAGAAGTACTCCAGATATAACAAACTGACCCTAGCCCCCCGACACATAAACTACTGCAGCATAAATACTGGAGGCTGAGACAGGAGGGGTCAGGAGACACTGTGGCCCCATCCGAGGACACCCCCGGACAGGGCCAAACAGGAAGGATATAACCCCGCCCACTTTGCCAAAGCACAGCACCCACACCACTAGAGCGATATCTTCAACCACCAACTTACCATCCTGAGACAAGGCTGAGTATAGCCCACAAAGACCTCCGCCACGGCACAACCCAAGGGGGGGGGGGGGGCCGCCAACCCAGACAGGATGACCACATCAGTGAATCAACCCACTCAGGTGACGCACCCCCTCCAGGGACGGCATGAGAGAGCCCCAGTAAGCCAGTGACTCAGCCCCTGTAATAGGGTTAGAGGCAGAGTATCCCAGTGGAAAGAGGGGAACCGGCCAGGCAGAGACAGCAAGGGTGGTTCGTTGCTCCAGAGCCTTTCCGTTCACCTTCCCACTCCTGGGCCAGACTACACTCAATCATATGACCCACTGAAGAGATGAGTCTTCAGTAGAGACTTAAAGGTTGAGACCGAGTTTGCGTCTCTGACATGGGTAGGCAGACCGTTCCATAAAAATGGAGCTCTATAGGAGAAAGACCTGCCTCCAGCTGTTTGCTTAGAAATTCTAGGGACAATTAGGAGGCCTGCGCCTTGTGACCGTAGCGTACGTGTAGGTATGTACGGCAGGACCAAATCAGAGAGATAGGTAGGAGCAAGCACATGTAATGCTTTGTAGGTTAACAGTAAAACCTTGAAATCAGCCCTTGCTTTGACAGGAAGCCAGTGTAGAGATCAAATGTATGATCAAATATTTTGGTTCTAGTCAGGATACTAGCAGCCGTATTTAGCACTAACTGCAGTTTATTTAGTGCTTTATCCGGGTAGCCGGAAAGTAGAGTATTGCAGTAGTCTAACCTAGAAGTGACAAAAGCATGGATTATTTTTTCTGCATCATTTTTGGACAGAAAGTTTCTGATTTCTGCAATGTTACGTAGATGGAAAAAAGCTGTCCTTGAAATGGTCTTGATATGTTCTACAAAAGAGAGATCAGGGTCCAGAGTAACGCCGAGGTCCTTCATAGTTTTATTTGAGACGACTGTACAAACATCAAGATTAATTGTCAGATTCAACAGAAGATCTCTTTGTTTCTTGGGACCTAGAACAAGCATCTCTGTTTTGTCCGAGTTAAAAAGTAGAAAGTTTGCAGCCATCCACTTCCTTATGTCTGAAACACATGCTTCTAGCAAGGGCAATTTTGGGGCTTCATCATGTTTCATTGAAATGTACAGCTGTGTGTCATCCGCATAGCAGTGAAAGTTAACATTATGTTTTCGAATAACATCCCCAAGAGGTAAAATATATAGTGAAAACAATAGTGGTCCTAAAACGGAACCTTGAGGAACACCGAAATTTACAGTTGATTTGTCAGAGGACAAACCATTCACAGAGACAAACTGATATCTTTCCGACAGATAAGATCTAAACAAGGCCAGAACTTGTCCGTGTAGACCAATTTGGGTTTCCAATCTCTCCAAAAGAATGTGGTGATCGATGGTATCAAAAGCAGCACTAAGGTCTAGGAGCACAAGGACAGATGCAGAGCCTCGGTCCGATGCCATTAAAATGTCTTTTACCACCTTCACAAGTGCCGTCTCAGTGCTATGATGGGGTCTAAAACCAGACTGAAGCATTTCGTATACATTGTTTGTCTTCAGGAAGGCAGTGAGTTGTTGCGCAACAGCCTTTTCTAAAAATTTTGAGAGGAATGGAAGATTCGATATAGGCCGATAGTTTTTTATATTTTCTGGGTCAAGGTTTGGCTTTTTCAAGAGAGGCTTTATTACTGCCACTTTTAGTGAGTTTGGTACACATCTGGTGGATAGAGAGCCGTTTATAATGTTCAACATAGGAGGGCCAAGCACAGGAAGAAGCTCTTTCAGTAGTTTTGTTGGAATAGGGTCCAGTATGCAGCTTGAAGGTTTAGAGGCCATGATTATTTTCATCATTGTGTCAAGAGATATAGTACTAAAACACTTGAGCGTCTCTCTTGATCCTAGGTCCTGGCAGAGTTGTGCAGACTCAGGACAACTGAGCTTTGAAGGAATACGCAGATTTAAGGAGGAGTCCGTAATTTGCTTTCTAATAATCATAATCTTTTCCTCAAAGAAGTTCATGAATTTATCACTGCTAAAGTGAAAGTCATCCTCTCTTGGGGAATGCTGCTTTTTAGTTAGCTTTGCGACAGTATCAAAAAGGAATTTCGGATTGTTCTTATTTTCCTCAATTAACCTTTCTGATCTCCCCATCCCGGATCCGGGTTCGTGAATACAGACTCAAGCTCATTACCATAACGCAACGTTAACTATTCATGAAAATCGCAAATGAAATGAAATAAATATGCTAGCTCTCAAGCTTAGCCTTTTGTTAACAACACTGTCATCTCAGATTTTCAAAATATGCTTCTCAACCATAGGAAAACAATAATTTGTGTAAAAGTAGCTAGCTAGAGTTAGCATTTCGCGTTCTCAACCATTGCAAAACAAGCATTTGTGTAACAGTATTGATGGCTAACGTAGCATTTAGCATTAGCATTCAGCTGGCAACATTTACACAAAAAAACAGAAAAGCATTCAAAAAAATCATTTACCTTTGAAGAACTTCAGATGTTTTCAATGAGGAGACTCTCAGATAGCAAATGTTCAGTTTTTCCTGAAAGATTATTTGTTTAGGACAAATCGCTCCGTTTTCTGCGTCACGTTTAGCTATGAAAAAACCCCTGTATCCAGGATTGTGTAAATCTATCAGCAAGCTCATTAGCATAACACAACGTTAACTATTTATGAAAATCGCAAATGAAATGAAATAAATATGCCATCTCTCAAGCTTAGCCTTTTGTAAACAACACTGTCATCTCAGATTTTCAAAATATGCTTCTCAACCATAGGAAAACAATCATTTGTGTAAAAGTAGCTAGCTAGAGTTAGCATTTCGCGTTAGCATTTAGCGTTAGCATTAGCGTTAGCATCCAGCACGCAACATTAACAAAAACATAAAAGCCTTCAAATAAAATCATTTACCTTTGAAGAACTTCTGATGTTTTCAATGAGGATACTCTCAGTTAGATAGCAGATGCTCAGTTTTTCCAAAAAGATTCCTTGTGTATTAGAAATAGCTCCGTTTTATACATCACATTTGGCTACCAAAAAAAATCCATAAATTCAGTCCTCAAAACGCAAACTTTTTTCCAAATTAACTCCATAATATCGACTGAAAACATGGCAAACGTTGTTTAGAATCAATCCTCAAGGTGTTTTTCACATATCTCTTCATTGATACATCGTTCTTGGAAAAATGCTTTCTCTCCTGAATCCCAGGAGAAAATGCCCGCACCTGAAGATTACGCACAAATTTAGACAAAGGACACCGGGCGGACCTCTGGAAAATGTAGTCTCTTATGGCCAATCTTCCAATGATATGCCTACAAATACGTCACAATGCTGCTAAGACCTTGGGCGAACGACAGAAAGTGTAGGCTCATTTGTTGCGCAATCACAGCCATATAAGGAGAGAATGGAAAACAGAGCTTCAGAAATTCTGCTAATTCCTGGGTGATGCATCATCTTGGTTTCGCCTGTAGAATGAGTTCTGGGGCACTTACAGACAAAATCTTTGCAGATTCTGAAACTTCAGAGTGTTTTCTTTCCAAAACTGTCAAGAATATGCATAGTCGAGCATCTTTTCGTGACAAAATATCGCGCTTAAAACGGGAACGTTTTTTATCCAAAAATGAAATAGCGCCCCTAGAGCTCTAAGAGGTTAAGTTAGAAAAATAGGATGATCGAGCAGCAGTAAGGGCTCTTCGGTACTGCACAGTACTGTCTTTCCAAGCTAGTCGGAAGACTTCCAGTTTGGTGTGGCGCCATTTCCGTTCCAATTTTCTGGAAGCTTGCTTCAGAGCTCGGGTATTTTCTGTGTACCAGGGAGCTAGTTTCTTATGAGAAATGTTTTTAGTTTTTAGGGGTGCAACTGCATCTAGGGTATTGCGCAAGGTTAAATTGAGTTCCTCAGTTAGGTGGTTAACTGATTTTTGTCCTCTGGCGTCCTTGGGTAGACATAGGGAATCTGGAAGGACATCAAGGAATCTTTGTGTTGTCTGTGAATTTATAGCACGACTTTTGATGATCCTTGGTTGGGGTCTGAGCAGATTATTTGTTGCAATTGCAAACGTAATAAAATGGTGGTCCGATAGTCCAGGATTATGAGGAAAAACATTAAGATCCACAACATTTATTCCATGGGACAAAACTAGGTCCAGCCTATGACTGTGACAGTGAGTGGGTCCAGAGACATGTTGGACAAAACCCACTGAGTCGATGATGGCTCCGAAAGCCTTTTGGAGTGGGTCTGTGGACTTTTCCATGTGAATATTAAAGTCACCAAAGATTAGAATATTATCTGCTATGACTACAAGGTCCGATAGGAATTCAGGGAACTCAGTGAGGAATGCTGTATATGGCCCAGGAGGCCTGTAAACAGTAGCTATAAAAAGTGATTGAGTAGGCTGCATAGATTTCATGACTAGAAGCTCAAAAGACGAAAACGTCATTTTTTTTTTGTAAATTGAAATTTGCTATCGTAAATGTTAGCAACACCTCCACCTTTGCGGGATATGATCACTAGTGTAGCCAGGAGTTGAGGCCTCATTTAACATAGTAAATTTGTCAGGCTTAAGCCATGTTTCAGTCAGGCCAATCACATCAAGATTATGATCAGTGATTAGTTCATTGACTATAATTGCCTTTGAAGTAAGGGATCTAACATTAAGTAGCCCTATTTTGAGATGTGAGGTATCATGATCTCTTTCAATAATGACAGGAATGGAGGTGGTCTTTATCCTAGTGAGATTGCTAAGGCGAACACCGCCATGTTTAGTTTTGCCCAACCTAGGTCGAGGCACAGACACGGTCTCAATGGTGATAGCTGAGCTGACTACACTGACTGTGCTAGTGGCAGACTCCACTATGCTGGCAGGCTGGCTAACAGCCTGCTGCCTGGCCTGCACCCTATTTCATTGTGGAGCTAGAGGAGTTAGAGCCCTGTCTATGTTGGTAGATAAAATGAGAGCACCCCTCCAGCTAGGATGGAGTCCGTCACTCCTCAGCAGGTCAGGCTTGGTCCTGTTTGTGGGGATCCCCGACCCCAAGATTGGGAATCACTGTACCAACCTCTCTCTCTACTTTCTTCCAATCTCTTTCTGTCTCCTCTGCTTCCTCCTGAATGCATTGCAGCCTGCCTCAGACTCACCACTGAGTGCCACATCACTGTCTAAGTAGTCTACTCTCTGCAAAGCAAAGTTAATATACAAACTTACAGTGCCTTGCGAAAGTATTCGGCCCCCTTGAACTTTGCGACCTTTTGCCACATTTCAGGCTTCAAACATAAAGATATAAAACTGTATTTTTTTGTGAAGAATCAACAACAAGTGGGACACAATCATGAAGTGGAACGACATTTATTGGATATTTCAAACTTTTTTAACAAATCAAAAACTGAAAAATTGGGCGTGCAAAATTATTCAGCCCCCTTAAGTTAATACTTTGTAGCGCCACCTTTTGCTGCGATTACAGCTGTAAGTCGCTTTGGGTATGTCTCTATCAGTTTTGCACATCGAGAGACTGACATTTTTTCCCATTCCTCCTTGCAAAACAGCTCGAGCTCAGTGAGGTTGGATGGAGAGCATTTGTGAACAGCAGTTTTCAGTTCTTTCCACAGATTCTCGATTGGATTCAGGTCTGGACTTTGACTTGACCATTCTAACACCTGGATATGTTTATTATTGAACCATTCCATTGTAGATTTTGCTTTATGTTTTGGATCATTGTCTTGTTGGAAGACAAATCTCCGTCCCAGTCTCAGGTCTTTTGCAGACTCCATCAGGTTTTCTTCCAGAATGGTCCTGTATTTGGCTCCATCCATCTTCCCATCAATTTTAACCATCTTCCCTGTCCCTGCTGAAGAAAAGCAGGCCCAAACCATGATGCTGCCACCACCATGTTTGACAGTGGGGATGGTGTGTTCAGCTGTGTTGCTTTTACGCCAAACATAACGTTTTGCATTGTTGCCAAAAAGTTCAATTTTGGTTTCATCTGACCAGAGCACCTTCTTCCACATGTTTGGTGTGTGTCCCAGGTGGCTTGTGGCAAACTTTAAACGACACTTTTTATGGATATCTTTAAGAAATGGCTTTCTTCTTGCCACTCTTCCATAAAGGCCAGATTTGTGCAATATACGACTGATTGTTGTCCTATGGACAGAGTCTCCCACCTCAGCTGTAGATCTCTGCAGTTCATCCAGAGTGATCATGGGCCTCTTGGCTGCATCTCTGATCAGTCTTCTCCTTGTATGAGCTGAAAGTTTAGAGGGACGGCCAGGTCTTGGTAGATTTGCAGTGGTCTGATACTCCTTCCATTTCAATATTATCGCTTGCACAGTGCTCCTTGGGATGTTTAAAGCTTGGGAAATCTTTTTGTATCCAAATCCGGCTTTAAACTTCTTCACAACAGTATCTCGGACCTGCCTGGTGTGTTCCTTGTTCTTCATGATGCTCTCTGCGCTTTTAACGGACCTCTGAGACTATCACAGTGCAGGTGCATTTATACAGAGACTTGATTACACACAAGTGGATTGTATTTATCATCATTAGTCATTTAGGTCAACATTGGATCATTCAGAGATCCTCACTGAACTTCTGGAGAGAGTTTGCTGCACTGAAAGTAAAGGGGCTGAATAATTTTGCACGCCCAATTTTTCAGTTTTTGATTTGTTAAAAAAGTTTGAAACATCCAATAAATGTCGTTCCACTTCATGATTGTGTCCCACTTGTTGTTGATTCTTCACAAAAAAATACAGTTTTATATCTTTATGTTTGAAGCCTGAAATGTGGCAAAAGGTCGCAAAGTTCAAGGGGGCCGAATACTTTCGCAAGGCACTGTAGATGCCATCCTTCAGCTGGATAAGTACTACTAGACAGAGCCCTTAAACGTTACTGCAATAGAAGTCTCTGCTGGCAGCCCGCCACCTGACTGACAGTCTATAAAAGACTATTTAACAGTTGTGCTCTTATTCTCCGAGAGTTGTTTGTTTGTTTGTTTGTTTGTTTGGGGGAAGTCTGTAGACACTGCAGGAGTCCAGCATCTCGCTGACACACTGTCATCAGCATCTCTAATGTCTACTTGAGCCGAGCTGGGGTAGTTTGTTTCACATCTCAGGCCCTCGGCCTGTGCCACAAGAGGGCGGAGTTAGCCGTTTGAGAGAGTGGAGAATATGCTGCTAAAAAGGCAAATCCGGGAGACAAATCCGTGAGATGCACGCGAACATAATGAACAAACCACTGCTGATGTTTCAACTCATTCGCAAAGACGCAGGGGTGATTAAAAGTCAGATCAAGAATATTAGTGTTCTGATCTTCGATCAACGCTGGGAGTAATATTTAGATGATGACCTGTAATAGACTTTCTTTACTGTGCACAAAATCTCTCTCTTTCTCTCTCTCTCTCTCTCCCTCCATCTCCCTCTCTCTCTCTCTCTCTCTCTCGTTCTCTCTCTCTTTCTCTCTTCCTCTTTCTCTCTGTCTCTGTCACTCTCTCTTCCTCCCTCTTTCTCTGTATACAGTATACAGTATGTATTTTTCATTTATTTTTTTAGCAAAGATTACTGAGGTCCGGACCTCGGTGTCCTCAAAGTTACCTAGGGCTCTGTGTACAGGCCATTACATATAGACCATAGCAACTTTATATAAGCTTACATTTGATATGTTGTTATTTGTTTTGTTACCCTATATGACCATGGGATGTTACTCTATGTGACCATGGCATGTTACCCTATATGACCATGGGATGTTACTCTATGTGACCATGGCATGTTACCCTATATGACCATGGGATGTTACTCTATATGACCATGGCATGTTACCCTATATGACCATGGGATGTTACTCTATATGACCATGGCATGTTACCCTATATGACCATGGCATGTTACCCTATATGACCATGGGATGTTACCCTATATGACCATGGCATGTTACTCTATATGACCATGGCATGTTACCCTATTTGACCATGGCATGTTACCCTATATGACCATGGGATGTTACCCTATATGACCATGGCATGTTACTCTATATGACCATGGCATGTTACCCTATTTGACCGTGGCAAGTTACCCTATATGACCATGGCATGTTACCCTATTTGACCATGGCATGTTACCCTATATGACCATGGGATGATACCCTATATGACCATGGCATGTTACTCTATATGACCATTGCATGTTACCCTATTTGACCATGGCATGTTACCCTATATGACCATGGGATGATACCCTATATGACCATGGCATGTTACTCTATATGACCATGGGATGATACCCTATATGACCATGGGATGTTACTCTATATGACCATGGCATGTTACCCTATATGACCATGGGATGATACCCTATATGACCATGGCATGTTACTCTATATGACCATGGCATGTTACCCTATTTGACCATGGCATGTTACCCTATATGACCATGGGATGATACCCTATATGACCATGGCATGTTACCCTATATGACCATGGGATGATAACGTATATGATCATGGCATGTTACCCTATTTGACCATGGCATGTTACCCTATATGACCATGGGATGATACCCTATATGACCATGGGATGATAACGTATATGATCATGGCATGTTACCCTATTTGACCATGGCATGTTACCCTATATGACCATGGGATGATACCCTATATGACCATGGGATGATACCCTATATGACCATGGGATGTTACTCTATATGACCATGGCATGTTACCCTATATGACCATGGGATGATACCCTATATGACCATGGCATGTTACTCTATATGACCATGGCATGTTACCCTATTTGACCATGGCATGTTACCCTATATGACCATGGGATGATACCCTATATGACCATGGCATGTTACCCTATATGACCATGGGATGATAACGTATATGATCATGGCATGTTACCCTATTTGACCATGGCATGTTACCCTATATGACCATGGGATGATACCCTATATGACCATGGGATTACTAGTCTGAATCTGCAATATGTAAGCAGCTTGGTTTGAAGAAATCAACTGTGGGAGCAATTATTAGGAAATGGAAGACATACAAGACCACTGATAATCTCCCTCGATCTGGGGCTCCACGCAAGATCTCACCCCGTGGGGTCAAAATGATCACAAGAACGGTGAGCAAAAATCCCAGAACCACACGGGGGGACCTGGTGAATGACCTGCAGAGAGCTGGGACCAAAGTAACAAAGCCTACCATCAGTAACACACTATGCCGCCATCTACTTTCTCAAAACAAGATTAATCTGTAAAACTAAAAATTTGAAATTATTTTGTTACAATACTGAAGAAGATGTTGGTGAATAACCATTTTTAAGAGTCTACAGGAGGGCGCACCAGGCTACGCAATGAAAAGTTGACAGGAAAGTAATTTCTTTTTTACCGGAAGGCTAGCCAACTAGTCAACTATCTAGTAAATACTTCAGATACAAAGTTGGTGTCTCTTTTTTGAACAAAATGAATCGGGTATATCTTTTAATTGAACAAAATAGTAAGGTTGCCAATAACTGGGGACTGTATGCCAATAATACGGGACATATTTTTTTGCTAAACTGCTTATCAAAAAGCTGATAGTAGTAGTGTTTCCCCAGAAACGTCAAACATGCTAATTGCTAACCCATTAGCTAACATTTTTACGACACCAATAATCACAAAACATTGATGGCTTGATCACAAGGTAACACTGTTGAAGGTAATATATTTCTTAACTGCTGTTGAATACGCCGATAATACGGGATGCTACGCTAGGCTTCTGTGGTTTTAACACACATATAATACAGGATGCTATGCTAGGCTTCTGTGGTGTTAACACACATATAATACAGGATGCTACGCTAGGCTTCTGTGGTTTTAATACGCCAATAATACGGGAAGCTATGCTAGGCTTCTGTGGTTTTAACACACAGATAATACAGGATGCTACACTAGGCTTCTGTGGTTTTAATACACCGATAATACAGGATGCTACGCTAGGCTTCTGTGGTTTTAACACACAGATAATACAGGATGCTATGTTAGGCTTCTGTGCTTTTAATACACCAATAATACGGGATGCTATGCTAGGCTTCTGTGGTTTTAATACGCCAATAATACGGGATGCTATGCTAGGCTTCTGTGGTTTTAACACACAGATAATACGGGATGCTACGCTAGGCTTCTGTGGTTTTAATACACCAATAATACGGGATGCTATGCTAGGTATTCTGTGGTTTTAACACACAGATAATACAGGATGCTATGCTAGGCTTCTGTGGTTTTAGTACACCAATAATATGGGATGCTACGCTACGCTTCTGTGGTTTTAATATACCAATAATACAGGATGCTATGCTAGGCTTCTGTGGTTTTAATACACAGATAATACAGGATGCTACGCTAGGCTTCTGTGGTTTTAACACACAGATAATACAGGATGCTACGCTACGCTTCTGTGGTTTTAATATACCAATAATACAGGATGCTACGCTAGGCTTCTGTGGTTTTAATACACCAATAATACGGGATGCTACACTAGGCTTCTGTGGTTTTAATACACCAATAATACGGGATGCTATGCTAGGTATTCTGTGGTTTTAACACACAGATAATACAGGATGCTATGCTAGGCTTCTGTGGTTTTAATACACCGATAATACAGGATGCTACGCTAGGCTTCTGTGGTTTTAATACACCGATAATATGGGATGCTACGCTAGGCTTCTGTGGTTTTAAGCAGCAGCTCAAATGGTTGCAACGTTATAACACCAGTCAACTAGTGTATATAATATCAGACCGCCCCGTCCTGCCCCATCCCGCCCCTGTGGACGCCTCTAATACCAGAGCTAAACAACCGAATCATGCTTTGCATGTGTTACTTTACCTGTAACCGATGTATCTGCTTCCCATTTCTGAACAACTGAAATAAAAACGTCAGTGATTTGAACAAACATTCCAAAAATATATAGGCTATGTTTTGTAGGCTCATTTAGGATGTAGGCCACAGACTTCTCAATCTCAATCTGTGACTAAGGATATTGCAACACAAACAGTCCACACATTACATTGGGGCAAAACAATCTGCGTTTTAACCACAAGTAACATAGGCAGCCAAATTGTGCATAAAGTAGAGAATCCCACATATGTGCAGAAGAGGCGTCCATAAAATCCCACTCCATAATATCTTTGTGGGAACAGTACTGGGTCTGAGTCTGGCTTGTGATTCGTTTATTAAGAGTAACTATAGCAATTTTGATTGAAACAGATTTTTTGCCTCAATATGAACCTAGGCTACAATTCAACCAATCGCAGAGGGATTCACTAAGAAGACTGCGTCAGAGGTGTTAAACCCCACAAGCTTTTCCTCTCATGAATTGGGGCCATAGTCCACAGTGTATTATCAAAGACACATTATTTCAAAGACATGGAATCCCACAAGCCATATGCCAATCACAAACTTTTACCCATATTGCTGTGGCCTGATTAAGCTAAGAAACAGGTTCCACGTGATTACTTTTTTAATCCATATTTTCCGGGACCGACCCTGCTTAGCTTCAGAGGAAAGCCAGGAATGGGATGCTGAGTTGTATGTGGCTGAGGTAAGATGACATATTTCACATTGAATATATTATCAGAGGCTCTGATATGACGGTGTACTCCTGCGCTGGCCTGAGGCCTCAATGCTGACAATACAGCAGAAGCTGTCAGTGGAGGACGGAGTCGCAGCAGTCATAAATCATCAGCTCTGCTCCTCCTATACGTTACATGGAGAACAGACGGGAATGCTCACTGCCATCATCCCAGAGGTGACCATGAAGGTGGCAATGTACAATCATGGCTGACCTGATTGGCCTGGACATACTATTTTATTTTTATTTTCAATGACAGCCTAGGAACAGTGGGTTAACTGCCTGTTCAGGGGCAGAACGACAGATTTGTACCTTGTCAGCTCGGGGGTTTGAACTTGCAACCTTCCGGTTACTAGTCCGCTCTAACCACTAGGCTACCCTGCCGCCCCACCATAGGCCCAGATACACTGAAAAAAGACAATTTCAGCACTGATATTATTATGACATCGTGTTATTATGACGTTTTGGTCAGTGTGTCTTTGACAGTCTGGAGTTATGCATGGTCGATGGTCACTGTCACTATGTCAGTCAATGTTGTAAATTGTCTTCATGTGTTTATGAGATTTCCCTCCCTCACAAAACAACATAGTCCATGTTTGTTTTTTAATCATCTGAGGCTATGGTTTGACTTTCTGTTCTTTTTTGAAATCTATGAATGCAGATGTAGTACAATTGTTTGCCAAACCATTTTCTGACAGCAGACGAATTTGAACGTTCCCTCTCCTGCTGTCCTTGTTTCCAAATGACCTTCAAAGCACCTAAAGTATTTAATCAGAGGAAGTATAACCCTAAAGCATTTCATCAGAGAAATGTATCATCCTAAAGTATTTCATCAGAGGAAGTATAATCCTAAAGCATTTCATCAGAGGAAGTATAATCCTAAAGCATTACATCAGAGGAATGTATCATCCTAAAGTATTTCATCAGAGGAAGTATAATCCTAAAGCATTACATCAGAGGAATGTATCATCCTAAAGTATTTAATCAGAGGAAGTATAATCCTAAAGCATTACATCAGAGGAATGTATCATCCTAAAGTATTTCATCAGAGGAAGTATAATCCTAAAGCATTACATCAGAGGAAGTATAATCCTAAAGCATTTCATCAGAGGAAGTATAATCCTAAAGCATTACATCAGAGGAATGTATCATCCTAAAGTATTTCATCAGAGGAAGTATAATCCTAAAGTATTTCATCAGAGGAATGTATCATCCTAAAGTATTACATCAGAGGAAGTATAATCCTAAAGCATTTCATCAGAGGAAGTATAATCCTAAAGCATTACATCAGAGGAATGTATCATCCTAAAGTATTTCATCAGAGGAAGTATAATCCTAAAGTATTTCATCAGAGGAATGTATCATCCTAAAGCATTACATCAGAGGAAGTATAATCCTAAAGTATTTCATCAGAGGAAGTATAATCCTAAAGCATTACATCAGAGGAAGTATAATCCTAAAGCATTTCATCAGAGGAAGTATAATCCTAAAGCATTACATCAGAGGAAGTATAATCCTAAAGCATTTCATCAGAGGAAGTATAATCCTAAAGCATTACATCAGAGGAATGTATCATCCTAAAGTATTTCATCAGAGGAAGTATAATCCTAAAGCATTACATCAGAGGAATGTATCATCCTAAAATATTTCATCAGAGGAAGTATAATCCTAAAGCATTACATCAGAGGAATGTATCATCCTAAAGTATTTAATCAGAGGAAGTATAATCCTAAAGCATTACATCAGAGGAATGTATCATCCTAAAGTATTTAATCAGAGGAATGTATCATCCTAAAGCATTTCATCATAGGAAGTAGCATCCTAAAGCATTTCATCATAGGAAGTAGCATCCTAAAGCATTGCATCATAGGAAGTAGCATCCTAAAGCATTTCATCATAGGAAGTAGCATCCTAAAGCATTTCATCATAGGAAGTAGCATCCTAAAGCATTTCATCATAGGAAGTAGCATCCTAAAGCATTTCATCATAGGAAGTAGCATCCTAAAGCATTGCATCATAGGAAGTAGCATCCTAAAGCATTTCATCATAGGAAGTAGCATCCTAAAGCATTTCATCATAGGAAGTAGCATCCTAAAGCATTTCATCATAGGAAGTAGCATCCTAAAGCATTTCAACAGAGGAATGTATCATCCTAAAGCATTTCATCATAGGAAGTAGCATCCTAAAGCATTACATCATAGGAACGTATCATTCTAAAGCATTTCATCATAGGAAGTAGCATCCTAAAGCATTTCATCAGAGGAACGTAGCATCCTAAAGCATTTCAGCAGAGGAACGTATCATCCTAAAGCATTACATCAGAGGAACGTATCATCCTAAAGCATTACATCAGAGGAACGTAGCATCCTAAAGCATTACATCAGAGGAACATAGCATCCTAAAGCATTACATCAGAGGAACGTAGCAGGCAAATAAAGAAGATGACTGTATCAAAAGCTGAAAACAAACAGCTGATATTGTCATCACTCACAGCCCTATTAGGCCAAATGAATGATGATGTCTTTAACTAACTGACAGATGACTTGGTGACTTGGATAAAGCTGTTTCCACACTTATCAGAGTCCCTCCAGGGACCACCACACTCAGACTGCCAGAGCTATTTTTCACCCAATTTATTTCCAAATGATGGCTAACCTGAGGTCCTCCCTCTGGGCTGAGTTTATGCAATGATTAATGGCAAGTGTTTAGCAGGCCTCTACCTGGGGGACTGGCCCATCTGCAGAGGGATGTCATGTAGAATAGGGCCGCCTGCAGGTTGGAGCTGTTTGACTGGCAGTCTCCCCTCACCTCAGGCTTCTACAGCGCAGCTACTGCAAGGTCTTAAGAGCCCTCTTGGCACGCGGCTTCTGCTGGCTATCAAGTGTCATTGCCTGGCTGCCTAAAGGCATTGGACATACTGTAGGATGCTCGTAGGGGCTGTGTGGATTCTGTATGTTACTCTAATCCCCACTACACACCCAGTGAAGATTCTCATCACCTGGTCCAAAATCAGTAAAAACTTTGTGACCATGCAGCTCCTGTTGACCCGGCACAGGTCTCTGCATGAAGATTATTTAGATGTATATTATACACTTGAATGGCTTGTCTTTTTCATTTAATCACAACCGAACCCCCTAGAAAAGGCCCAGATGCTGGTGGGACAGTAATCAAACTGATAGACACATCGCCGGGCCCTCTTGGCCTGCCAGGGTGCAGCCTGTTTTCCTCTGGGTCTGGAGCTAACAGTGGTAACTATGGCTTTGACGGATTGTGATGGAACCTGCTCTCAAAAACAGACGTGTTCATCAACAACGCTCACTTGTCAAAAGTGATGACACATAACCTACCGTATCTGGGTATCTGGGTAGATGATATTTCAAAAATGATACAGTAGTTAAAATGTCACCTAAAATGTATTTTTAACCCTCTTATTCTGGCCTCTACATCTGCGGCATACAGTTTCTTCAAGCAGTAGTGTTCTGCTTCATATTGGTTCTGAAGTAATGAGCTGTCATTGTTGGGCAGCAGGCAGATCTGAATGAGAGAGAGAGAGAGAGAGAGAGAGAGAGAGAGAGAGAGAGAGAGAGAGAAGAAAAAAAACAGGTAAGTGGTATGGACAGGGGTGGAGGGGGGACAGGAAGGGGCTACGGAAGATAAAATAATATTTTCAGGGCGGATGTCCCAACAATCTCCCCTCCCTCTCCTACTTCCCCCTCCATCCTCCAGAACACAATGGATAGAAGCATTTACACCACCATAAATCAAAGTTACGCACTGCTCAAGACCAGCTGGCACATTTGCAAATAATTGTAATTATTAATCATGCTGATTTCACACCCTTCAGAATTTGTGGTGGGATCTTTCAGTGGTGAGCCGGGCCTGGCGCCTGCAGCCTGGAGGCCAGCCTGAAAGAGAGGAGCAGCCACCGCAGGGCTTTGATGATTGTCTTATGACACTGCTGAGTGGCACACAATGGCTGTGCAGCCGCAGCACAACATGGGTCCAGAGGAAAAAGGAAGAAGGTGTCCTCCTCTTTATTCTGGCCCCAAGCTTGTTATCAGATTTATTTTTTATTCATCAACCATATAAATATGGTACAGTGCTTTTTAAAACTCAAATCTTGGACTCAGGTTGTGTGCACTATGTTTTGTGTTGGAAAAATGTGCTTTAAATTAGTTGAATGTCTTTCCTTTATCTGTGTCCAAATGTATTTATCTGTGTTCAAATGTATTTATCTGTGTTCAAACGTATTTATCTGTGTCCAAATGTATTTATCTGTGTCCAATTTATCTGTGTTCAAATGTATTTATCTGTGTCCAAATGTATTTCTCTGTGTCCAAATGTATTTATCTGTGTTCAAATGTATTTATCTGTGTTAAAATGTATTTATCTGTGTCCAAATGTATTTATCTGTGTTCAAATGTATTTATCTGTGTTCAAATGTATTTATCTGTGTCCAAATGTATTTCCTGCATTTCTGACAACTTCAAATGAAATCTGACAGGTAATGGTTGATACAACAAACAACAGTCCCCATTATTCCAGCATTGCTCAAACTGGCTTTGCGGAAGTGGAAGTGTAACTGGGAAAATTCTCAATCAGTATTTCTTTATCATCTGCAAACTTGACTTAGTGGTCAGTCCAGTAATGTGACAAACCAAGCATTGCTAACACACGTCTCGGCTCAGAAAACACCACATAAGGAGATAGCCAGTAGTTCCCAGGAGCTGTGTGCCTACAAGCATCCTAGCTGTCACTCAAATAGCGAGGGGCCAAAGCTCATTGGCTGGAACTCGAATTGCTAGAGGTCTGGCCCACGTGAGGGAAAATGGTGCCGTACAGCTTTCAGTGGGGCGGGGGCGGGATGGGGGCGGGAAGGTGTGGCAGCAGGCCTGCGCTCAAAGTCTGTGTGTGTGTGTGTGTGTGTGTGTGTGTGTGTGTGTGTGTGTGTGTGTGTGTGTGTGTGTGTGTGTGTGTGTGTGTGTGTGTGTGTGTGTGTGTGCCTGCGTGCGTGCGTGTGTGCGTGTGAGCTTGCATGCACCGAGGGAACAGTCTCTGGGAGGGGCACTGATCTCTCTAGGAGGTGACCACATTGACGTTAAGTGATGGATGAGCCTGGATCAACCCCATGTAGACCACAGTGGCCCTGTGCATAACAGAGGAGCTCCCTGGGCCAGGGCTCAGGAACAAAGACCCACACAGGTGTTCAAATGGCCCTCTTAACAATGTGCTCTGGAGAGAGAGGAAACTGAGTCCATACATTGAATTAGCTGCTAAATCATGTTATTTTCTCTGCCTGGATAAAGATAGATGAAGAGGATGAAATTGGTCTCTCGCTCTCTCTCTCAATTCAATTAAATTCAAGGGGCTTTATTGGCATGGGAAACATATGTTAACATTGCCGAAGCAAGTGAGGTAGGTAATATACAAAAGTGAAATAAACAATAAAGTTTCAAAACAGAAGTTTCAAAACAATAATGACATTACAAATGTCATATTATATATATATATATATATATATATACACTTTTGTAACAATGTACAAATGGTTAAAGTACACAAGGGAAAATAAATAAGCATAAATATTTGTTGTATTTATGGTGTTTTCTCACAAATCTTGCTGCTGTGAGGCACACTATGGAATTTCACCCAGTAGATATGGGAGTTTATCAAAATTGGATTTGTATTCGAATTCTTTGTGGATCTGTGTAATCTGAGGGAAATACAGGTGCAGTACGTGTCTCTAATATGGTCATACATTGGGCAGGAGGTTAGGAAGTGCAGCTCAGTTTCCACCTCATTTTGTGGGCAGTGTGCACATAGCCTGTCTTCTCTTGAGGGCCAGGTCTGCCTACGGCGGCCTTTCTCAATAGCAAGGCTATGTTCACTGTTCTACCACTGTGTACTCTCTGTTTAGGGCCAAATAGCATTCTAGTTTGCTCAGTTTTTTTGTTAATTCTTTCCAATGTGTCAAGTAATTATCTTTTTGTTTTCTCAGGATTTGATTGGTCTAATATTGCTGCTGTCCTGGGGCTCTGTGGGGTGTGTTTGTGTTTGTGAACAGAGCCCCAGGACCAGCTTGCTTAGGGGACTCTTCTCCAGGTTCATCTCTCTGTAGGTGATGGCTTTGTTATGGAAAGTTTCTTTTAGGTGGTTTGGTTGGACAGGTTTCTCAATTTCTTTCTTAGATTTTTGCCTTCTTCATCAAACCATTTGTCATTGTTGTTAATTTTCTTCAGTTTTCTATTTGAGATTTTTAGATTTGATAGGGAAGCTGAGAGGTCAAATATACTGTTAAGATTTTCTACTGCCAAGTTTATACCTTCACTATTACAGGGGCGGCAGGGTAGCCAAGTGGTTAGAGTGTTGGACTAGTAACCGGAAGGTTGCAAGTTCAAACCCCCGAGCTGACCAGGTACAAATCTGTCGTTCTGAACAGGCAGCACTGTTATTAGGCCGTCATTGAAAATAAGAATTCGTTCTTAACTGACTTTGCTGTGGTCTGATAGGGGTGTCTGTGGGCTGACTGTGAACACTGTCAGTGATAAAGTAGTCTACAGTACTACTGCCAAGAGATGAGCCTAGGTGTACCCTTGAAGCCTACCATTGACTATATACCCAGCGTGCGACAGAGCTGTTGTGACCCATTTTTGTTGGTATGCTTGATCTCTCTTTCTCTCTCTCTCTCTCTCTCTTTCTTTCTCTTTCTTCCCATCTCTCTCTCCCTCTCTCTCCCTCTCTCTCTCATCCTCTCTCTCTCTCTCTCATCCTCTCTCTCCCTCTCTCTCTCATCCTCTCTCTCTCTCTCTCTCTCTCTCTCTCATCCTCTCTCTCCCTCTCTCTCTCATCCTCTCTCTCTATGCCTGGGGGGCTCTCTCTCTCTTTCTCTCTCTCTCTCTCTCTCTCTCTCTCTCTTTCTTTCTTTCTCTTTCTTTCTTCCCATCTCCCTCTCTCTCTCTCTCTCTCTCATCCTCTCTCCCTCTCTCTCTCTCACGCACTCTCTCTCTCTCTCTTCCTCTCTCTTTCTCTCTCTCGCTCCTTCTCTCTCTCTCTCTTTTCTCTTTCTCTTCCTCTCTTTTTTTCTTTCTCTCTCTCTCTCTCTCGCACTCTTTCTCTCTCCTTTTCAGTGTACACCTTGTCACATATCCTCTGCTTGTGGAGAGAGGGTGCTCCATGGTGAGCTCTCACCAGGCCTGTGACTGAGACCACAACAACCAAGTTGAAGTGTGTCAATGAATACTCTCTCACCAGTCACTGAGTACTTCCTGTCCAAACTAGGCTGGACCATTACGGATGTATTCAGTAGTCACAAAAAAAACTTGAAGTAACTTATTTATGACACATCGAAATCTTCTACATTGAATCATCTTCTAGACTAGTACTCATAATTGAGTCAGACGGTAATGTAGGCATTACAGCATGTCCACCTAGAATTAAAGAGCTTATGTAGGCATCGTGAACAGTATGTCCACCTAGAAATAAAGAGCTTATGTAGGCATCATGAACAGTATGTCCACCTAGAAATAAAGAGCTTATGTAGGCATCATGAACAGCATGTCCACCTAGAAATAAAGAGCGTATGTAGGCATCGTGAACAGTATGTCCACCTAGAAATAAAGAGCTTATGTAGGCATCGTGAACAGTATGTCCACCTAGAAATAAAGAGCTTATGTAGGCATCGTGAACAGTATGTCCACCTAGAAATAAAGAGCTTATGTAGGCATCGTGAACAGCATGTCCACCTAGAAATAAAGAGCTTATCTAGGCATCATGTCTGCCTAGAAATGAAGAGCTTATGTAGGCATCATGAACAGTATGTCCACCTAGAAATAAAGAGCTTATGTAGGCATCATGTCTGCCTAGAAATGAAGAGCTTATGTAGGCATCATGAACAGTATGTCCACCTAGAAATAAAGAGCTTATGTAGGCATCATGAACAGTATGTCCACCTAGAAATAAAGAGCTTATGTAGGCATCATGAACAGTATGTCCACCTAGAAATAAAGAGCTTATGTAGGCATCATGAACAGCATGTCCACCTAGAAATAAAGAGCTTATGTAGGCATCATGAACAGTATGTCCACCTAGAAATGAAGAGCTTATGTAGGCATCATGAACAGTATGTCCACCTAGAAATGAAGAGCTTATGTAGGCATCATGAACAGCATGTCCACCTAGAAATAAAGAGCTTATGTAGGCATCATGAACAGCATGTCCACCTAGAAATAAAGAGCTTATGTAGGCATCATGAACAGTATGTCCACCTAGAAATGAAGAGCTTATGTAGGCATCATGAACAGTATGTCCACCTAGAAATAAAGAGCTTATGTAGGCATCATGAACAGTATGTCCACCTAGAAATAAAGAGCTTATGTAGGCATCATGAACAGTATGTCCACCTAGAAATAAAGAGCTTATCTAGGCATCATGAACAGCATGTCCACCTAGAAATGAAGAGCTTATGTATGCATCATGAACAGTATGTCCACCTAGAAATAAAGAGCTTATGTAGGCATCATGAACAGTATGTCCACCTAGAAATAAAGAGCTTATGTAGGCATCATGAACAGTATGTCCACCTACAAATAAAGTGCTTATGTAGGCATCATGAACAGTATGTCCACCTAGAAATAAAGAGCTTATGTAGGCATCATGAACAGTATGTCCACCTAGAAATAAAGAGCTTATGTAGGCATCATGAACAGTATGTCCACCTAGAAATAAAGAGCTTATGTAGGCATCATGAACAGTATGTCCACCTAGAAATAAAGAGCTTATGTAGGCATCATGAACAGTATGTCCACCTACAAATAAAGTGCTTATGTAGGCATCATGAACAGTATGTCCACCTAGAAATAAAGAGCTTATGTAGGCATCATGAAATAAAGTCATACTTTACATACCAAATGGTTGGATCATGGCCTTTTTATAGCAGTGTGTCACTAACCTCCCTGATTGAGAGTGTCATGGTGACCAGCTGCTGGATTCCATCACAGAATCCAACACCTATCAGCCAACAGCTTCTGCTTTTACCATAGCAGGTTAGGTAGAGACAGCAAGCTAATCTTTATGTTAACAGGTTAGGTAGAGGCAGTGAGCTGAATCTTTAACATAGCAAGTTAGGTACAGGCAGTGAGCTGAATCTTTACCATAGTAGGTTAGGTAGAGGCAGTCAGCTAATCTGTCACGCCCTGATCTGTTTCATCTGTCTTTGTGCTTGTCTATTCCCCCTCCAGGTGTTGCCCATCTTCCCCATTGTCCACTGTGTATTTATACCTGTGTTCTCTGTTTGTCTGTGGCCAATTCATTTTGTTTGTTAAACCTACCAGCGTTTTGTTTCCCTGCTCCCGCCTGTTCCTTGCTCCTGTTTTCTAGTTTCCCGGTTCGGACCGTTCTGCCTGCCCTGACCCTGAGCCTGCCTGTCGTCCCATAAGACTCCTGAACACCTAATCAAATGGCTACCTAGACTATTTGCATTGCCCCCACCACCCTCTCTCCTTCTTTTATACTGCTGCTATACTCTCTGTTGTTATCATCTACGCATAGTAACTTTAATAACTTACATGTACATATTACCTCAACTAACCGGTGCCCCCACACATTGACTCTGTACCGGTACTCCCTTGTATATAGTCTCGCTACTGTTATTTTACTGCTCCTCTTTAATTACTTGTTATTTTTACTTCTTATTCTTATTCATACTTTTTATAAACTACATTATTGGTTAGGGGCTCGTAAGTAAGCATTTCACTGTAAGGTCTCCCTCTCATCTGTTGTATTCGGCGCATGTGACGAATACCCTTTGATTTGATTTGGTTTGCATGCAGACCACTGGTGCTGTCACTTATGTTTTCATACCACTGTTCATTCCTGCCTATAATTAGCTCTGTCGACTGTTCCTAGCTCCCCATTCAACACTTATTCTTTATAGGGATACATGGGCTGTGTGGTCCCTCTCTCCCTCTTTCCTAATAGTGTGAAGGCAGATTCACTTCATAATCAATACACTGACATTCAGATCATAGTTATCATCTAATAAAGTGGCCAATGATGTGCCTTCCCCTTGAAAACAGCATTTCCAACTCAATCCAATGTGTTGACATGTATGTACATGTGTTTCTTGTGGCAAACTGTCTGTCCGTTGTTTAAGTTGAAATGTATCAAAGTCACCAACTGTGACAGACTCGCTTTGGCATATGATTAATTTGGTGAAGCTTGCCAACTGCTGCTCTGCCAAGATACTTCTGAGATGGAGTTAAGTGAGATGAGGGTGAGTACGGACTGTGGTGTTGGCGCAATTCTGCTAATAAGCTCTGATTCTTTGATAGAAACACGACTGAGCCGACAGCTCTCTTTCTCTTACATGAAGCTCTGAATGCTTTAACTTTCCACGCACGGTAAACTGTCATCAAGTCAATGTGATTTGATCATGGACCTTCACAGTAAATGGCCATCAAGTCAGTGTAGTTTCATCACGGACCCTCACGGTAAACTGTCATCAAGTCAATGTGATTTGATCATGGACCCTCACAGTAAACGGCCAGTGTAGTTTCATCACGGACCCTCACGGTAAACTACGGTCCCGTCTGCAGCCGCCTCATTTCCATAAGCATCATGTGGCACTAAGACAAGCACATTTTGCCAAGCTGTCAGGGCATCAGCCGTCTCCCTGCTAAACAGCTTCCCTATTATAGGAGCCGATGAGTTGTGTCAGCTGAAGGGGCTACAAGAGGGCCCTGCCATTCGGCCCCTAATTAGTGAACCAGACTACCCTTTGTGTGTGTGATTAGCTATTAACTGTATCAATTCTGTTCAATCTGATTTATTTTGAAATCATATCCCCTCCAGGAAGCAAATCCATATGCTTCCCTAATGGGAAATCATCTCTCATTTCCTGTATGTCCTAGAGGTACCTGTGGTCCCGGCCCCAATGTGATGTCTTAGATCCGGTATTCCCAAACTGGGGTACGCATAATGCCGTCGGGGGTACGCCATAAAAAAATGTGATTGACATTTTAAAAAATATATCTATAAAATCTTCACATTTTCAAACAACATTTTCCCAAAATATTTTCCAATGAGTAGCCTCGTTTCATTGCCGAACATACAATTAACAACGTCAAATACAATGTACAATCACGTCAAGTACAATCATTGTACGTCAAGTACAATGTCAAATACAGGTAGCCTAGTCATATAATTAACATCCAATCACATTAACCGTTACTCTCTCGTGGGAATTCCACTAATGTAGCCAAACGTAGCTGCTGCTCATATTGGTATCTGTATTGATGGTGCAAAAGCCATGACAGGGAGACATAGTGGAGTGGTAACGCGCGTGCAAGCTGTTGCTGCCGACACCACTTGGGTACACTGCAGCATCCACCAAGAGGCTCTTGCTGCCAAGGGAATGCCTGACTGCTTTCAGACGATTTGGACAATACAGTGAAAATAGTTAACTTTGTTAAAAGCAAGGCCCCTGAACTCTTGTGTATTTTCTGCACAGTACAATGACATGGGCAGTGACCATGTAACGCTTTTACAACATACTGTGTACGAGAGTTCAGGAGCCTTGCTTTAACAAAGTGTGCTGGTTATCTAGGGGCAAAGTATTGACACGTTTTTTTTTTATTGAGAGACGAGCTTAAAGTTTTCTTTACTGACCATAATTTTCACTTGTCTGGCCGATGACGAGTTTCTCCCATGACTGACCTATCTGTGTGATGTTTTTTCTCGCCTGAATGATCTGAATCTAGGATTACAGGGACTCTCCGCAACTATATTCAATGTGCGGACAAAATTGAGGCTGTGATTAAGAAGTTGGAGCTCTTCTCTGTATGCATTAACAAGGACAACACACAGGTCTTTCCATCATATGATTTTTTGTGTGCAAATGAACACAAACTTACGGACAATATCAAATGTGATATAGCGAAGCACCTCAGTGAGTTTGGTGCGCAATTACGCAGGTACTTTCCCGAAACGGATGACACAAACAACTAGATTCGTTATCCCTCTCATGCCCTGCCTCCAGTCCACTTACCGATATCTGAACAAGAGAGCCTCAATGAAATTGCAACAAGCGGTTCTGTGAAAATGGAATTTAATCAAAAGCCACTGCCAGATTCTGGATTGGGCTGCGCTCAGAATATCCGGCCTTGGCAAATTGCGATGTTAAGACACTGATGCCCTTTGCAACCACGTACCTACAGTGGGGAGAACAAGTATTTGATACACTGCCGATTTTGCAGGTTTTCCTACTTACAAAGCATGTAGAGGTCTGTAATTTTTATCATAGGTACACTTCAACTGTGAGAGACGGAATCTAAAACAAAAATCCAAAAGATCACATTGTATGATTTTTAAGTAATTCATTTGCATTTTATTGCATGACATAAGTATTTGATCACCTAACAACCAGTAAGAATTCCGGCTCTCACAGACCTGTTCGTTTTTCTTTAAGAAGCCCTCCTGTTCTCCACTCATTACCTGTATTAACTGCACCTATTTGAACTCGTTACCTGTATAAAAGACACCTGTTCACACACTCAATCAAACAGACTCCAACCTCTCCACAATGGCCAAGACCAGACAGCTGTGTAAGGACATCAGGGATAAAATTGGAGACCTGCACAAGGCTGGAATGGGCTAGAGGACAATAGAGAAGCAGCTTGGTGAGAAGGCAACAACTGTTGGCGCAATTATTAGAAAATGGAAGAAGCTCAAGATGACGGTCAATCACCCTCGTTCTGGGGCTCCATGCAAGATCTCACCTCGTGGGGCATCAATGATCATGAGGAAGGTGAGGGATCAGCCAATAACTACACGGCAGGACCTAGTCAATGACCTGAAGAAAGCTGGGACCACAGTCTCAAAGAAAACCATTAGTAACACACTACGCCGTCATGGATTAAAATCCTGCAGCACACGCAAGGTCCCCCTGCTCAAGCCAGCGCATGTCCAGGCCCGTCTGAAGTTTGCCAATGACCATCTGGATGATCCAGAGGAGGAATGGGAGAAGGTCATGTGGTCTGATGTGACAAAAAGAGAGCCTTTTGGTCTAAACTCCACTCGCTGTGTTTGGAGGAAGAAGAAGGATGAATACAACCCCAAGAACACCATCCCAACCGTGAAGCATGGAGGTGGAAACATCATTCTTTGGGGATGCTTTTCTGAAAAGGGGACAGGACGACTGCACCGTATTGAGGGGAGGATGGATGGGGACATGTATCGCGAGATCTTGGCCAACAACCTCCTTCCCTCAGTAAGAGTATTGAAGATGGGTCGTGGCTGGGTCTTCCAGCATGACAACGACCCGAAACACACAGCCAGGGCAACTAAGGAGTGGATCCATAAGAAGCATCTCAAGGTCCTGGAGTGGCCTAGCCAGTCTCCAGACCTGTAACCAATAGAACATTTTTGGAGGGAGCTGAAAGTCTGTATTGCCCAGCAACAGCCCCGAAACCTGAAGGATCTGGAGAAGGTCTGTATGGAAAAGTGGGCCAAAATCCCTGCTGCAGTGTGTGCAAACCTGGTCAAGAACTACAGGAAACGTATGATCTCTGTAATTGCAAACAAAGGTTTCTGTACCAAATATTAAGTTCTGCTTTTCAGATGTATCAAATACTTATGTGATGCAATAAAATGCTAATTAATTACTTAAAAATCATACAATGTGATTTTCTGGATTTTATTTTAGATTCCGTCTCTCACAGTTGAAGTGTACCCATGATACAAATTACAGACCTCTACATGCTTTGTAAGTAGGAAAACCTGCAAAATTGGCAGTGTATCAAATACTTGTTCTCCCCACTGTATGTGAAAGTGGATTCTCATCCCTTACTAGCATGAAAACTACAGTGGGGCAAAAGTATTTAGTCAGCCACCAATTGTGCAAGTTCTCCCACTCCCGACCCGAAACACACAGCCAGGGCAACTAAGGAGTGGATCCGTAAGAAGCATCTCAAGGTCCTGGAGTGGCCTAGCCAGTCTCCAGACCTGTAACCAATAGAACATTTTTGGAGGGAGCTGAAAGTCTGTATTGCCCAGCAACAGCCCCGAAACCTGAAGGATCTGGAGAAGGTCTGTATGGAAAAGTGGGCCAAAATCCCTGCTGCAGTGTGTGCAAACCTGGTCAAGAACTACAGGAAACGTATGATCTCTGTAATTGCAAACAAAGGTTTCTGTACCAAATATTAAGTTCTGCTTTTCAGATGTATCAAATACTTATGTGATGCAATAAAATGCTAATTAATTACTTAAAAATCATACAATGTGATTTTCTGGATTTTATTTTAGATTCCGTCTCTCACAGTTGAAGTGTACCCATGATACAAATTACAGACCTCTACATGCTTTGTAAGTAGGAAAACCTGCAAAATTGGCAGTGTATCAAATACTTGTTCTCCCCACTGTATGTGAAAGTGGATTCTCATCCCTTACTAGCATGAAAACTACAGTGGGGCAAAAGTATTTAGTCAGCCACCAATCGTGCAAGTTCTCCCACTTAAAAAGATGAGAGACGCCTGTAATTTTCATCATAGGTACACTTCAACTATGACAGACAAAATTTGAAAAATAATTCCAGAAAATCACATTGTATGATTTTAATGAATTTATTTCCAAATTATGGTGGAAAATAAGTATTTGGTCACCTACAAACAAGCAAGATTTCTGGCTCTCACAGACTTCTTCTTTAAGATGCTCCTCTGTCCTCCACTCGTTACCTGTATTAATGGCACCTGTTTGAACTTGTTATCAGTATAAAAGACACCTGTCCACAACCTCAAACAGTCACACTCCAAACTCCACTATGGCCAAGACCAAAGAGCTGTCAAAGGACACCAGAAACAAAATTGTAGACCTGCACCAGGCCGGGAAGACTGAATCTGCAATAGGTAAGCAGCTTGGTTTGAAGAAATCAACTGTGGAAGCAATTATTAGGAAATGGAAGACATACAAGACCACTGATAATCTCCCTCGATCTGGGGCTCCACTCAAGATCTCACCCCGTGGGGTCAAAATGATCACAAGAACGGTGAGCAAAAATCCCAGAACCACAAGGGGGGACCTGGTGAATGACCTGCAGAGAGCTGGGACCAAAGTAACAAAGCCCACCATCAGTAACACACTACGCCGCCAGGGACTCAAATCCTGCAGTGCCAGACGTGTCCCCCTGCTTAAGCCAGTACATGTCCAGGCCCGTCTGAAGTTTGCTAGAGAGCATTTGGATGATCCTGAAGAAGATTGGGAGAATGTCATATGGTCAGATGAAACCAAAATATAACTTTTTGGTAAAAACTCAACTTGTCGTGTTTGGATTACAAAGAATGCTGAGTTGCATCCAAAGTACACCATACCTACTGTGAAGCATGGGGGTGGAAACGTCATGCTTTGGGGCTGTTTTTCTGTAAAGGGACCAGGATGACTGATCCGTGTAAAGGAAAGAATGAATGGGGCCATGTATCGTGAGATTTTGAGTGAAAACCTCCTTCCATCAGCAAGGGCATTGAAGATTAAAAGTGGCTAGGTCTTTCAGCATGACAATGATCCCAAACACACCGCCCGGGCAACGAAGGAGTGGCTTCATAAGAAGCATTTCAAGTTCCTGGAATGGCCTAGCCAGTCTCCAGATCTCAACCCCATAGAAAATCTTTGGAGGGAGTTGAAAGTCCGTGTTGCCCAGCAACAGCCCCAAAACATCACTGCTCTAGAGGAGATCTGCATGGAGGAATGGGCCAAAATACCAGCAACAGTGTGTGAAAACCTTGTGAAAACATACAGAAAACGTTTGACCTCTGTCATTGCCAACCAAGGGTATATAACAAAGTATTGAGATAAATTTTTGTTATTGACCAAATACTTATTTTCCACCGTAATTTGCAAATAAATTCATTAAAAATCCTACAATGTGACTTTCTGGATTTGTTTTCTCTCATTTTGTCTATCATAGTTGAAGTGTACCTATGATGAAAATTACAGGCCTCTCTCATCTTTTTAAGTGGGAGAAGTTGCACAATTGGTGGCTGACTAAATACTTTTTTGCCCCACTGTAAATACAGGCACAGACTGTGTGGAAAATTATTTAAGACTGATACTCTTTCTAATACAGCCGAACATTGCAGAGTTATGTGCATCCTTTCAAGCTCACCCTTCTCAATAACCTGTGGTGAGGTATTCACAATTTCCGATGAACAAAAAAGGTTTTATATGTAAGATGGTTAAGTAAAGAGCAAAATTATTGATGATTATTATTTTAATATTTGTGCCCTGGTCCATAAGTCACTTCCCACCAGCCGGGTTGTGACAAAATCTCACTCTCATTCTTATGTTTAATAAATGTGTCGTATAGTGTGTGTGTGGCAGGCTTACAATGATGGCCAAAAAACATTATTTGAGAGTGCGCTGACCCTGGTGCTAGAGGTTGAAAATAAAAAGTTTGGGAACCACTGTCTTAGATGATAGCGACTTGTGTAGGAGATTTGAGGGATCACTGAGCATGTCATATTCCCCAGTCTTCCAGTGCTCTAAGCAAGCTTAGATTCAGCATTATGGAGATGCTGGACCCTAGATCTAGTAGGGGACCCTCAAAATGGAAGGTTGAAACAATTTAATCTATTTTCCCACATCCATAAAATGTATGGACTTCTTTTTCTCTGCAGCATCCGTTGAACTTCTGTGTTCTTGGCTTGCTCCTCACACGTCCATGTTTCACTTTGTCACACAGCAACCTCCTACTGAGTGGGGCCAAGCCACAGTGCCCTCTACCAAGCTAGGAGCTGGCACAGATACCACCGCCCACAGGCAACGTTCGCCCCCCCCCCCTCTCCCTCCTCTCTCCTCCCTGGGGAATGTCCCTCCACCTTCTGTCTACTCTGATTCACTCAACACACATGATTGATCACTGAGACTTAACGCTCTGTCTCACTAATGTCCAGCACTGTGATAATGAGGATATGCTTTCAACAAACAAAGTTTTGTACATGAATAAACTCTTTTGATTGTCTCTACTGATAACGGTGCTAGATACTCAGGTGATCATGAGTCGTGTAGTGTACTATGATCCCTGGAAATGAGCTGCATTCGAAAGAGGATCCTTTGCTCTAAGGGACAAGATGAAAATCTCTATTTCTAATCCAGATAATACATCTTGGGAGTTACAGGTAATCACTCAGAAAAGACCACCCTGTTGATTCCCTTTATTGAACGCAGACAGTACAGACATCTTGTTTAAGGTTCAACATGTCCCCAATATCGTCATGGAGAGGGGCTTTATTCAGGGCACATTTGAAGCATGTGGTGGCCTATTATTTAAACAGATATATCGCTCCTTTCTGCACCTGCTCCATCAGCCTTTCTGGCCAGAAGGTTGTGGTAGCACGAGGGCCATGGTGTTCTGTGGTTGTCAATCAATGACAGTTTGTTTTCAGCGGTGTCAGGACAGTAACATTCTTCCAGGGAGTCCCTTAACCATAGTCTACTGGCAGACAGACAAACACTTTGTGACAGTCATTTATGGCTAACTAGTGAACGCCATCTGTCAGACACTGTGGGAGGACATTACTGCTCACAGAAACGATAGCTTGACTTCTCTCTCTTCAGTATTTACACATAACTGACACCAAAGCCGACTTGGATGTTGTATTGGACGTGTTTAAACAGTCTGCTATTTTAGCATATGCCTAGTTGACTGGTTCCATGGACTTGAGTGAGACGATCCCCCCATTTTGCAGTTGAAAAAGTCTCAGACATCTGGCATAATATGTTATTTCACTGTAAAGGTAGCTCCCAATCATTCCAGATATATCAATACCTTTTATCATCAACATAATTCTCCCAAAATCACATAAATGCAAGTGATGCTGTCACCCAGAATGACTATATTAGCTTATGTGTAAAAATCACTTACTACTACGGTACGGCAGTAGTTTATGTAGAGTTACATTGTTGATTAGTTACATGAGTTACATTGCTGATGAGCTACATGTATTACATTATTGATTAGCTACATGAGTAACATGGTTGATGAGTTAGTTACATTGTTGATGAGCTACATGAGTTATATTGTTGATGAGTTACATGAGTTACATTGTTGATGAGTTACATGTACTATATTATTGATGAGTTACATGAGTTACAATATTGATGAGCTACATGAGTTACATTGTTGATGAGGTACATGAGCTATATTGTTGATGAGTTACATGAGTTACAATATTGATGAGTTACATGTATTACATTATACATTAGCTACATGAGTTACAAGGTTGATGAGTTATATTGTTGACGTGTTACATGAGTTACATGAGTTACATTATTGATGAGATACATGAGTTACATTGTTGATGAGCTACATGAGTTACATTGTTGATGAGCTACATGAGTTACATTATTGATGAGCTACATGAGTTACATTGTTGATGAGCTACATGAGTTACATTATTGATGAGCTACATGAGTTACATTATTGATGAGCTACATGAGTTACATTATTGATGAGCTGTTTGAGTTACATTGTTGATGAGCTACATGAGTTACATTATTGATGAGCTACATGAGTTACATTGTTGATGAGCTACATGAGTTACATTGTTGATGAGCTACATTAGTTACATTGTTGATGAGCTACATGAGTTACATTGTTGATGAGCTGCATGAGTTACATTATTGATGAGCTACATGAGTTACATTATTGATGAGCTGCATGAGTTACATTATTGATGAGCTACATGAGTTACATTATTGATGAGCTACATGAGTTACATTATTGATGAGCTACATGAGTTACATTGTTGATGAGCTGTTTGAGTTACATTGTTGATGAGCTACATTAGTTGCATTGTTTATGAGCTACATGAGTTACATTATTGATGAGCTGCATGAGTTACATTGTTGATGAGCTACATGAGTTACATTGTTGATGAGCTGCATGAGTTACATTGTTGATGAGCTGCATGGGTTACATTGTTGATGAGCTACATGAGTAACATTGTTGATGAGCTACATGAGTTACATTGTTGATGAGCTGCATGGGTTACATTATTAATGAGCTGCATGAGTTAATTGTTGATGCTGACAGGCTCTGAGAGAATTAGAAATAACTATATGAGACTATGATCATGTACAGAAATAAACAATGAAACTCATTTTTTTATTTTACAAATCCTCTAAATTGTGAAAACAAGATATTACGACCAACCCAACAATTGAAAAAGCATAGAACACATTTCTTAGGTCCATTTTCCCTCCAAACAAACCTGGACAAAGGGAAACGTCAACATTACCCCTAACTGTACAATTAACATGCAAATGAGCTCCGATACTAATGGCTGTGGCAAAATGAATTTATGATGAAAATCTGCTTTCTGTTTTGGCTACATGTCTATGAAATCAGCTGATGACAGGCCCAGGGGCATTCCCCCGGGGCAGAGAGACAATGGATGCTGCATCTGCTACCTAATTCAGACCCCTGAGAGACCCAGAGCGCCCAGGAACTGGCAGACATAATGAACAGCAGACCCCAGACATTCAACTGAGGGGGCAGCAGCTCCTATGATTTAGCCAATGCCCCTTACTCACATGAGGGGGCAGCAGCTTCTCTGATGCAGCCAATTATTCAACATAAATGTATTTTCAATTGCAGCCACAGTTTTGCCCTGCACAAGCCCTGCTTTGACAGAGAGCTTTTAGCTCACAGCCAGCAGCACTGTTAACATGCATATCTATTGGGTGGGATCTTTGATGGGAATCTGAGTTTAACAAGGCAACTCTCAAAGTGTTTCATGTTAGTGTTTCCAGCAAATAGGTGTGTCCACTGAAGATGACTGGACATTTGTCACTGCTGAAAAGAAGGGGAATAGTTAGCCTGTCGTCTTTTGATTTAAAGCATTCAAGAAATTACTTGGGAGCATGAAAGTCCTCCTCATTGGTTCTTTAGTGACCCTTATGTGCTTGTAAGGCTTTTTAGTCTCTCAATCCATCTGGTTCTGAATAAGCACCAATAAGAATAGCTTGTGTTGTGCAGTGATTCTCTATCTGTCTCACTCTGTCAGCCAGAGAATGGTAGGCCTAAGAAAATAATATCGACTGGCCTCATATACAGCTCTTGGGTTACTTTTTTACTGTGAGTAAAAGTTGTCCAACCTGCATAGTCAAATCAAATCAAATTGTATTTGTCACATGCGCCGAATACAACACCTTACAGTGAAATGCTTACTTACAAGCCCTTAACCAACAAAAAGTGTAGAGAAAGTATTTACTAAAATAAACTGAAGTAAAAAAATAAAATAAAATAAAATAAAAACATTTAAATACGAAAAAAGATTAATAACAATTAGTTCATTAAGGAGCAACAATAAAATAACAGTAGCGAGGCTATATACCGGTACAGAGTCAATATGCGGGGTAACCGGTTAGTCGAGGTAATTGAAGTAATATGTACATGTAGGTAGAGGTAAAGTGACTATGCATGGATAATAAACAGAGAGTAGCAGCAGTGTAAAAATGGGGATAGGGGACAATGCAAATAGTCTGGGTAGCCATTTGATTAGATGTTCAGGAGTCTCATGGCTTGGGGGTAGAAGCTGTTAAGAAGCCTTTTGGACCTAGACTTGACGCTCCGGTACCACTTGCCGTGCGGTAGCAGAGAGAACAGTCTATGACTAGGGTGGCTGGAGTCTTTGCCAATTTATTGGGCCTTCTGCAGACACCGCCTGGTATAGAGGTCCTGGATGGCAGGAAGCTTGGCCCCAGTGATGTACTGGGCCGTCTAAATAAAAAACAAATAATCAAAGAAAATTCAATAATGGTGTTGGAAAAACTGTGAATCACCTCCCTCATGAGCATTCCCATCTATCACTGTACTGTCACAGCAGCACTTGCTATAAACAAAATGACTATCGTTCACAGAGGTGTTATCATCATGACAATCAGCATATCTGATGAATCTCCAGCAGGGAGGGATTTTATTAGCTGCAAAACTGTAATTAAAGGAAACGAAGGGAGTTGCATGGAGAGAAAACTACCAAGTAATGTGTAATTCACTAGCAACAACATAGGTTATTAGGCCAACGTAAGTACTTACTGTTTACCTCCACAATCTCATAGAGACAATGTAAGAATAATTGTCAAATCAAATACATTCAAACAGACTCAAACAAACGAGAAGAGTATTATGTCTCAACCCTCAAACTACCGACTGAGGTCATTTTCATCCCAGAGGCATATTTTTTATAATACTGTATCTCAAATGTGTTTCATTCAATCCTTTCAATTTTCCATGACACTCTGGAAACCCATAGTGTGTATTGGTGTGTATTCTCTGAAAACCTATTATGTGTATTGTTGTGTATTCTCTGAAAACCCATAGTGTGTGTTGGTGTGTATTCTCTGAAAATCCACAGGGCTGTATTGGTGTGTATTCTGCTAAAAAACATATTCTACTGAACATTTGATATAAATATGAGAATTCCTATAATATCCTCCAATGTTCTATATTTGCAACGTAAAACATTGCTATAACATTTGGTTTGAAGGGACTTTGAGGATTTGATTATGCTTTTTGAAGCATGCTGCCATAGCCCCTAACACTCCCATTGTTTCGCTAACAGCCATGCTAAAGCACCATCATTAAGTTCGCAGATGACACAACAGTGGTAGGTAAGTCTGATCAACGACAACGATGAGACAGCCTATAGCGAGGAGGTCAGAGACGTGATCAAGAAAAAGGAGATGATTGTGGACTACAGGAAAAGGAGGACCGAGCATGCCCCAATTCTCATTGACAGGGCTGAAGTGGAGCAGGTTGAGAGCTTCAAGTTCCTTGAGGTCAACATCACAAACAAACTAACATGGTCCAAGCACACAGAGACAGTCGTGAAGAGGACAGGACAAAACCTATTCCCCCCTCAGGAGACTGAAAATATTTGTCATGGGTCCTCAGATCCTCAAACGTTTTTACAGCTGCACCATCGAGAGCATACTGACTGACGGGTTGCATCACTGCCTGGTATGACAACTGCTCAGCCTCCGACCGAAAGGCACTACAGAGGGTAGTGGGTACGGCCCAGAAAATCACCGGGGCCAAGCTTCCTGCCACCCAGGACCTCTATACCAGGCGGTGTCAGAGGAAGGCCCTAAAAATTGTCAAAGACTCCAGCCACCCCAGTCATAGACTGTTCTCTCTGCAACCGCATGGCAAGCGGTACCGGAGCGCCAAGTCTAGGTCCAAGAGGCTTCTAAACAACTTCTACTCAAAGCCATAAAACTCCTGAACATCTAATCAAATGGCTACCCAGACTAAATCCCCCCCCCCTTCAAGCTGCTGCTACATTCTGTTATTATTTATGCATAGTCACTTTAATAACTCTACCTACATGTACATATTACCTAAATTACCTCGACACCGGTGCCCCCACACATTGACTCTGTACCGGTACCCCCTGTATATAGCCTCCACATTGACTCTGTACCGGTACCCCCTGTATATAGCCTCCACATTGACTCTGTACCGGTACCCCCTGTATATAGCCTCCACATTGACTCTGTACCGGTACCCCCTGTATATAGCCTCCACATTGACTCTGTACCGGTACCCCCTGTATATAGCCTCCACATTGACTCTGTACCGGTACCCCCTGTATATAGCCTCCACATTGACTCTGTACCGGTACCCCTGTATATAGCCTCCACATTGACTCTGTACCGGTACCCCCTGTATATAGCCTCCACATTGACTCAGTACCAGTACCCCCTGTATATAGCCTCCACATTGACTCTGTACCGGTACCCCCTGTATATAGCCTCCACATTGACTCTGTACCGGTACCCCCTGTATATAGCCTCCACATTGACTCTGTACCGGTACCCCCTGTATATAGCCTCCACATTGACTCTGTACCGGTACCCCTGTATATAGCCTCCACATTGACTCTGTACCGGTACCCCTGTATATAGCCTCCACATTGACTCTGTACCGGTACCCCCTGTATATAGCCTCCACATTGACTCTGTACCGGTACCCCCTGTATATAGCCTCCACATTGACTCTGTACCGGTACCCCCTGTATATAGCCTCCACATTGACTCTGTACCGGTACCCCCTGTATATAGCCTCCACATTGACTCTGTACCGGTACCCCTGTATATAGCCTCCACATTGACTCTGTACCGGTACCCCCTGTATATAGCCTCCACATTGACTCTGTACCGGTACCCCCTGTATATAGCCTCCACATTGACTCTGTACCGGTACCCCTGTATATAGCCTCCACATTGACTCTGTACCGGTACCCCCTGTATATAGCCTCCACATTGACTCTGTACTGGTACCCCCTGTATATAGCCTCCACATTGACTCTGTACCGGTACCCCCTGTATATAGCCTCCACATTGACTCTGTACCGGTACCCCCTGTATATAGCCTCCACATTGACTCTGTACCGGTACCCCTGTATATAGCCTCCACATTGACTCTGTACCGGTACCCCTGTATATAGCCTCCACATTGACTCTGTACCGGTACCCCCTGTATATAGCCTCCACATTGACTCTGTACCGGTACCCCCTGTATATAGCCTCCACATTGACTCTGTACCGGTACCCCCTGTATATAGCCTCCACATTGACTCTGTACCGGTACCCCTGTATATAGCCTCCACATTGACTCTGTACCGGTACCCCCTGTATATAGCCTCCACATTGACTCTGTACCGGTACCCCCTGTATATAGCCTCCACATTGACTCTGTACCGGTACCCCTGTATATAGCCTCCACATTGACTCTGTACCGGTACCCCTGTATATAGCCTCCACATTGACTCTGTACCGGTACCCCTGTATATAGCCTCCACATTGACTCTGTACCGGTACCCCCTGTATATAGCCTCCACATTGACTCTGTACCGGTACCCCCTGTATATAGCCTCCACATTGACTCTGTACCGGTACCCCCTGTATATAGCCTCCACATTGACTCTGTACCGGTACCCCTGTATATAGCCTCCACATTGACTCTGTACCGGTACCCCCTGTATATAGCCTCCACATTGACTCTGTACCGGTACCCCCTGTATATAGCCTCCACATTGACTCTGTACCGGTACCCCCTGTATATAGCCTCCACATTGACTCTGTACCGGTACCCCTGTATATAGCCTCCACATTGACTCTGTACCGGTACCCCTGTATATAGCCTCCACATTGACTCTGTACCGGTACCCCTGTATATAGCCTCCACATTGACTCTGTACCGGTACCCCCTGTATATAGCCTCCACATTGACTCTGTACTGGTACCCCCTGTATATAGCCTCCACATTGACTCTGTACCGGTACCCCTGTATATAGCCTCCACATTGACTCTGTACCGGTACCCCCTGTATATAGCCTCCACATTGACTCTGTACCGGTACCCCCTGTATATAGCCTCCACATTGACTCTGTACCGGTACCCCCTGTATATAGCCTCCACATTGACTCTGTACCGGTACCCCCTGTATATAGCCTCCACATTGACTCTGTACCGGTACCCCTGTATATAGCCTCCACATTGACTCTGTACCGGTACCCCCTGTATATAGCCTCCACATTGACTCTGTACCGGTACCCCCTGTATATAGCCTCCACATTGACTCTGTACCGGTACCCCCTGTATATAGCCTCCACATTGACTCTGTACCGGTACCCCTGTATATAGCCTCCACATTGACTCTGTACCGGTACCCCCTGTATATAGCCTCCACATTGACTCTGTACCGGTACCCCTGTATATAGCCTCCACATTGACTCTGTACCGGTACCCCCTGTATATAGCCTCCACATTGACTCTGTACTGGTACCCCCTGTATATAGCCTCCACATTGACTCTGTACCGGTACCCCTGTATATAGCCTCCACATTGACTCTGTACCGGTACCCCCTGTATATAGCCTCCACATTGACTCTGTACCGGTACCCCTGTATATAGCCCCGCTATTGTTATTTTACTGCTGCGCTTGAATTATTTGTTATTTTTATATCTTTCTTCTTTTAGGTATTTTCTTAAAACTGCATTGTTGTTTAAGGTCTTGTAAGTAAGCTTTTCACAGTAAGGTCTACTACACCTGTTGTATTCTGCGCATGCGACTAATACCATTTGATTTGATTTGCTGTGGGGTAAGTACATAAAGAAAACTGAGCCATATTTTTGGTCATGTCTCTCAGGATAAATGGATTTCTTATATCAATAAAATGAAGTATATTTCTGGTGTACTGCCCCTTGATTTGGCAGTAGTTTTTACCAAATTAACATGGCAAAATGTATATTTTCTTCAAAATTCAGAAAAATAAATTATACTATGATCAAATCATGTTAATTAAATCAGCTTTTTAGTTCTAATGTGGATTGTATTTTGAAGAAAAACTACACATAAGGGAAGATGTATGTTGTTGTTTAAGCAAATTGCCTGTAATTTAACTGGTTATATTTTATTTTAGCAAACAGTCCAATTATGTTAAGATGAGAAATATGTTTATATTTTGACATGATTGTTTCTTTTTCCAACCGTTTGTTCTTATTGGTAATCCAAATATGTTGGTAGTTTGAGGGTTAAACATCACATCTGGGTCTGAGTGAAAGTTGACTCCAGGTAGTTGCATCTCAAGGGTAATCCCACAATATGTGTCACGCCCTGACCTTAGAGAGCCTGTTTATTTCTCTATTTGGTTAGGTCAGGGTGTGATTTGGGTGGGCATTCTAGTTTTCTATTTCTTTGTTGTTCTTTGTTCTTTGTTGTATGGTTCCCAATCAGAGGCAGCTGTTTGTCGTTGTCTGTGATTGGGAATCATACTTAGGCTGCCTGTTGTCCACCTGAGTTTTTGGATCTTGTTTTTGCACAGTAGCTGTCGATCCCTGCAGAACTTTACGTTCGTTTATATTTTGTTGTTTTGTCTGTGTTTCAGTATTAAATATCATGAACACTTTCCACGCTGCGCTTTGGTCTCATTCATTCAACGACGGACGTAACAATATGTTTGAAATGTATCCATGATTAAATTCTTTATTATATACAGAACAATGGTCAGATTATCCATATGAGTCCAATATATTTTCTGGAAACATTTACAAAATGTGCATGCACGTGAACTCACAATTTGGAGAACAGGCAATGTTACTACTTATAGTGCAGTAATGATGATATTATGAACTACATCATAAAGTATGTCTAGAAAATTATAGCAGGCATATAGTATCAATGGATATCATTAATATCACCATTTTAAGCAGCCTGTGCAGAGGTAAGCACATTTGAAGCACATTTTGCTGGCACATTTTTCTCACACAACTGGACTGTCAATGTTCTTATACTGCATGATAATTGACCACGTTTCATGATAATTAGGCAGCATTCTTCTCTGGCACAATCTTTAGAACAAAATATTTTAACGCTTCTTCTTGATGGGAACTTGCAACCATCGATATAAACCCCATCTGGCATGGACAGTCTAACCGTAACTGTTTGTATCCTTAAGACAAAATGTAAAATAAAAAAACTCCCCCTTTCACTCTCCCAACCTACAGCACTATGAGGAACGAATTTGAGCTTTCCAATGACAAGGTTACAAAAGGCTTACTGGCTCATTTACATGCTGGAAGAATGGCAACTGAATGCATAATCTTTTGCGTATAGGATCCTGTAATCCCAACCAGTCTTCTGATGTGTTTCCTTCCCCATTCCCCCAGGAACAATTCACTTGTAATCTCCACAAACACAATCTGTTTAGAACTATCTGATCTGCAATGCACCGGTGAAAGGACTCAAGGGACATGCCAAAGCATTTTCTGATCCCATGGAGGTTCATGTAGCATTTGTTTCAGGACACAACAGTTCGATAACATCCCATGGAATTATGAAATCATTTATTAAGCACATTGTATGATCAGAAATATGTCGTATTACTAACGTATTTGTTGAAAATATACAGATGTAGGATCTTAATTTGATCACTCTTTGGTTACTGAGAATGTTCCTGCACTGCAGGAATTCCTAACTTGTAGTGTATTCTAGTTTTAAAAAGGCTTCCAAAGTTTGTAATTTCCTCTTTGAAAATTCAGACTTGATTTGACCCAACAAAAAATGTGTCAACCCAAACAATGAGATCCATTTATTATATTCCACATAGTAATTCACATTTCATATTGCTGCAGGATTATTCTCCTGCTGTAGCTAACTGGCTCAAATTAAGATCCTACATCTGTAGGCCTATAGGACATTTAAATATATTTACATTTACTAAACAAAAATAGAAACTAAACATGTAAAGTGTTGGTCCCATGTTTTAAGAGCTTAAATAAAATAATTAAATATCCCAGAAATTTTCCATTTGCACGAAATGCTTGTTTCTCTCAAATGTTGTGCAAAATGTTGTTAGTGTGAACATTTCTCCTTTGCCAAATAATCCATCCACCTGACAGGTGTGGCATATCAAGAAACTGATTAAAAAGCATGATCATTACACAGGTTCACCTTGTGCTGGGGACAATAAAGGGCCACTCATTTTAGAGAATTTGGCAGTACGTCCAGCTGGCCTCACAACTGCAGACCACTTGTAACCACACCAGCTCAGGACCTCCACATCCGGCTTCTTCATCTGCAGAATCGTCTGAGACCAGCCACCCAGGACGCTAATGAAACTGTGGAGTATTTCTGTCTGTAATAAAGCCCTTTTGTGGGAAGAACTCATTCTGATTTGCTGGACCTGGCTCCCCAGTGGGTAAGCCTGGCTCCCAAGTGGGTGAGCCTATGCCCTCCCGGGGCCCATCCATGGCTGCACCCTTGACCAGTCACTGGATATTCATAGATTAATGTCTAATGTAATTCTTTAAATTTAGTGATTTTCTTAAATGAACTGAAATTGTTGAGTTATTGTTATATTAATACTTTTCCTAATATCAACCGTTGGAAATGTGGGTGGTGTTGGCTAGTTCAGGATACATGCCATTCTAATGTTGACAAGTTGGAGACATATTATTTTGGGAAAGTTAAGCCTAAAATGTAGGTCTATTGTGCATTATTCTTCATTATCTGGTGTTTAGATCAATGCTCTCTCTTAACATTTCTGTCAACACAAAAAAAACACTATATAATACAAGCATGAGGATTTTGTATAATTCATTCTATAAAAGTGTATGTAGGCTACATACAGTATATAGAGATCAATGTCAATAATGGCTCAAATGTGGATTCTGATAGGATCAATAAACTTATGCTGGTCAGGTCTAATAAGATGCTTGTGTTTTTCTTAATTATGTTACGATAAGTATTACATCTTAGATATATATGATATATATATATATATATATATATATATATATATATATATATATATATATATATATATATAGTAGAAAACTCCAAAAGCAATCAAGGACTATGCCCACACATTTTCTGCAGATACTGCCAGATAACCAACATTTCTACTGGTGTTAGTTGCTACAACAAAACTCTCCTAACCCCCATTCGGTGTAATGTATATTCAGAACTACTTCTGCACCTGTGAAATGTAGTGGAGATTATAATAGGCCCACATGTAAACATTACTAACTGCAGTGGATATTATATTGCCAACCTGAAAAACAAATACTTTGCTCTCACCTCACCACAATGAATTAACAGAAACAAATAAAAGTTAGCAAGTATCTTACTTTGTTAAGCGGTCATTAGGCCTTCCTCTTATGTGGATCTAAAATATCTATAGACTGTCTACAAACATTTGATATAGTCTAGATAAGTTAGGTCTACATAGTCTACAAAATTATCAAAAAGGTACATTAAAATCCAGGCATTATTGACATACTGCATGATTCCAATCACTCAAGGCCTACATAGGCTACTAGATCTAACCTATATTTAGACTTGGCTTTAAATCTATGAATAAATAGCCAAACCTATATGTAGACATGGCTTTAAATATATGAATAAATAAGCAACATATATGTAGATATGGCTTTAAATCTACGAATAAATAACAAAACCTATATGTAGACATGGCTTTAAATATATGAATAAATAACCAAACGTATATTTAGACATGGCTTTAATCTATGAATAAATAACCAAACGTATATTTAGACTTGGCTTTAAATCTATGAATAAATAAGCAACATATATTTAGACTTGGCTTTAAATCTATGAATAAATAGCCAGACGTATATTTAGATTTGAAATCTATGAACAAATAATCGACAGGAATCAATGTCCTTAATTGAGGCTATGTTAGATACATCCTGACATGGTATGGACAGGCAATGCAGCATACAAGGTTCATCATATCCGTTTTATTGACATTTCATCCAGGAACACTGGGCAATAATAAATATTTAATTAGTCATCAATACAAAAATAAAGACACGGGGTCTCCGGACATAAAACATTCTTTCCAGCAAAACAATCATGCAGCCATGCTACTGAAGTTCAACATATGGACGCCACCGCAAAACTAAAAGTATTTTCAGAATTCCATGGAGTCATCAAGAGCCATATTATTTCAACCTTTCCGAAATTAATATATAAATCATGCAATTTTCATACACTGTAGAATGCGATTTCACCATCCTTGTTACAAGGAAAGGGCATTCTTCACTTTCACAAATGATGCCAAAACAAACATATTACATTGCATGTAACTTTTTTCACCCTTTCGGGTGAGCAAGTATTTTGTGCTACGATCAGCTTCAGTGCTCCAAACATGAGGTCACATTCAGACATCTCCAGATTAATGCTCTCCAAACATGAGGTCACATTCAGACATTTCCAGCTTAAAGCTCTCCAAACATAAGGTCACATTCAGACATTTCCAGCTTAAAGCTCTCCAAACATAAGGTCACATTCAGACATCTCCAGCTTAATGCTTTAGGTTTTTTCACAGAGCGTCTTGTAAGAAACATATTTACATAGCGTGAATGCATCTCTGGTGACACCAAATAAACAGCTACATTTTTACCGTGAAAAAAGTATTTTCACAGGGTCTTTGTTACAAGGAGGAATAATTAACGGTTCTCATACGCAAAACAAATAAACATACATACAATGCATGCATGGAGGTCAATTCTTCATGTCCAATTCATAATGTACTGTACTGTACATATTGACACCATTCTGAATCGGATGTCCCGAATTACTTCATCACATCCTTGTTTCCGCTTGCAAGTCTCGTCAGTCCCGCTGAACTGATAGGAATATGAGGGGGTGGTGGTACTTGGCATATGGGGCACGGGCATGGTAAACCTGCCCAGTGTTGGAAGCCGCTGCCGAGCTGAAGAGGGTGTGCAGGGGCACTCTTCATTAAGGAGTGAGGCGCTCGGATGGAGGTAAGTCCAGGTAAGGTGGTGGTGAGGGTAGAGGATGTGGACGAGGACAGCGCGCTCCCGAGCAGCGGATGCACCTGATGCGCCGGGTTGCCAGAGTGCCCGCTTACTGTCCCGCAGTGGAACGCAGAATGATGTCCGCCGTAGATTTCTCCAACCAGCCTTTTCATCTCGTCCATGGAGCTGTTGAGCATCAGGATGTAGTTTCTGGCAAGCAGGAGAGTGGCAATCTTCGACAGCTTTCTCACAGACGGACCGTGTGCGTAAGGCATAACTTCCCGGAGGCCGTCCATCGCCAGGTTCAAGTCGTGCATCCTCTTGCGCTCCCGCCCGTTGATTTTCAGCCTCAGATGCTGAATCTCTTGCTCTGTCACCTGCTTCTTGAGTTTGTACTTGCTCCCGCCAGATGACGTATTTTCCCCGTGCCTGGAAAGATGCTCGCTCGTCATCTTCTGGAGGAGTTCGTTCTGCGCCGAGGACACTGAATTGAGGTGGTCTCGGAGATACATTCCATCCATGTCTGGCGAGGAAGATCTGCTCGAGCTGGAGTCAGAATGCATTTTATTAGCTCGGTTTGGGTAAGAGGTCGCCGCTTCCCTCTGTCTCTGCCTCTATTTTTAAATCACAATCGATCACCTGTTTGTGTCGTTTTGAGTTTGGTCCTCTTTTTGGGATGGAGGTCTATGAGGGCTTGAATGGACGCACTGGGCTTGTTGGCCGGATAACTGCGCGTAATCTTATCCCGCGGGTGCACCTCTTCTTGCTCTGTGGTGGGGTAAAATACTGCTCCGAGTATTTATAGTGCGGTTGAGAAGGGGAACAAAAGGAACCCTCCTATTGATAATAATGGTCTTGTTAGGATGACGTCCCCATTATACAGCGCGGTGTGCTTTGACTGTCCCATTGACCAAAGGGCATCTATTCCTATTCATTCTAATGCCAACACTTCAATCCTGGATAATCTGAAACCAAGACAATTTGAAAACACTCTGCTGCTTTCTAGAAATAATAACGGGTTAGTCTGAAATTATTGTTTCATCAGCTTCACTTTGTAATATATTTCTGTAAGGCTTTTATTAAAACTGTTTATCACTCACATTTTGGAAAACTTAAAGCGGTGTAACCTAGTCATGCATCGTGTTTTAGTGATTGCGTGTATGGGATCGGCTACAATATTATCTGCATCGCTAGAAAATGTTAATTTCCAGACCATCCACAATTTAACTTTGTCGTGCTGTCGAGAGGGGGAATAACATTGATGAGTTTTAGCTGCCGTTTAGGGTAGACTATCAATGAGGGACGCGCAACCAGCGTGATCTTTGTGCACGAGCAGCAGAATATTATAAATTCCATAATACCGTATTAATAGCATAATAAGAATATATGTATTTTTTTATTAATATTTATTTAACCTTTATTTAGCTAACTAATAAGAACATCGATTCAAAGTCTACTCAGCCTCATGGCGTTTCAGCTTAATCAGCAATTAACCTGAACTTCGGGAAAATATATTGATTTAGAATTTGATAAAAGCAAAATAAGGTAGCCTCTCACACTCTTTTTACATCAATTAGATAAAATAATATATGAGATGCTGTCACTATAACGTGCTATAATGACAAGTTTGGCGTATCTCACTGTTCTCAGCCATGCAGGAATCCACATAACATGTTCTCTGCTGATTGTAGTGTTATTCAATGTCCTTCCACCTTAAGTACACACCTGCCATAACATGAAATTCAGATTGGATAGGAATTTATTTTACTATCACAATTATAGGCCACGTATGACAGCCCAAAATCGTTATCCCGATCAGAGGCCAAGCTGGAACTGGAATGGGCCGGGAGGCATGATGCACCACTGCAACAGAATAGGCTATTCAACTCCAGTCAAAAACTACATGTGGTTTCCATTTAGTTATACACATTTTTTTCACACAAATAGACGAAGTAAAAAAAAAAATGAAATAGAGGATTTTCTATTATGTTGAAAATATGTTTGAATTGATTATGACAACCACAACTATTATTATTATTATTATTAGCAATGTTATATCATTAGCCTGTAGTTACTGCTTTCATTCTTGTTGCTACAAATAGACGCCTACCCGTTTAACCCCTAAAAATCTCATTACGGGGCTTACTACATTTGGAGGTTAAATTAGACCACCTCCAGAATAGAAACCAAACCGACTTGAAGATGAATTGTCCAAATATAGCATCGCAACCCGGTTTTCCTCAGGTGGTTGGTTTTAGTAGGCCTGTACTCTACGTGTGCATAGCCTACTGATATTACATTAGGCCTAAATATGTATTATTTTATTTATTTTATTTTTACTTAATCTTTATTTAAGTAGGAAAATCAGTTTAAGAACAAATTCTTATTTGCAATGATGGCCTGCCAAAAGGCAAAGGCTCATGCGCGGGCGGGGACTGATATATTGCTCATGTGAACATGTGGTAGGCCATTATTGCATATTTTGCAACCATTCCGAACATTGAATTGTGTATAGTTTAAATTACATATCTGTTCAATTCCTACAGAACATTTTAAAAATTTTTCTAAAAGTTTTATTGGGCTAGCTATAGGCTTGTTTAGTTGCTGTAAGTGCGTCATTTAAATTAGTCTACAAAGGAATCTCAGTCCTTTTTATCAGATATCTTTCTGGGAATATAATGTCTCCTCATAATAATGTTTCATTTGTGATGAGCATCAGCAATATTGTGATGGACGTCGATCAATTCATAAAACAGAAAACATGAACTGAATAATAGATTTGAAAAGTAGATGTAAAATGATAATAATAATAATAATAACACAGATCCTCTAGTCATGAATAATGCAATCATTGTTGTCCATTAACTTTTGATCCTTAAAATAAATGAATATATCCTACAACCAGAATGTATGGCAGTGCTTACACATCAGTGAATCGTATCTTGTAGAAATGTTGACATAGAACTATAGAACTTGTTGATGCAAACTTGGTTGGAAAAGCTTTGCCAAGAAAAAGCTAGTGTCTCGAATAATGACATTGTATGTAGAAACCAGCCATGATCACTTAGTTAATCATTTCAGCCACATTACATTGGAGGTCAACCCATACATGTACTGTATACAATCATTAGAGAGATGACTGAAGTCCAGAAGGTAACTCTTAATTTGAATATAATTTAAACCAACTCTGTGATGAAGTATCCCAAGACAACACTGAGAACCATATTATTGAGTTTAAGATAACATTGAGACTAATTCCTATCTTCAAAGGGGTATACTCATGTATTTTGTCATGAAGGAGAGGAATAATTGAATGCACAGTAATTGGAGGGGTACAGGCCCAAAACAACTCAATCTCATATTCTTCTTGGTGTTCCACAGCAATAACCCCCCCCCCCTCCCCCCTCATATAAACATTTTGAAAATGTGTATTCACCATGTCTCTGTTGGAATAGAAAAGAAACAGACCCACATAAAGGTGCTGCAATGCAAAGAAAAGCGCTGAATTTCTTCTCTCTCTCTTTGTGCCATTTGAAATGGAAAGCTTTGAATACCAATTGCTTGAACTGGACATATGTGAATCCCTTTTAATCCCACTAATCCTGTCCCCAAGTGTTTCTTTGTCTGTCGGGCAACCACATAGATCTAAGTGAAAGTGTTTCTAATCCAGGCAATGTGGAGAACCGTCTTAGTGAGAGAGCCAGGGGAAGAGGGAACTGCTACGAGGCACAGGGAGGTGAAAGGAAGGTGTCATGGTGGTTGTGGGGCTGTGGAATGGTGGTGGTGGGGCTTGCCTACTCTCAACTACCCCAGGGGAGGGAAGCACCAATCAGCAGAATGAGTGAGGCCCCTTCCGCCAGTGAACAGGGCCCACACTACTTACCCTGCACCAAGGGCCAGGACATTTGCAGAAATTGAGGATTTAGAAAAAAATCCCCCTTATTCAGTGGTAAAGTCCCAGCAGGTTAGCTAAAATGTGCCTCAATTCATTTCTTAAGACCCTCCTCTTTTCATTATTCACCCCGTACCACACTTTCTCTCTTCCCCGCGTTCTTGCCAGTTCTTCCCAAAACAGACCTGATACCATGTTGTTGGTCAACTTGGAATGGTGACAGAGAATATAATCCCTCCAAGAGTCTGTTTTTTGGACATAACAAGGCTGTTTGAAAAAGCACCATTGTGTGTAGACATATGTTTAACCTGTTCATACAGTTCACACAAGATACTTGAATGTTGTTGAAAAAGTAGTTGAGCTATTTGAAAGTAAATCTGATAAAAAACAATTGTAAATATAAATAGATACTTGTATTGTGTCCTCATATCACAACAACATACAATGTACCAAACATTAGGAACACCTTCCTAATATTGAGTTGCGCCCCCTTTGTCCTCAGAACAGACTCAATTCGTCAGGGCATGGACTCTACAAGGTGTTTGAATACCTTCCACATAAAGGTTGGCTCATGTTGACACAAATGACTTGTTCTAAATTCATGACAGGCACACATAAAAGTAAACTTTTTCCTGTACATTACATGATTTTGTATACAGTGCATTTCAATCCAACCCAGACTTGCAGGGCAGTTCAGCTTCCTTGACCATGCAGGGCTGACAATGTGGTCCATCAAGAGGTTTATGTCTGTCCACACTTAAACAAGTACAGTCAATTCAGAAAACTGTTGAGTGTGAAAAAACCCAGCAGCATTGCAGTTCTTAATTAACACATTGAAACTAGTGCGCCTGGCACCTACTACCATACCCCATTTAAAAGCACTTACATTTTTGTCATGCTCATTCACCCTCTGAATGGCACACATACACAATCCATGTCTCAATTGTCAAGGCTTAAAAATCCTTCTTTAACCTGTCTCCTCCCCTTGATATACACTGATTGAAGTGGATTTAACAAGTGACATCAATAAGGGATCATAGCTTTCACCTGGATTCACCTGGTAAGTCTATGTCATTGAAAGAGAAGGTGTTCCTCATATTTTGTACACTCGGTGTACAACACATACACCACATTTGATTTCCAGTGTTGAGGGAGTTTAGATGCTCAGCGTCATCAAAGTCATCATGACCAGACTTGGGATTGACTGTACCTGTTTTAGTGTGTACAGACATAAACCTCTGAGTTGGATTGAAGTGCACTGTATACAAAATCATGTACTGTACAGGAAAAAGTATATTTTTTTGTGTGCCTGTCACGAATTTAGAAGAAGTAATTTGTGTCTATTTCACAATAATCTGTGATAGTAGAGTCCCACAGCGGTCAAACGGAAATGGTTTCAATCAAATCAAATCAAATCAAATGTATTTATATAGCCCTTCATACATCAGCTGATATCTCACAGTGCTGTACAGAAACCCAGCCTAAAACCCCAAACAGCAAGCAATGCAGGTGTAGAAGCACGGTGGCTAGGAAAAACTCCCTAGAAAGGCCAAAACCTAGGAAGAAACCTAGAGAGGAACCAGGCTATGTGGGGTGGCCAGTCCTCTTCTGGCTGTGCCGGGTGGAGATTATAACAGAACATGGCCAAGATGTTCAAATGTTCATAAATGACAAGCATGGTCCAATAATAATAAGGCAGTTGAAACTGGAGCAGCAGCACGGTCAGGTGGACTGGGGACAGCAAGGAGTCATCATGTCAGGTAGTCCTGGGGCATGGTCATAGGGCTCAGGTCCTCCGAGAGAGAGAGAAAGAAAGAGAGAATTAGAGAGAGCATATGTGGGGTTTCAATCGTTTTTCCACCATTCATTTTTCCCATAGGTGATTTAGAAACACTTAAAATAAAGTCTGTGTTTCGTGCAGGCTTACCCTGGTGTTGGAGCCTGAAGACCAGCACAATCCTCCAGCACGATGGCCAACACTGAACAGCCCTGGATTACACCTTTGTGATATTCTATAATAACTGATTCACTGGTTACACAGTGGTGTAGTGAGTAACACAATGGTGCAGTGAGTAACATCATGGTGCAGTGAGTAACACCTTGGTGCAGCGAGTAACACAATAGTGCAGTAACACAATGGTGCTGTGAGCAACATCATGGTGCAGTGGGTAACAGCATGGTGCAGTGAGTAACACAATGGTGCAGTGAGTAACATCATGGTGCAGTGAGTAACATCATGGTGCAGTGAATAACACCAAGGTGCAGTGAGTAACACAATGGTGCAGTGAGTAACACAATAGTGCAGTAACACAATGGTGCATTAAGTAACATCATGGTGCAGTAACACAATGGTGCAGTGAGTAACACCATGGTGCAGTGAGTAATATCCTGGTGCAGTAACACAATGATGCAGTGAGTAGCATCATGGTGCAGTAACACAATGTGCATTAAGTAACATCATGGTGCAGTAACACAATGGTGCAGTGAGTAACACCATGGTGCAGTGAGTAACATCATGGTGCAGTAACACAATGGTGCAGCGAGTGACACCATGGTGCAAAGAGATCTTCTGTTGAATCTGACAATTCATCTTAATGGTTGTACAGTCGTCTCAAATAAAACTGTGAAGGACCTCAGCGTTACTCTGGACCCTGATCTCTCTTTTGAAGAACATATCCAGACCATTTCCAGGACAGCTTTTTTCCATCTACGTAACATTGCAAAAATCAGAAACTTTCTGTCCAAAAATGATGCAGAAAAATTAATCCATGCTTTTGTAACTTCTAGGTTAGACTACTGCAATGCTCTTTATTTCCGGCTACCCGGATAAAGCACTAAATATACTTCAGTTAGTGCTAAATACAGCTGCTAGAATCCTGACTAGAACCAAAAAAAATGATCATATTACTCCAGTGCTAGCTTCCCTACACTGGCTTCCTGTCAAAGCAAGGGCTGATTTCAAGGTTTTACTGCTAACCTACAAAGCATTACATGGGCTTGCTCCTACCTATCTCTCTGATTTGGTCCTACACTATGGTGCAGTGAGTAACATCATGGTGCAGTGAGTAACACCATGGTGCAGCAAGGACCACCATGGTGCAGCGAGTTACACTATGGTGCAGTGAGTAACATCATGGTGCAGTGAGTAACACCATGGTGCAGTGAGTAACATCATGGGGCAGTGAGTAACACCATGGTGCAGTGAGTAACATCATGGTGCAGTAACACAATGGTGCAGTGAGTAACATCATGGTGCAGCGAGTGACACCATGGTGCAGCGAGTAACATCATGGTGCAGTGAGTAACATCATGGTGCAGCAAGGACCACCATGGTGCAGCGAGTGACACCATGGTGCAGCGAGTGACACCATGGTGCAGCGAGTTACACTAGGTTGCAGTGACAAAAATATGTTTCTTTGAGTCTTTGCGATTCTTTGGGCCGTACTGTTGTTGTACATCCAAAAAAATACTTTAATTATCTTGTGTTCATTAAGTTTTGCTATTAGGTTTCATCAGTCAGAACAGACACCTGATCATCAGCTTTTAATGAAAGTCTTTGTAAACAGTTTTTGCATACATTTTGCAGCCATTGGAATATGAGTGTATTCAGATTGAGACAGTAACTGCATTCTGAACTTATAATACACAGGATTTGGGTTGCGTTCAGGAGTGTGCAACGTACCGAACATTGCAGATAGAAATTCCACGAATACTATATCTGAACGGCCTAACTTTGTAACATTCCTGAACAGACCCTTGGTCCCCTGGTCTCAGCACATGCAACATAAGTAATTGTAAAGGACTATTTCAGTAGAAACACAATACATACTGAACCAAATTATAAACGCAACATGTAAAGTGTTGGTCCCATGTTTTCTGAGCTGAAATAAAAGATGCCAGAAATGCTCCATATGCACAAAAAGTGTATTTCTCTCAAATTTTGTGCACAAATTTGTTTACATCTCTGTTAGTGAGCATTTCTCCTTTGCCAAGGTAATCCATCCACCTGACAGGTGTGGCAAATCAAGAAGCTGATTAAACAGCATGCAGGGGACAATAAAAGGCCACTCTATAATGCGCAGTTTTGTCACACAACAATGCTACAGATGTCTCAAGTTTTAAGGGAGCGTGCAATTGACATGCTGACTGCAGGAATGTCCACCAGAGCTGTTGCCAGAGAATTTTATGTTAATTTCTCTACCATAAGCAACCTTCCAACGTTGTTTTAGAGAATTTGGCAGTACGTCCGACCAGCCACAAAACCGCAGACCATGTGTAACCATGCCAGCCCCGAACCGCCACATCCAGGTTCTTCACCTGCGGGATCGTCTGACACCAGCCACCCTGACAGATGATGAAATTGTGGGTTTGCCCACCTAAAGAATTTCTGCACAAACTGGCAGAAACCGTCTCAGGGAAGATAATCTGTGTGCTCTTCGTCCTCAACAGGGTCTTGACCTGACTGCAGTTCGACTTCGTAACTGACTTCAGTGGGAAAATGCTCACCTTCGATGACCACTAGCACAATTCATGGAAGCTGAAAATATCCCAGTTCTTCCATGGTCTGCATAGTCACCATGTCACCTATTGAACACGTTTTTGGATGCTCTGGATCGATGTTTACGATAGCATGTTCCAGTTCCCACAAATATCCAGAACTTCGCACAGCCATTGAAGAGGCATGGGACAACATTCCACAATCAACAGCCTGATCAACTCTATGTGAATGAGATGTGTCAGGTTGCATGAGGCAAATGGTGGTCACACCAGATAAGGACTGGTTTGCTAATCCACGGTCCTACTTTTTTTGAAAGGTATCTGTGACCAACAGATGCATATCTGAATTCCCATTCATGTGAAATCCATAGATTAAGTCCTAACTTATTTATTTTTATTGACTGATTTCCTTATATGAACTGTAACTCAGTAAAATCTTTGAAATTGTTGCATGTTGCGTTTATATTTTTGTTGAGTGTAATTAGCAGCACAACAAACCACAGCTTTCAGCCGCTCCAGGGTGGCCAGCACAGCCCAGTAATGGCCCAATAACCCACCAGGGCCCAACAGTAGTAAAGTGTGAATGAATTAGCAATAGTCAGCATGTAGGGCTCCCGAGTGGCGCAGCAGTCTAAGGCACGGCATCTCAGTGCGAGAGGCGACACCACAGTCCCTGGTTTGAATCAAGGCTGTATTACATCCGGCCGTGATTGGGAGTCTCATAGGGCGGCACGCAATTGGCACAGCGTTGTCCGGGGTAGGCTGTCATTCTAATTAAGAATTTGTTCTTAACTGACTTGCCTAGTTAAATAAAAAAATGTAAAGCTAGTGGCAGTCAGACAGAAGGAGTTCCCTGGTTTGATGAGAAACAACGTGCCACTATAAGTCTGAGAGAGGAATCAAGGTCAGAGGTCGTCTTGGAGGCCGTCAATGTTGTGCTGAATGTTGAAGGAGTTGGTTTGATAATGTTGTTGCACAAGACAAAGGGAATTTAATCACCATACATTTCAGTTTTCGTCTGTTAATAAGAAAGTTGCCATTTAGATATTATACTTCAAGGAGTTACCGCTCTTTTCTCTAGACTAGAGCCTTAGTAAAGTTGAGTCCATTGGGCTACTCTCCACTGTAAAACTATGAAACATGTAACACATTTATAACCTTAACATCAGTGTTTAAAACTTAAACATTAGGCATTTTGATTTGCCAAGTGTTCTCATGTTAAACACGGGCATTTAAAATGCAAGATTAAACATGATAGTCAGCTTTTTCCAGTCAGTTTCCAACCAGGAGAACACCTACAGGGCTTTCAGATAGTATACAGTACATACCCCTTGACTTATTCCACAATTTGTTGCGTTAAAGCCTGAATTCAATTTTATTTTTACTCTGACCCATCTACACACAATACCCCATAATGACAAGTGAAAATAGTTGTCAAAACTTTGGCAAATTTATTGAAAATGAAATACATAAATATCTCATTTATAAAAGTATTCACACCCCTGAGTCAATACTTTGTAGAAGCACCTTTGGCAGCGATTACAGCTGTGGGTCTGACATTACTCATCCATCTATTTATATATTCTTAATTCCATTCCTTTACTTAGATTTGTGTTTATTGGGTATATGTTGTGGAATTGTTAGATATTACTTGTTAGATATTACTGCACTGTCAGAGCTAGAAACACAAGCATTTCGCTACACCCGCAATAAAATCTGCTAAACATGTGTATGTGACCAATAAAATTTGATTTGAGATTTGATTTGATCTCTCACATTCACTCGAAAGGCTTGATGGGAAATTGCCAAATACAGCTTTACACCCTACAGTGTTAAAAACAACATCTCCAGTGTTTAGTGTTTAAAACTTAAACACTTTGTGCTGAATAAACGTGTTCATGTGTTTAAAAAGTGTTGCAACAAATAAACATGCTCTGGTGTTTACAGTCTAAACACTGTGACATGTTTTCATCAAAACTCTAAATGCCTTAACGTGTTTAAAGTGTTACAGAAAAGTGCTTAGTTATGTGTTCAGATGCTAAACACTTGGTTTTACAGTGTACAAATGTAGGATCTTAATATGAGTCAGATTGCTACAGCAAGAAAATAATCCTGCAGCAACAATCCTGCAGCAACAGGAAATGGGAATTATATGATGTGGATTATAATTAATAGACATTTTTGTAGGGGTTGATAAGGGAAAATCATGTCTGAAATTGTGGAAAAAAAGTGGAAGTGGAAATTACAAACTTCAGAAGTTTAAAATCTTTCCCATTGCAGGAAAGTTCTCCAGCAGCAGTGTGATCAAATTAAGATCCTATGTCTGTACATAAAAATGCAGAGAAAACATAACAAAATAAATGAAATGTATTACTTAAAAGACTTTGCCAATCCAGATATCATGAGGTTTGCTGAGTGAAATAAGATATATCAACAACACTTTATGTTCCTTGATTCTGTATTCTGTTAACTGACAAGTAGACAAACCTTCAAATTAGAAATATTTCACTAACTTATTTAGGGTTCTAATTTGGGTTCTAATTAATATTTGAAGGGTTGTTTTGTTCAGAGAACACATTCACATTAATTAGGCAAAACAAAAAACTAAAATGTCACCGCTAAATATGTACCTTCATGTTCTTTGTTGAATTAAAATGTTCATAAACAAAAATCACTCTTAAGCTGTTTGAGGCATTCCGTGTTATTTAGTTCACAAAGCTATAACTCATTTTTTCAATCAAAACTCCCTACCCATTACCACTGTTTAAAGCCGTTGCAATATTGAAGCAAGCACTTGATCTAGTTGAAAACACTTTGAACTATCAAGCAAGTCATGTCTTGATGTATAGGACTGCATTTTAAGCTCTGAAAAATGATCTTGTAAATGCATTGAGGACGCATATAGTATGTCAACAGTTTTTTCATCTCAATCTTTTCCATCCATTGACAGGATGGGAATTCATATAAAAAATGTAAGCTATGACCTGTTGATTTTGGAAGGATACGATGATAGTGGCATTACGGGTAGAGATGTGAGGTCAATGGTATTAGGAGGAAGATGCACTGTTTTCAAACACCCTCAAAACCTCCCTTAAAGTGGCTGAGTGCTTGTATGCCTGCTCTCAAGCAGCCAGATGGCCCACATGCCCTGGTTTAGCATTAGCATGGCTCTGTTTGTCTGGCAGGTAGAACGCAAGTACCACCGTTAGCATGCTCACTAGAGACTTGGACAACATCGCTGTGGAGGCCCCTCAATGCCTTCTTTTAACCGTCCCTTTCACTGAGGACAATTGTTAATCTCCCATGGCCTCTTTTCAGGCTCAGTTTCAGCCTGGCAGACCCTATTCTGCTTTTTATGCTACTTTGTGTCTGGTTCGCCCCCTTCCTATGGGTGCACATGACCAGCAAATTAAGGTTTGCATTGGGGCTCCCCAAGAAGGGAGTAGGAGAGAACAGATTAATATGTAAACTTGGCAGATAAGCTGAACAGAGGAGAGCTGCATTGTGATAGAGAGGTGTTACATGTAAGGAGAATAGGGACTGGCCTTGCTTTAGCCACTAACAGGGGCTGGTGAAAAGCCCACTGGTCATTGTCTGAGCAATCTGAGAGGGGTTGTTTAATTAATTACACATTCGTACATATCGGCAAAGTGTGAGGTAAGGATTTGAAAATGCAGATGTGTGTGGAGAATAGGGAGGGGTTCTCCTCCCCACCCATAATGCTGAACAGCATGGTGGCCCTGCTTGTTCCTCGTCAGCAATAAAATGACCAGGTCCTACAGAATTCTCCTTGTACCGTCTTGATGAACACCTAGCACCATGTGTTGCCTATACTCCTGCCACAGAGCGTAAGGTTCAATAGGTCTGAAGACAGCCCAGATAAGTTTACTAATTTACTAATAACACATTGGGTAAACATAGTCTTTTTCAGCTAAGAGATCCCCATCAGGAATGGTCTAAAGTTTACAGCTGGACAAGAACTTCTTCCTCCCTGTCATCATTAATATCTGTCTCAGACCACTAGAACACCCATTGTCGACAGTCTGGGAGGGGACACACTTTACAACAGTTGTTCACTGAGGAATGTTTTCTTTAATAACTTTTTGTCATTCTTGTGCAAAATAATGTCACAATTCAGATTTGACCAAATAGGAAATGTCAGTGTTGTCAAATAGAGAGTACACGGTGACCCTTTGAATAATAAACCCCTTTAGGACATGGTTTCCCTCTGAGGAAGTTCACTAAACTTTAAGAGCAGTTTATGCAAACATTCACCATTCTTTTCCAGAATGGGTAAGTATTTTGTGGCCATGAAGATTATGTCAAAAACAAATGAACAAGTTACCCCTGTCACGCCCTGGCCTTAGTATTCTGTGTTTCCTGTCTATGTGTTTACTGCACCAGATAGCTCTGTTTCGGGTTTTCACATTTCTTGTTTTGTAGTTGTGTTCATGTTTGAGTTTTCCTATTAAAACCATGGACACTTACCATGCCGCATATTGGTCCTCCGATCCTTCTCGCCTCTCTTCTTCAGACGAAGAGGAGGAAAACCGTGACAGAATCACCCACCAACCAAGGACCAAGCAGCGTGGTAACGGGCAGCAGCAGCAGCGGCCGAAGAATCAAGACTCTTGGACATGTTTGGAAATCCTCGACGGGAAAGGACCCTGGGCAAAACCAGGAAAATATCGCCGCCCCAAAGAAGAGCTGGAGGCAGCAAAGACGGAGAGGCGCTGGTATGAGGAGGCAGCACGGCGGCGCGGATGGAAGCCCGAGAGTCAGCCCCAAAAATGTATTGGTGGGGGGCACAGGGAGAGTGTGGCAGAGTCAGGAGTCAGACCTGAGCCAACTCGTAAGGAGCCAAGGAGGAAACCAGAACCAGAGCCGGTGTTGGAGGTGAGCGAAGCAGAGACCGTGAAGGAGTTAATGGGGAAATTGGAGGAGAGTTATGAGGGAGTTGCTGTGTTGGTGCATGAGGCACGTCATTCGCCCGACGGAGCGTGTCGGGGATTTGATGGCACCTTGGTCAGCTCTCCATACTCGGCCTGAGGTGCGTGCTAGTCGTCTGGTGAAGATTGTGCCAGCCTCACGCACCAGGCCTCCTGTGCACCTCCCTAGCCTTGCCCGTCCTGTGCCAGCTCAGCGCTACAGTGCTCCTAGCAGTGCTAACCGTGGCGGGCGTAGTACTGGTCAGGCACCGTGTAATGCTGTGGAATGCACGGTGTCCCCACTACGCGTGCTTAGCCCGGTACGCTACATCCCAGCTCCCCACATCTGCCGGGCTAGGGTGAAGATCCAGCCAGGGCGGTTGGTGCCAGCCCTGCTCTCAAGATCTCCAGTACGCCTTCACGGTCCGGTCCATCCAGTGCCACCTCCACACACCAGCCCTCCGGTGGCAGCTCCCCGCACCAGGCTTCCTGTGCGTGTCCTCGGCCCAGTACCACCAGTGCCAGCACCACACACCAGGCCTACAGTGCGCTTTGCCTGTCCAGCGCTGCCAGAGCCTTCCTCCTCTCCAGCGCTACTAGAGTCTCCCACCTGTCCAGAGCTGCCAGAGTCTCCCGTCTGTCCAGAGCTGCCAGAGTCTCCTGTCTGTCATGAGCCGCCAGAGTCTCCCGTCTGTCATGAGCCGCCAGAGTCTCCCGTCTGTCACGAGCCGCCAGAGTCTCCCGTCTGTCATGAGCTGCCAGAGTCTCCCATCTGTCATGAGCCGCCAGAGTCTCCCGTCTGTCATGAGCCGCCAGAGTCTCCCGTCTGTCATGAGCTGCCAGAGTCTCCCGTCTGTCATGAGCCACCAGAGCCGCCAGTCAGCCAGGATCTTCCAGAGCCGCCAGTCAGCCAGGATCTTCCAGAGCCGCCAGTCAGCTAGGATCTGCCAGAGCCGCCAGTCAGCCAGGATCTGCCAGAGCCGCCAGTCAGCCAGGATCCGCCAGTGCCGCCATTCAGCCAGGATCCGCCAGAGCCGCCATTCAGCCAGGATCTGCCAGAGCCGTCAACCTGCCTGAGTTATCTCTTAGTCCTGAGCTTCCTCTCAGTCCTGAGCTACCTCTCAGTCCTGAGCTACCTCTCAGTCCTGAGCTACCCCTCAGGCCTGAGCTTCCTCAGTAATGAGGCACCCCTCAGTCCAGGTGGGCCCTTTGGTAGGGTTACTAGGCCAAGGTCGGCGGTGAGGGTCGCCACTCAAAGGACGCTAAGTAAGCGGACTAAGACTATGTTGGAGTGGGGTCCACGTCCCGCGCCAGAGCCGCCACCATGGACAGACGCCCACCCAGACCTTCCCCTATGGGTTTAGGTGTGCGGCCGAGAGTCCGCACCTTTGGGGGGGGGGGGTACTGTCACGCCCTGGCCTTAGTATTCTGTGTTTCCTGTCTTTGTGTTTACTGCACCAGATAGGGCTGTTTCGGTTTTCACTTTTCTTGTTTTGTAGTTGTGTTCATGTTTGAGTTTTCCTATTAAAACCATGGACACTTTCCACGCCGCATATTGGTCCTCCGATCCTTCTCGCCTCTCTTCTTCAGACGAAGAGGAGGAAAACCGTGACAACCCCCCTCATTTCAAGGAGTGTACTTGCAGCACCCTACTGTCTCTAAGGAAATTGTTAGAAAATGTGCATTTCTGAGCAGGCTTTTTCCTTTAGTCTAGGCTGGATGTTAGCCCTGGGGGTCACTCCTGAACAAACGGGATGTTAGCCCTGGGGGTCACTCCTGAACTAACGGGATGTTAGCCCTGGGGGTCACTCCTGAACAAACGGGATGTTAGCCCTGGCAGTCACTCCTGAACAAACGGGATGTTAGCCCTGGGGGTCACTCCTGAACAAACGGGATGTTAGCCCTGGGGATCACTCCTGAACAAATGGGATGTTAGCCCTGGGGGTCACTCCGGAACAAATGGGATGTTAGCCCTGGGGGTCACTCCTGAACAAACGGGATGCTAGCCCTGGGGGTCACTCCTGAACTAACGGGATGTTAGCCTTGGGGTTCACTCCTGAACTAATGGGATGTTAGCCCTGGGGGTCACTCCTGAACAAACGGGATGTTGGTGGCTCCTCCCCCTTTGCCCTCATGTCTTTTTCTTTCTTTTTATTGCACTGTTAGAGGAATTAAATTCCTTTATGTTTTAATTAACCAATTCAATTAAACACTCTGCCCACTCCTAAGAATTTGTAAGACACTTATTTTCATAAAATGGACAGAGACCAGTCTCAATATCAATCTGTAGCATTTATTCTCGAGAGTACTGAACATGATACAATTTACAACTGGTCATAAACTGAAAATTACGTCATTAGGTTTCAAACTTTCCTGTCCCTCCTCCACTCCAGTACAATGGCAATATAGTTCTCAAGCCTTCCTACATCGATCCCCACCAGTATAGATAATTTATGACCAGGCCAAGGCCTCTCTGTGTAGATAAGCATTTTAGCCAGTCTGACGATAAGTTTATTCATTTCTACCAAGGAACAGACAGTCTTTGTTCTAATTCTTGATTATAATTACACACATTATATTCAGTACTAGGATTAAAAGAAAATTCATACATCTATACAGTAACATAATAGTATTCTGATTAGTCAGTCCTGATTGAAATGTATACATAATTAGTCATTACTGATAAAAAATCCCTTAACATGCACCCAATCACAAGACTCACAGGCGGGATGTCTAGACCAATCACAAGACTCACAGTAGCAAGAGAAAGGGCTGTGGTAGAACAAGAAAATAAATGCAAAGCCTTCCTGTAAACACTGCAAAGAAAGTCAAATCTCATGGTACAGCACATAAAAGGGAAATTGTCTTAAAACTGTCTCAACAACGAAGAATTCATGAGTGCTAGTTTCCCTTCTATGGATAGTTATAGTGTGAACGTGTCGTCTAGTCAGGATGATACCCCTAAAGCTGATAGAGATTTTGGGGAAAGTTATGGGATGTGTCTTAAAAAGAGCATGTGACCTTTGCCTCCTGCCTGTCAATCATTCATATTAAGAGGATGGGTGGGTACCCTCCTCACTAACCTGATGAGTATTAGCTGGCCTCATGTAGTCAGTAGAACTATTAAAGCCTCATATGAAACAGAGCACAGCTCTCATTCTCCCCGCTGGGAGCCTGGACCAGGCCCATCACTGAGACAACACACCTCGTTAGCACGCTCTTGGCCGCTACTCCTCTAGGTACCAGTGTGGCCTCCAGCTCACTTCACAGGGCCCAGTTCAAATGTCAACTACTATTGAGGTAATTAAGACACGAGTAACAATAATCATTTGGTGGGTGCCTATATTTGTCCTATTTCACACATGTACAAGTATGTAGTAATTGGAAATATGTTTTTCACTCTACCAGAGACACCCTCAGAAAGTGGGGTCACAGCCATTATCAACAGCAACACTGGAGCAATTAGGGCTAAGTGCCTTGCTCAAGGGCACACTGATAGATTTTCCACCTTGTCAAAATAGGGATTCAAACTAGCAACCTTTGTGTTACTGACCCAAAGCTCTAACTGCTAGACTGCCTGCCGCACAGACAGGAGGTGGTCCCAACTTGAGCCAGCATGTCTGTAGCAGAGAGATAGATGAGATGCTTTAGACCAATCACAGGGACTCCTCACACCAATCACTAAGTTGTAGTTGGATTAAAAAAATATATATATATATTACATTTACATATATTATCTATAGAAAATAAGCTATTATCTTGTGCTAGATAGAATACAACAATTGGGAAGAGATTACATTTGTAAATACATGCCGCACTATCCCAAATGTTCTATGGGCTATTTCCAACATAATTCGTTTCTCTATTTTATTTGCCATTAAATTGCATTATTTTAGTACAGTACTTCCTTATAATTTCCATACCATTTCAGTACACTCTTTAGATTCTCAAATTCATCTGCCACAGAGTGAGACATTCCTGGCAGGAGTAAATAGTTTGAATAGGCTTCTGGATACCCAGACTCCTTTTCAGATGGTCCACATAAAATATAGTACATCAATAAGACAGAGGCAAATTCAGCCACATTCATTCATGGTTGTGGTTGTTTGAATCTTAGCCCATAAATGAATAGCTAATAGGCCTGTGATAGGAGCTGCAGCAATTTTGGGTATTAGTTTCATCATTTGTTGCCGGTACTTGTCAAAGCAGAATTGTCCTCTCCGTGTAAGGAGAATTTTTCAAAGAAACATATCATTTGCATATATAAATGATCACTCTGAGAGTATCTTTAAAGTGAGTGAGTGTGTGTGTACTTGAGCAGGTGTGTGTGTGTGTGTGGGGGGGGGGGGGGGGGGGGGGGGGGGTGTCCATGTCCCAAAATTATGGCGCATACGGGTTAGAAGAGAAAATGAGGAATGGCCCAGATCTTTCTTTTCAGTGACGGTGTGGGCAATGAGAGAAGGAGGATGATTTGGGGATATTATGAGTTATTGTAGCCTGCCCAGGCAATGGAAAGGAGTATGGGACATGTCTGCCTGAGCCTGTGTTTTTGTGCTCCTCCTGGGCCTCTCTGTTTTGTCAGCACATCAGCTTATGGACAAAGTTAATTGTGTTGGTTGTGAGGACACCTGTCACACTAGCCTCATCTCCATACTAATGTGGACAGAATGCTTTGCCGATGGCTGGGAATCTTGTGCATCTATTCAACATCTGACTCCTAAAGATATATACAGTGCCTTCAGACTTTTCCACATTTTGTTGTGTAACAGCCTGAATTTAAAATGGATTAAATTGAGATTGTGTGTCACTGGCCTACACACAATACCCCATAATGTCAAAGTGGAATTACGTTTAATTTCACAAACTAATAAAATATGAAAAGCTGAAATGTCTTGAGTCAACAAGTATTCAACTTTGTTAGGGCAAGCCTAAATGAGTTCAGGAGTAAAAATGTGCTTAACAAGTCACATAATAAGTTGCATGGACTCACTGTGGGCAATAATAGTATTTAACATGATTTTTAACTTACTACCTCGTATCTGTACCCCACACATACAATTATACAGTGCCTTGCGAAAGTATTCGGCCCCCTTGAACTTTGCGAACTTTTGCCACATTTCAGGCTTCAAACATAAAGATATAAAACTGTATTTTTTTGTGAAGAATCAACAACAAGTGGGACACAATCATGAAGTGGAACGACGTTTATTGGATATTTCAAACTTTTTTAACAAATCAAAAACTGAAAAATTGGGCGTGAGAATTCCTTGATGAAAACCTGTCCCTGAGTGGCCCAGCCAGAGCTCGGACTTGAAACCAATCGAATATCTCTGGAGAGACCTGAAAATAGCTGTGCAGGAAAGCTCCCCATCCAACCTGACAAAGCTTGAGAGGATTTTAGAGAAGAATGGGAAAAACTCCCCAAATACAGGTGAGCCAAGCTTGTAGCGTCATACCCAAGAAGACTGGCTGTGATCGCTGCCAAAGGTACTTCAACAAACTACTGAGTAAAGGGTCTGAATACTTTTGTAAATGTGATATTTCACTTTTTATTTTGAATACATTTGCTAAAATAAAATAAAAAACATTTTTGTCAATGGGGAATTATGTGTATATTACTATGTGTATATAATTATGTGTATATTACTATGTGTATATAATTATGTGTATACTGATGAGGGGAAAAAAACGATTTAATAAACGTTGGAATAAGGCTGTAATGTAATGAAATGTGGAAAAAGTCAAGGGGTCTGAATACTTTCCCGACGGCACTGTATATGCCATACAGGCTACACACTTTTTCTTCTGTGGGCATTGCATATACTCAATTGTTAATCCCCATGTTGCGTATCAAAGTAATGTAGTGGAGGTAGGAGGTATATACAATATCACTTTTTTTTATTTTTGTATTTTTATTGAATATCAGAAGCATACAATATATGTGCAGTGAAGCCGCTCAAAAACCACACCACACCAGTCATCCAACAGACTCCCATTCAGAGCGACGCACAGAAGCATCCAGGGTCAATGCCTTGCTCAAGGGCACGTTGACAGATCCACCAGGCCAAAAAATGTGAACCCAAACCCTCCAAGATCCCCCCCCCCCCCCCCACAGTTCCCCAATAGCTGTCCCTCAACCATTCGAGACCCCTCCCACAGTCCACCCCCCAGAATAAAAAATGTAACCAAAAAATACACATAATTCCATTCCCCACCCACAATGCACCAACAACCAAGAAAATGAACTAAAGAGAAAAAAGAAAAAGACAGAAGAAAACAGCAAACAATGCAAAAAAATATATACAGTTCAAGTTGGAAGTTTACATACACTTATGTTGGAGCCATTAAGACTTGTTTATCAACCACTCCACAAATTTCTTGTTGACAAACTATAATTTTGGCAAGTCGGTTAGGACATCAACCTTGTGGGTGACACAAGTAATTTTTCAAACAATTGTTTACAGACAGATTATTTCACCTATAATTCACTGCATCACAATTCCAGTTGGTCAGAAGTTTACATACACTAAATTGACTGTGCCTTTAAATAGCTTGGAAAAATCCAGAAAATATGTCATGGCTTTAGAAGCTTCTGATAGGCTAATTGACATCATTTGAATCAATTGGAGGGTGTAACTGTGGATGTATTTCAAGGCCTACCTTCAAACCAAATCATGGGAAAATCAAAAGAAATCAGCCAAGACCTCAGAAAACAAATTGTAGACCTCCACCAAGTCTGGTTCATCCTTCGGAACAATTTCCAAACGCCTGAAGGTACCATGTTAATCTGTACAAACAATAGTACGCAAGTATAAACACCATGTGACCACGCAGCCGTCATACTGCTCAGGAAGGAGACGCATTCTGTCTCCTAGAGATGAACACACTTTGGTGCGAAAAGTGCAACTCAATCCCAGAACAACAGCAAAGGACCTTCTGAAGATGCTAGAGGAATCAGGTACAAAGTATCTATATCCACAGTAAAACGAGCCCTATATCGACATAACCTGAAAGGCCGCTCAGCAAGGAAGAAGCCACTGCTCCAAAACCTCCATAAAAAAAGCCAGACTACGGTTTGCACATGGGGACAAAGATCATACTTTTTGGAGAAATGTCCTCTGGTCTGATGAAACAAAAAATAGACCTGTTTGGCCATAATGACCATTGTTATGTTGGGAGGAAAAAGTGTGAGGCTTGCAAGCCGAAGAACACCATCCAAACCATGAAGCATGCGGGTGGCAGCATCATGTTGTGGGGGTGCTTTGCTGCTGGAGGGACTGGTGTACTTCACAAAATAGATGGCATCATGAGGCAGGAACATTATGTGGATATATTGAAGCAACATCTCAAAACATCAGTCAGGAAGTTGAAGCTTGGTTGCAAATGGGTCTTCCAAATGGACAATGACCCCAAGCATACTTCCAAAGTTGTAACAAAATGCCTTAAGAACAACAAAGTCAAGGTATTGGAATCAGCCATCACAAAGCCCTGACCTCAATCCTATAGAAAATGTGTGGGCAGAACTGAAAAACCGTGTGCGAGCAAGGAGGCCTACAAACCTGACTCAGTTACAACAGCTCTGTCAGGAGGAATGGGCCAAAATTCACACAACTTATTGTGGGAAGCTTGTGGAAGGCTACCAGAAACATTTGACCCAAGTTAAACAATTTGAGAGGCAATGCTATCAAATACTAATTGAGTGTATGTAAACTTCTGACCCACTGGGAATGTGATGAAAGAAAATAAAAGCTGAAATAAATAATTCTCTCTACAATTATTCTGACATTTCACATCCTTAAAATAAATTGGTAACCTAAGACAGGTTTTGAATGAGAGTGTGTGTATATGCATGTGTACAAACACCTGCACGGCACCAGCCTCAGGCATACCAGCATTAGTTGTGAAAACACTGCCGCTCCGTGTCATTCAAATGTACTTTTTATTATGTTTTATTTAGACTTCATTTTTTTTCTTTAATCTTTGACCATCATTCTATCTCCCCCACCGCAACTCCACTCCCATTTGTCTCCAATTCCACATCCCAACCCTCAGCTCCCCTCAGCCTATCCCATCTATCTCTGGTGCCCACCCTCTTCGGATTTCTACTCAACAGATATCTTTCAACTATTCTGTGATGTTTAACGTACAATTTCAATCTATCTCATCGAATAGAATCCACAGATTGCGAGTTGAAGATAAATACTTTTACTAAGAGTATTAGTATATTAGTAATTGACTGACCCGGTCTCTACAGATCTCCTAACAGTACTATTTCTAGGGTCAATTTTAGATCAATGCTATGCATTTTCAGCCATTCCTGAACCTGACACCACACAAATCACTGGACATTCTCCAAAGACACGACAGGGCCAACATCCATGTTATTTGCAAGAGGAAGAGACGCCGATACAGAAGACACAGAGCGGGATGCCTCGTGAGGACCCGCAGAAGGTGTGTGGGAAAGCTGTCGTTGAAGTCAATATTACTCGCCAACGTGCAATCACTGGACAATAAATTATACAAGGTACGACTTTGGCCGGAGACTTTAACGCAGGGAAACTTAAACCAGTTCTACCAAATATCTATCAACATGTTAAAACATTCTAGATAATCTGTACTCCACACACAGAGACGCGTACAAAGCTCTCCCTCGCCCTCCATTTAGTAAATCCGACCACAACTCTATCCTCCTGATTCCTGCTTACAAGCAAAAATGAAAGCAGGAAGCACCAGTGACTCGGCCCATAAAAAAGTGGTCAGATGAGCAGATGCTAAACTACAGAACTGTTTTGCTGTCACAGACTGGAACATGTTCCGGGATTCCTCCGATGGCATTGCGGAGTACACCACATCAGTCACTGGCTTCATCAAAAAGTGCATCGAGGACATCGTCCCCACAGTGACTGTACGTACATACTCCAACCAGAAGCCATGGATTACAGGCAACATTCGCACTGAGCTAAAGGGTAGAGCTACCGCTTTCAAGGTGCGGAACTCTATCCGGAAGCTTACAAGAAATCCTGCTATGCCCTGTGACCAACCATCAAACAGCCAAAGCGTCAATACAGGGCTAAGATTGAATCATACTACACCGGCTCCGACGCTCGACTTATGTGCCTGGGCTTGCAAACCATTACAGACTACAAAGGGAAGCACAGCCGCGAGCTGCCCAATGACACGAGCCTACCAGACAAGCTAAATCACTTCTATGCTCGCATCGAGGCAAACAACACTGAGGCATGCATGAGAGCATCAGCTGTTCCGGATGACTGTGTGATCACGCTCTCCTTAGCCGACGTGTGTAAGACCTTTAAACAGGTCAACAAGGCTGTGGGGCTAGACAAGTTACCCGGACGTGTGCTCCAGACATGTGCTGACCAACTGGCAGGTGTCTTCACTGACATATTCAACATGTCCCTGATTGAGTCTGTAATACCAACATGTTTCAAACAGACCACCATAGTCCCTGTGCCCAAGAACACAAAGGCAACCTTCCCAAATGACTACAGACCCGTAGCACTCACGTCCACAGCCATGAAGTGCTTTGAAAGGCTGGTAATGGCTCACATCAACACCACTATCCCAGAAACCCTAGACCCACTCTAATTTGCGTACCGCCTAAACAGATCCACAGATGATGCAATCTCTATTGCACTCCACACTGCCCTTTCCCATCGGGACAAAAGGAACACTTATGTGAGAATGCTATTCATTGACTACAGCTTAGCATTCAACACTATAGTACCCTCAAAGCTCATCACTAAGTTAAGGACCCTGGGACTAAACACCTCCCTCTGCAACTGGATCCTGGACTTCCTGACGGGCGGCCCCCAGGTGGTGAGGGTAGGTAGCAACACATCTGCCATGCTGATCCTCAACACTGGAGCCCCCCAGGGGTGCGTGCTCAGCCCCATCCTGTACTCCCTGTTCACCCACGACTGCATGGCCAGGCACAACTCAAACACCATCATTAAGTTTGCAGATGACACAACAGTGGTAGGCCTGATCACCGACAACGACGAGACAGCCTGTAGGGAGGAGGTCAGAGACATGGCCGGGTGGTGCCAGAATAAAAACCTATCCCTCAACATAACCAAGACTAAGGAGATGATTGTGGACTACAGGAAAAGGAGGACCGAGCACGCCCCGATTCTCATCGACGGGGCTGTAGTGGAGCAGGTTGAAAGCTTCAAGTTCCTTGGTGTCCACATCACTAACAAACTAGAATGGTCCAAACACACCAAGACAGTCGTGAAGAGGGCACGACAAAGCCTATTCCCCCTCAGGAAACTAAAAAGATTTGGCATGGATCCTGAGATCCTCAAAAGGTTCTACAGCTGCACCATCGAGAGCATTTAACTGGTTGCATTACTGCCTAATACGGCATCACTGCCTGCATTACTGCCTGGTACGACAGTTACATTACTGCCTGGTACGGCATCACTGCCTGGTATGGCATCACTGCCTGGTACGGCCTTGTGCTCGGACTCTGACCACAAGGCACTACAGATTGTAGTGCGTACGGCCCAGTACATCACTAGGGCTAAGCTGCCTGCCATCCAGGACCTCTACACCAGGCGGTGTCAGAGGAAGGCCCTAACAATTGTCAAAGACCCCAGCCACCCCAGTCATAAACTGTTCTCTCTACTATCACATGTCAAGCGGTACCGGAGTGCCAAGTCTAGGACAAAAAGGCTTGTCAACAGTTTTTACGCCCAAGCTATAAGACTCCTGAACAGGTAATTTGCTACCGGGACTATCTGCATTGTGTGACCCCCCCCCCCCCCCAACCCCTCTTTTACACTGCTGCTGCTCTCTGTTTATCATACATGCATAGTCACTTTAACTATACATTCATGTACATACTACCTCAATAGGCCTGACCAACCAGTGCTCCCGCACATTGGCTAATCTGCATTGTGTCCCTCCACCCACCACCCGCCAGCCCCTATTTTACGCTACTGCTACTCTGTGTTCATCATATATGCATAGTCACTTTAACCATATCTACATGTAGATACTACCTCAATCAGCCTGACTAACCGGTGTCTGTATGTAGACTCGCTACTTTTATAGCCTCGCTACTGTTTTTCACTGTCTTTTTACTGTTGTCTTTATTTCTTTACTTACCTATTGTTCACCTAATACCTTTTTTGCACTATTGGTTAGAGCTTGTAAGTAAGCATTTCACTGTAAGGTGAAATACCTGTTGTATTCGGCGCACGTGACAAATAAACTTTGAATTAATTTGATTTGAAACAGGCAACCTGAGGGCAATACCAAAATATATGGTCTATTGATTCTGTATCCTCACAAAAACATCTGCAGAGCTTTGACAATTTTATGCCCCAACATTTTGTTGGTGGCAAGAATTATATATAATAATTTATCTGAAAAGCACAAAGTCTTGAATCTTGCATTGGTTCATATATCAACTCATACTTCCTGCACCATGGAATCGGTACATCAAAAATCTCTTCCCAACTATTTTGCAATCTGGATGGCACAGTTGTCAACATGCTGGTCCTCAAATGAAACTGGTATACTTTCCTGTTTATGCTATTTTTATTCCTCTGACAGTTTTGATCCTTTATATTGGGCAGACAGACCAGTACCCTACCTCCTCCCGCTGCCACCTGCCTCCTCCATTTTTGGGGTAATGCAGTAATCAATTGGTTGTACTCTTGGATTGAGCAGGCCTTCCCATACAATTATGATATCTCCATGAAGGACATAACTCTACCATTACAATTTACAATGTAATATAAGAACAAAATCCCCTTTTCAAAAATCTTTCCCATAAATACAGGTATTTTATCAACCAGCACATTTGAATTCAGCCATAATATTTGTTGTAATATCTTATCAGGCGGATGAAATTGAAATTGTAGCCAGCTCTGCAATGCTTGTTGAAAAAGAGATATACTTAGATTTTTTTTTAAATGAGACATGGCAATCTGCACAAAGGCAAAAAGGCCATTTTTAAACAATGTATGAGCTTTTCTTAGTAATCTACTTGAGATCCACTTAGGGTTCAAGTAAAACTTTTGAATAAGTGAAGCTTTTAGAGAGAGGTTTAGTGCTTTTATATTTAATAGTCTCAACCCACCCAATTCCTATTCATTATATAGATAGGCACTCTATATTTTGTCTGGTTTAGAGTCCCAGATAAAGCTAAATATTTTTTGCTGATATGATTTGACAAACGAATCATCAGGAGTAGACAACGCCATAAGTAAGTGAGTAAACTGACATATGACTAAGGAGTTAATCAGGGCAATTTTTCCATAAATCTCCATGGTTGCAGGACCTTGTTTATTTTTACAAGTTTTCGATTGAAATTCATTGTGGAGAGCTTATTTATATATTTTGTGATATGAATGCCAAGTATGTCTACTTCACCATCAGCCCATTTTATAGGTAAACTGCAGGGTAATGTAAAAGTTGTTTTTATTTTATATACCCATTTTATAAGAGAATCATCGAAATTGAAGAAATGTAGGCATTTATTAATCAAATACAGTCTTACTTTATCAAATGCCTTTTCAAAATCCGCTATAAATACCAGGCCTGGCTTCTTAGATGTTTCATGATGTTCTATTATTTCTAGTAGTTGTCATATATTATCTCTAATGTATCATCCGTGTATAAAAAACATGTCTGATCAGGATGAACAATACATGGTAAAACCCTTTTAATTCTGAGTGCTATGCATTTCGCTAGTGTATTTGCATCACAACATTGGAGTGTAAGGGGCCTCCAGTTTTTAGATAGACGATCTTCATATTTGTCATCTGGGTCTTGTTTTAATAATAGAGAAATCAGACCTTCCTGCTGAGTACCTGACAGACTACCATTTCTATAGGAGTAGGTAAAACAATCTAACAATGGAGCTTTTAGTATATCAAAAAAGTATTGATATACCTCTACCGGTATGCCATCAGGCCCTGGGGTTTTTCCAGACTGAAAGGATTTAATAGCCTCAAAAGGTTATTCCTCTGGAATTTGGCCTTCACACTGATTTGTCTGTACATTTGTTCATTTGACATGTTTTATATTATTAGGAAAGAATTCCTGACCGTAATCTTCCTTCGGTGGCAGAGCATGAGATGACCTTCAGTGGTAGAGGTAAATGACCTTTTAATGGCATCAAACCGAGTCTCTGCATCTGTCCTCATGCTCCTAGACCTTAGTGCTGCTTTTGATACCATCGATCACCACATTCTTTTGGAGAGATTGGAAACCCAAATTGGTCTACACGGACAAGTTCTGGCCTGGTTTAGATCTTATCTGTCGGAAAGATATCAGTTTGTCTCTGTGAATGGTTTGTCCTCTGACAAATCAACTGTAAATTTCGGTGTTCCTCAAGTTTTAGGACCACTATTGTTTTCACTATATATTTTACCTCTTGGGGATGTTATTCGAAAACATAATGTTAACTTTCACTGCTATGCGGATGACACACAGCTGTACATTTCAATGAAACATGGTGAAGCCCCAAAATTGCCCTTGTTAGAAGCATGTGTTTCAGACATAAGGAAGTGGATGGCTGCAAACGTTCTACTTTTAAACTCGGACAAAACAGAGATGCTTGTTCTAGGTCCCAAGAAACAAAGAGATCTTCTGTTGAATCTGACAATTAATCTTAATGGTTGTACAGTCGTCTCAAATAAAACTGTGAAGGACCTCGGCGTTACTCTGGACCCTGATCTCTCTTTTGAAGAACATATCAAGACCATTCAAGGACAGCTTTTTTCCATCTACGTAACATTGCAAAAATCAGAAACTTTCTGTCCAAAAATTATGCAGAAAAATGAATCCATGCTTTTGTCACTTCTAGGTTAGACTACTGCAATGCTCTACTTTCCGGCTACCCGGATAAAGCACTAAATAAACTTCAGTTAGTGCTAAATACGGCTGCTAGAATCCTGACTAGAACCAAAAAATTTGATCATATTACTCCAGTGCTAGCCTCTCTACACTGGCTTCCTGTCAAAGCAAGGGCTGATTTCAAGGTTTTACTGCTAACCTACAAAGCATTACATGGGCTTGCTCCTACCTATCTCTCTGATTTGGTCCTGCCGTACATACCTACACGTACGCTACGGTCACAAGACGCAGGCCTCCTAATTGTCCCTAGAATTTCTAAGCAAACAGCTGGAGGCAGGGCTTTCTCCTATAGAGCTCCATTTTTATGGAACGGTCTGCCTACCCATGTCAGAGACGCAAACTCGGTCTCAACCTTTAAGTATTTACTGAAGACTCATCTCTTCAGTGGGTCATATGATTGAGTGTAGTCTGGCCCAGGAGTGGGAAGGTGAACGGAAAGGCTCTGGAGCAACGAACCGCCCTTGCTGTCTCTGCCTGGCCGGTTCCCCTCTTTCCACTGGGATTCTCTGCCTCTAACCCTATTACAGGGGCTGAGTCACTGGCTTACTGGGGCTCTCTCATGCCGTCCCTGGAGGGGGTGCGTCACCTGAGTGGGTTGATTCACTGACGTGGTCATCCTGTCTGGGTTGCCCCCCCCCCCCCCCCCCCCCCCCCCCATCCTCGGATGGGGCCACAGTGTCTCCTGACTCCTCCTGTCTCAGCCTCCAGTATTTATGCTGCAGTAGTTTATGTGTCGGGGGGCTAGGGTCAATTTGTTATATCTGGAGTACTTCTCCTGTCCTATTCGGTGTCCTGTGTGAATCTAAGTGTGCGTTCTCTAATTCTCTCCTTCTCTCTTTCTTTCTCTCTCTCGGAGGACCTGAGCCCTAGGACCATGCCCCAGGACTACCTGACATGATGACTCCTTGCTGTCCCCAGTCCACCTGGCCGTGCTGCTGCTCCAGTTTCAACTGACCTGAGCCCTAGGACCATGCCCCAGGACTACCTGACATGATGACTCCTTGCTGTCCCCAGTCCACCTGGCCGTGCTGCTGCTCCAGTTTCAACTGTTCTGCCTTATTATTATTGGACCATGCTGGTCAGTTATGAACATTTGAACATCTTGGCCATGTTCTGTTATAATCTCCACCCGGCACAGCCAGAAGAGGACTGGCCACCCCACATAGCCTGGTTCCTCTCTAGGTTTCTTCCTAGGTTTTGGCCTTTCTAGGGAGTTTTTCCTAGCCACCGTGCTTCTACACCTGCATTGCTTGCTGTTTGGGGTTTTAGGCTGGGTTTCTGTACAGCACTTTGAGATATCAGCTGATGTACGAAGGGCTATATAAATACATTTGATTTGATTTAGATGGAAAAGAAAACATCTGCCTAAAATATTTAGGTTCCTCTTTTAAAATATAATTTGGAGAATCATAGATGACTCCGTCTTAAGAGTTTCTGCAAATTATTTTTGTTAGCGTTCCTGTATTGGAGATTCAGGAAACTTTTTGTGCATTTTTCTTCATATTCCATCCAGTTTGCTTTATTTTTGTAATAGATTACATTAGATCGTTCTTGAATAAGTTCCTCAAGTTCTATTTGTTTCTCCTCTATCTTATTTTGTATCTCTGTAGTATCGTTTTTATTGTTATCTACCTGTACTATTAGTTACTATATTTCCCTTGTTAGTCTTGTCTCTTTAGCCAGAAAATGCTTTTTTATTGAAGTGAGGAAGCCATTTCCTGAAATAAACACAGGCAAATACACAAACTACAACACATAAACTGGGGAACGTAACACTCCCTTCCCCTGCTTTCGATCAGCTCCTTTTGTTGGTAGTGTTCAAATTTTGCGATGATCTGATCACGCCCTCTGGATTATTGGATGCGTCCTCAGGAATCCCAGAAAAAATATATATTTTCATGCATGCTATGACTTTGTATGTTTAGTAGCAACTCCTTCATTACCTTGTTTTCCCTGAGCAGACAACCCATGTTGGAATTGTGGATTTTAACCTTGGCTGTGAGTGTCTTGTTCTCTCCTTTGAGCATGAGAATTTCACTCAGGCTAAACACTAAACTCCCCATCAGCTAGGGTTAGGGTTAGCCCTGCTACCTCCTCACACAACTTTTCCGGTGTTGCATGGATTCTAGCCAGAGCACTAGCCTCTACTTCAACAGTAAGTAAATTGTCCATGTCTGTAGATGAATCTGTTTTTATTTTTTTTTGTCGGGTTAAAGTTCTTTTGCGAGGTAGTGGGGTCTTTCCATGATGAAGTAAGTTGTTCCTCCAAAGCCTAAAGCTGTTTGTACTCATCGAATTCCCTCAGGATCTCCTTAGTATCCAGGTTGGCTCTTTACTATAACCAGTTGTTTTACGAAAAGATAACAATGAGTCTTTCCCTAGAAGACGACAGGTGTCTGTTGTACAGCCAGCTAGCACTCGCGGAATCCACACGAAAACACGTTTGGTATTCATATTTAATTGTTAACTGTTTCGTTTTAATCAAAACTAACAAACAAAGTGTTTTTCCAGCTTACAGTGTTCAGCTGCGCACTCTGATGACAAGCTTGACAGGCAAACAGGCAAACACAAAACAGTGATTGGTCCTTAAGGTATATATCACTTAATAAGGCTGATGGAACAGATCAGAATGTTTAACAATTATTTCTTTACAATGTTAACCGCAACAATATGCACACGGCCGTAGGCCTACACAGAAATGTTCCAAATTCAATTTGCGGAAAAATGTGCACCACACATGCAAGTGGTGACAGGGATGGAAATATCTGTTATAAAATTAGAAAGAGAGGAGATCTAAAGATGCAAAAACTATCATGGGTTGCTAACATGAGTAGGATAATTCCTTTGGCTGATAGAAAGAAAAAAAAATTGAAACCAAAACAACAGGAGAGAAAATATGAGGAAGTTTTTAGGAAATAATTACCTCCACATTTTTATGATGGGATTTTGACAATAGGCTACTTTGAAGAAAAGTAAGACATGCCTCATAATATGAAGTCAAATGTCCAGGTTTTATCGAGGAACAGCAAAATATAGCGACGCTAATGATATGCCTTACCATCTTCTGGTAGATGGAATGGCTTTCCCTATAACCTTCTCAATTAAATGTTATCTATCTACCAAGTAGCTTATGCCTACCTGGCAGAATAATATGATTGTTTGCGTTAATCCAGTAGCCATTTGTTTTGCAAACTCCCATCTCATATGTGCTACAGAAACACAGCTAATCAAACAACAGTGCTGCCAGTTTAATTAAAAGGTAACTACACTCAAAAATGTATATTTCTTATATTTTTCCCAGACCTCAAAAGTGGTCCCCTGGTGTGCTTTAAGTATTATTGTGGACTTAGAACATCCTTTTTTTGTTACTTTTCTATTAAAAAAGTGTTACTTTGAGAGTGAAAATCTGAATATTTTTTTTTTCTGACTCAGTTGACAGCCTCATTTACCAATTTCAACAGTAGGTCTACTATCAGCCTACTTGCACAGTACAGCTTGGGTTGACCTGAATATGAAAAAACAATATTTATTCATTTTATTTGACCTTTATTTATCCAGGTAGGCTAGTTGAGAACATGTTCTTATTTACAACTGCGACCTGGCCGAGATTAAGCAAAGCAGTGCTACAAATAAAACAACACAGAGTTACACATAAACAAATGTACAGTCAATAACACAATATAAAAATATATGTACAATGTGTGCAAATGTAGAAGAGTAGGGAGGTAAGGCAATATATAGGCCATAGAGGCAAAATATTTACAATTTAGCATAAACACTGGTGTGATGGATGTGCAGGTGATGATGTGCAAGTAGAGATGCTGAGGTGCAAAAGAGAAAGATGATAAATAACAATATGGGGATGAGGTAGTTGGGTGTGCTATTTTCAGATTGGCTGTGTACAGGTACAGTGATCGGTAAGCTGCTCTGACAACTGATGCTTAAAGTTAAAGACTCCAGCTTCAGTGATTTTCGCAATTTATTCCAGTCATTTTCAGCAGAGAACTGGAAGGAAAGGCGGCCAAAGTAAGTGTTGGATTTGGGGATGACCAGTGAAATATACCTGCTGGAGCGCGTGCTACGGGTGAGTGTCGCTATGGTGAACAGTGAGCTGAGATAAGGTGGGGCTTTACCGAGCAAAGACATATAGATGACCTGGAGCCAGTGGGTTTGGTGACGAATATGTAGTGAGGGCCAGCCAACGAGAGCATACAGGTCGCAGTGGTGGGTAGTATATGGAGCTTTGGTGACAAAACAGATGGCACTGTGATAGACTACATCCAGTTTGCTGAGTAGAGTGTTGGAGGCTATCTTGTAAATGACATCGCAGAAGTCGAGCATCGGTAGTATAGTCAGTTTTACGAGGGTATGTTTGGCAGCATGAGTGAAGGAGGCTTTGATGCGAAATAGGAAGCCAATTCTAGATTCCATTTTGGATTGGAGATGCTTAATGTGAGTCTGGAAGGAGAGTTGACAGTCTAACCAGACACTTAGGTATTTGTAGTTGTCCAAATATTCTAAGTCAGAACCGTCTAGTCGGGTGGGGGCGGGTGTGAGCAACAATCGGTTGAAGAGCATGCATTTAGTTTTACTTGCATTTCAAAGCAGTTGGAGGCCACGGAAGGAGTGGTGTATGGCATTGAAGCTTGTTTGGAAGTTTGTTAACACAGTGTCCAAAGAAGGGCCAGATGTATACAGAATGGTGTCGTCTGCCTAGAGGTGGATCAGAGAATCAACAGCTTCAAGAGCGACATCATTGATATAAATACAGAGAAAAGGGTCAGCCTGAGAATTGAACCCTGTGGCACCCCCATAGAGACTGACAGAGGTCCGGACAACAGGCCCTCCGATTTGACACACTGAACACCTTCTGAGAAGTAGTTGGTGAACCAGGCGTGGCAGCCATTTGAGAAACCAAGGCTATTGAGTCTGCCAAAAAGAATGCGGTGATTGACAGAGTCAAAAGCATTGGCCTGGTCAATGAAGACGGCTACACAGTATTGTCTATTATCGATGCCGGTTATGATATCATTTAGGACCTTGATCATGGCTGAGATGCACCTGTGACCAGCTCAGAAACCAGATTGCATAGTGGAGAAGGTACGGTGGTATTCGAAATGGTCGGTTATCTGTTTGTTAACTTGCCTTTCGATGATTTTAGAAAGGCAGGGCAGGATGGATATACAGTGCCTTGCGAAAGTATTCGGCCCCCTTGAACTTTGCAACCTTTTGCCACATTTCAGGCTTCAAACATAAAGATATAAAACTGTATTTTTTTGTGAAGAATCAACAACAAGTGGGACACAATCATGAAGTGGAACGACCTTTATTGGATATTTCAAACTTTTTAACAAATCAAAAACTGAAAAATTGGGCGTGCAAAATTATTCAGCCCCTTTACTTCAGTGAGTTCAGTGAGGATCTCTGAATGATCCAATGTTGACCTAAATGACTAATGATGATAAATACAATCCACCTGTGTGTAATCAAGTCTCCGTATAAATGCACCTGCACTGTGATAGTCTCAGAGGTCCGTTAAAAGCGCAGAGAGCATCATGAAGAACAAGGAACACACCAGGCAGGTCCGAGATACTGTTGTGAAGAAGTTTAAAGACGGATTTGGATACAAAAATATTTCCCAAGCTTTATACATCCCAAGGAGCACTGTGCAAGCGATAATATTGAAATGGAAGGAGTATCAGACCACTGCAAATCTACCAAGACCTGGCCGTCCCTCTAAACTTTCAGCTCATACAAGGAGAAGACTGATCCGAGATGCAGCCAAGAGGCCCATGATCACTCTGGATGAACTGCAGAGATCTACAGCTGAGGTGGGAGACTCTGTCCATAGGACAACAATCAGTCGTATATTGCACAAATCTGGCCTTTATGGAAGAGTGGCAAGAAGAAAGCCATTTCTTAAAGATATCCATAAAAAGTGTTGTTTAAAGTTTGCCACAAGCCACCTGGGAGACACACCAAACATGTGGAAGAAGGTGCTCTGGTCAGATGAAACCAAAATTGAACTTTTTGGCAACAATGCAAAACGTTATGTTTGGCGTAAAAGCAACACAGCTCATCACCATGAACACACCATCCCCACTGTCAAACATGGTGGTGGCAGCATCATGGTTTGGGCCTGCTTTTCTTCAGCAGGGACAGGGAAGATGGTTAAAATTGATGGGAAGATGGATGGAGCCAAATACAGGACCATTCTGGAAGAAAACCTGATGGAGTCTGCAAAAGACCTGAGACTGGGACGGAGATTTGTCTTCCAACAAGACAATGATCCAAAACATAAAGCAAAATCTACAATGGAATGGTTCAAAAATAAACATATCCAGGTGTTAGAATGGCCAAGTCAAAGTCCAGACCTGAATCCAATCGAGAATCTGTGGAAAGAACTGAAAACTGCTGTTCACAAATGCTCTCCATGCAACCTCACTGAGCTCGAGCTGTTTTGCAAGGAGGAATGGGAAAAAAAGTCAGTCTCTCGATGTGCAAAACTGATAGAGACATACCCCAAGCGACTTACAGCTGTAATCGCAGCAAAAGGTGGCGCTACAAAGTATTAACTTAAGGGGGCTGAATAATTTTGCACCGGGGGATGACCGTGGCAGCTTTCCAATCTTTGGGGATCTCAGACAATATGAAACAGAGGTTGAACAGGCTAGTAATAGGGGTTGCAACAATTTTGACGGATACTTCTAGAAAGAGAGGGTCCAGATTGTCTAGCCCAGCTGATTTGTAGGGATCCAGATTTTGCAGCTCTTTCAGAATATCAGCTGTCTGGATTTGGGTGAAGGAGAAGTGAGGGGGGCTTGGGCAAGTTTCTGCAGGGCCTGGGCTAACCTCTACATCACCAGAGGAGGAGTAGAATAAGGGTGCGGCTAAAGGCTATAAGAACTGGTCGTCTTGTGCGTTTGGAACAAAGGAGCAGATTTCTGGGCGCAGAAGAATAGATTCAAGGCATAATGTACAGACAAAGGTAAGGTAGGATGTGAGTACAGTGGAGGTAAACCTAGGCATAGAGTGACGATGAGAGAGGTTTCGTCTCTGGAGGCACCAGTTCAGCCAGGTGATGACACCGCATGTGTGGGTGGGTGTAACAAAAGGGCTACAGTTGAAGTCAGAAGTTTACATACCACTGAGCCAAATACATTTAAATTATGTTTTTCTCAATTCCTGACATTTAATCCTAGTAAAAATACCCTGTCTTAGGTCAGTTAGGATCACCACTTTATTTTAAGAATGTGAAATGTCAGAATAATAGTCAAGAGAATGATTTATTTCAGCTTTTATTTATTTCATCACATTCCCAGTGGGTCAGAAGTTTACATACACTCAATTAGTATTTGGTAGCATTGCCTTTAAATGCTTGGTGAATTTTGGCCCATTCCTCCTGACAGAGCTGTTGTAACTGAGTCAGGTTTGTAGGCCTCCTTGCTCGCAAATGCATTTTCAGTTCTGCCCACAAATTCTCTATAGGATTGAGGTCAGGGCTTTGTGATGGCACTCCACTACCTTGACATTGTTGTCCATTTTGTCATAACTTTGGAAGTATGCTTGGGGTCATTGTCCATTTGGAAGACCCATTTGCAACCAAGCTTCAACTTCCTGACTGATGTCTTGAGATGTTGCTTCAAAATATCCACATAATTTTCCTTCCTCATGGTGCCATCTATTCTGTGAAGCGCACCAATCCCTCCTGCAGCAAAGCACCCCCACAACATGATGCTGCCACCCCTGTGCTTCACGGTTTGGATGGTGTTCTTCGGCTTGCAAGCCTCGCCCTTTTTCCTCCCAACATAACGATGGTCATTATGGCCAAACAGTTCTATTTTTGTTTCATCAGACTAGAGGACATTTCTCAAAAAGCATGATCTTTGTCCCCATGTGCAGTTCCAAACCGTAGTCTGGCTTTTTTATGGCGGTTTTGGAGCAGTGGCTCCTTCCTTGCTGAGCGGCCTTTCAGGTTATGTCGATATAGGACTCGTTTTACTGTGGATATAGATACTTGTGTACCTGTTTCCTCCAGCATCTTCACAAGGTCCTTTGCCATTGTTCTGGGATTGATTTTCACTTTTCGCACCAAAGTACGTCAATCTCTAGGAGACAGAATGCGTCTCCTTCCTGAGCAGTATGACTCCTGGGTGGTCCCATGGTGTTTACACTTGCATATTATTGTTTGTACAGATGAACGTGGTACCTTCATGCATTTGGAAATTGCTCTCAAGGATGAACCAGACTTGTGGAGGTCTACAATTTGTTTTCTGAGGTCTTGGCTGATTTCTTTTTGATTTTCCCATGATGTCAAACAAAGAGGCACTGGGTTTGAAGGTAGGCCTTGAAATATATCCACAGGTACACCTCCAATTGACTCAAATGATGTCAATTAGCCTATCAGAAGCTTCTAAAGCCATGACATAATATTCTGGAATTTTCCAAGCTGTTCAAAGGCACATTCAGCTTAGTGTACGTGGAATTGTGATACAGTGAATTATAGGTGAAATAATCTGTCTGTAAACAATTGTTGGAAAAATGACTTGTGTCACGCACAAGTTGATGTCCTAACCGACTTCCCAAAACTATTAATTTGTGTAATGGTTGAAAAACTAGTTTTAATGACTCCAACCTAAGTGTATGTAAACTTCCGACTTCAGCTATTTCTGATATGGGCAGAAATCTTAAATTCTTGTTAATCTAACTGTACTGTCAATTTACCGTAGCCATTACAGTGAAATAATACCATGCTATTGTTTGAGGAGAGTGTACAATTCTGAACTTGAAAATGTATGAATAAACCAATTAGCCACATTTTGGCAATCTTGACACAACATTTTGAACATATATGCAATGGTTCATTGGATCAGTCTAAAACCTTGCACATACACTGCTGCCATCTCGTGGCCAAAATCTAAATTTCACCTGGGCTGGAATAATACATTATGGCCTTTCTCTTGCATTTCAAAGAAAAATGCATGTTTTTCTTTGTATTATTTTTAACCAGATCTGATTTGTTATATTTTCCTACATTAATTTCACATTTCCACAAACTTCAAAGTGTTTCCTTTCAAATGCTATCAAGAATATGCATGTCCTGAGCTACAGGCAGTTAGATTTCGGTATTTCTTTTTAGGTGAACATTTGTTTGTTTGGGGACTTATTTGTGTAGGAATGTAGCTGTTTTCTGGGTGATTTGTGATGTTTTATTTGTGCTTCCCATGCCTGTATTTCTGTATTTTTACGTGTATATGTTTTGGTATAATTGTGTATATATGTATTGTATATACAGGGCACATTTGTAAAAATAGACCAGGGTCTATTGTTGTTTCCCCCTTATAAAATAAAGGTTAAATATTTTTTTTTACCATGAATGACTCAAACAATGAGATTTTGTTAGATATGTTTCCCTTTTTGTTACACCATTGACTGCATGCAGAATATCATCCCTGCACATACTACATGTACAGTAAAAGTTTAGATTTTGACCTGTTGAGAGAGTATGGATGCACTGATCCAGGGACATCTACTCTTACCCTAATCCTCACCATAACCATGAATTACCAAATGATGGGGATGACCCTGGATAAGGGATCAGGGCACCACTCGTGGTCATGGAAACCCTAGTTAGCCTAATCATCCTCAGTCTAATCTCAGTATTAGGCTAACCAAGGAAGCACCTCACTCCCCAAATTCCTTTAATAGATGGCCTGACGTACGTCTCTCTGGACAGGGCACCTAGCTGTGTGGACCACAATGGGTTGCCAGAGGAAGGAGGGGGTAGTGGTTGAGTAGAGGCATATGGCCACAGCCCTGTCCCCTACTGACTGCTTGTCTCTGGGTAAGCCTCCGCTCTGCCTTAGCCCGTCCCTCTCCCAGATACACTCACTCCCGGACCGCGTCAACGCCTGGAAGATTGCAGCAGAGACATCCCTCTCCATCTGCACCTAAAGACATGCATGCCCCGACAATGAGGTGACTGAGTCACCGCCAGAACAGAAGCAGAGGTGCTGATGCGGAAGGAAGGATGCTGTGTGTGGGTTGGGAGGGTGGGACACATTAACAAGCTGTAATCTCAACTGCCTTATCCATAATGCATTGTCTGGGCCAACTTACATGGTGTTATATGGTGTTACATGGTATGTTACCTGGTGTTACCTGGTGTTACATGATGTTGGACCATTTGTGAAGAGAAGATAATCCATCATATTACTTTATTAGCTTTTCTCCCTCTCCCTCTCCTTCTCCCTCTCCTTCTCCCTTTCCTTCTCCCTTTCCCTCTCCTTCTCCCTCTCCTCCCATTCCCTCTCCTCCTTCTCCCTCCCTCCCTCCCTCCCTCCCTCCCTCCCTCCCTCCCTCCCTCCCTCCCTCCCTCCCTCCCTCCCTCCCTCCCTCCCTCCCTCACTCTTCCCCTTCTCCCCCCACTCCTTCTCTTTTTCTCTTCTCCCTCTCCATTCCTCTCTCTCCTTCTCCCTCCCCCTCTCCTCCCTCTCTCTCCCTGTTCTTTTTTGTTTGTTTGCCTCTTTTATCATGGTTATTGTGCCAATCGTTACTGGCCCCTTAAAAACTACAAACAGCTTAATTGCTGGGCTGTAAAAAATGTGCATGTTTGTGACAGCCAAGAGTTTGGGATTAGTGTTAAAATGTGGCATCAAGCACATTTACACTATTTCCCCCTGAATATATTCCCAACTGAATAACAAGAACCTGGACCTGTTTCAGGTTAAGGATCTGTTAAGGTCGAACATGGCTTTGCCACCTTGTGATACGTGCCTGGACTACTGAACAGTCTCATTTTCAGACCAGTCTTCAAAACAACAACAGAAAACAACAAACACTAATCATGAATACTGTCATGATGAATACTGTATGATGAAATCCATAGCTGAAAAAGGCTGAATTTCTGTGTTGAGGACTGACCAAATAAATAGCTGAGGATCATTTGTTTATAACAGTAAGTATATTGACAAAGGAAACCCCTATTGGTTCAAAATGTAATTCAAGGAAATTGTTTTCTCTGTTCAGATAGCATTTTGAGAATGTTGAATTGGAGCATAATCTACATAATCTGCAGAAGAAAGACTGAAATTGAAGTTAAAGTTGTTAATTTGAGTAAATCAATTAACTGAATTAAAGAATTCGGATCTCATTAGCAATAACTAACAAAGCTGAAAAAGCCACATTTATAAAAAAATGATGTAATCATTTTTTTACGTAGTTAATGTGGCACTTTATAGAGGTACTGTTTATATTTTTAAGCAACATATCAAACACAAATGTTTTGAAAACATTAGAAGCATTTTTCAACTCCTGAAATAAAAATGTGTATTTTATTCTTATAGTGCAAATTAAGAAAATAAAGAGCACAAATCTATTATCAGTGAACATGTGTTTGTATTTCTAATTTTCTATAAATTACACTTTTAAAGAGAACAAAAAATCGGATCATTTTTTATGACAAAGATGGTTTGCAACATTTCCAGTCTTGATGCACTTGTCAAAGAAATGTAAAAATATGAAAATGTTGTGTTTTTCCTATAGGTTGCTACAGTCACACACTACAGTGTACAGCCCCTGCCTCACCTCTACAGCATGTCTCTGCTAATGCTCCCTGTCAGAAATACTAATCCTGGTAATCACTGCAGATGAGAGGGATAGATGGGATGGTGAAGGAGCGCTGCTGCCATGTGTGTGATGGGAGGGCAGGGAGGGAGAGGAAGATCAACAGTGTCCTAAACCTATCAAAGTGCCAGTTTGTTTAATTGTTGGCACATCAACCGTGCAGACGAGAGCATCCACCTTCCTCCCTAACGCACTCATTACCATCACCCCAACTCTGTCCATAATACATCAGACTCCTAACACCCTGACAACGAAACAGCAAACTGCCCTAAAAAAAGTAGATTAAAATTGTAATCATATACGTGGGTTTTTTAGCATGCACACCATACTGTACCATTAGTTTCACAAATAAGTAATAATTTGCTAATGACAACATTATGTTGAGTCAGTTTAGGGGCAATTCAAGTGAGTGATATTTACATATGCCTAATGAATCACAGTGTGTGGCAGCTTGAGGAAGTCTAATGAATATTCATCCAGGCATTCTCAACCGCCGCCGCAGTTTATAAACTGATTTATGGTTGATTTGCCCTTTTAAAAAATGAAAATGTGCGCATCTCCCACAAGGAGGGAATGAACAATAAAGGCTGATTATAAAAATGTTTTAGTGGTTAACTGCCGGTGAGGAGAGCAGAGGCTTATTTTTATAGACTTCCCCAGCTTTCATAAAGAGCACGCCTTTGCGTCTTTGTGAAAAGTAAGGGACCAATCTGCCCACCTCCTTTCGGACTCAAGATGGCAATGGTGCCAATGGTATGGCAATGATTTGCCCTGTAATTTCCATTCTTGGCAGTTAGGTTGTAACCCCTCAGGTGGAGATTCAATAGGCAATCAGTACATCACACAACCTCCATGGTTTATCATGCTAATACAACTGTCAGTTTAGCAGGTGCTACGCCACATGATAAAGAGCCAGGCAAGAAAATACAATAGGCTGTAGGATGTTCATAAATATAATTTTATGGTTATGTTATTTGTGTGGGCAAAATGCATTTACTGCACTTTAAAACTCTAAATGTCAAACAAGGTGATCATAAGAGCACACCCGGCCATTCGGTTTCTGTTTATGATACAACACTTTTTTCTTCCCAGTGCTTACAGTAGACAAAAGGCACTTTCGATTTGTTTCACGAAGTTCACAAATTTAGCATGATAGAGTGCTGAGTGTTACTTTGGTCCTGTTTACTGTAGCAGGTGATCCAATAAAGTCAAACATTTGCTGTGTATGACTGTGGTTACATTTCTCATTGGTAAAGTCCATTGGCGATTAGCAGGATCCCTTGAGAAAGGCAGCAGCCGAAATGTCAGGGCTGGCTAAATATTGAATACAATAAATGTAAAACACTTTGCAAGAACAAAGTTGTATATTTTTCGTGTTCACCCTATCTCCACATTAAAGTTTCATTGACCAAACCATACAATTAGAATTCTTGACTTATTCTATGTAACAAACCCTCATTGTATTAATCCATATGTCCTCTTTTTGTCTTGGCGTGAATAAACCATGGATTAAAACACAGCAGTAATCAACCTTAACAATAAGATTGTAGTTATTAAGCAGCTATATGTGGAATAAGGCAACCACATGATAGTGAGGGAACCCATCAGCATTGGAATTTAAGACATGCCTATACAACTAATTCTAGTTGATGATGTTGGGAACTAGTTTTGAGTGAGGCATGTTGGCACCATTTGTATTTTGCACTTTTATGGAGTATTTTCAGAGTATGGAGCTTCTGCTTTTTGGATGATAGGACACCTTTAGTTCTGTGACATTCTCATCATGGAACATGTCTGCCCCCTTGTGTTGCTTTTTCCTGAATTATTTGTACAGCTTTGTCCAATAGATGGCACTGCTGCTTGATATCTAAAGACAATGAACCAGCTAGCTAGACTGTGATGACTCAAGCTTTTTTTCCCCTTTATTTAACTAGGCAAGTCAGTTAAGAACAAATTCTTTTTCACAATGACAGCCTACCAGGGAACAGTGGGTTAACTGCCTTGTTCAGGGGCAGAACAACAGATGTTTACCTTGTCAACTCAATGTTCTACACTGCACAAAGGGAGTTGCTATCTGGTAGAGGACCAGCTCTTTCCTGACTTCCTTCCTCTACAGTGGCTGCAAATGGCCTTCATCAGACTGCATTACACCAGAGGGGGAGCCCCTAAATAGTCTTTATATACAATGCAGGTAAAGTATGATGCTCTGTGTAGCTGAGGGTTATGCTGCTGCAAATAGCTGTCTATGTTGAGTAGACATGAGGTTATGGGTAATTACACATATCCTTTATATGGATTAGATGTGTTAATAAACTCAAATGAATTGTGGGTAAGCCCCATCACCCTAGAAGTATTATTTTAGATGAATCAGTAATCTCCATGTAAGTTTGCTTGCAAATCGTTTAAGTGCATGCTGTATAGGTGTAATTATGTGACTACAGTATGCTTTGCCTTCCTACACTGTAATTACCCCGCACCTCTCCAAAAACCTGGATATGTAAGTATGTGTGTCTTTCGGAGTGTTGGGTTAAAAGTGGAAGTAAAATTTTGGTTGGACCTTATGTGCAATTGACCAATAAAGTTATTTAAATCTTAATCTTATTTACTGTAGGCCTACCCACATGTAACAAACATGTAGTTATTTTTGAGAGGTCAGAGAGGCGGACCAGCAGCCATTCTAACCAAATGGACAATACATTCCATTCCATTCTAATCCATTTCATTAAATTCTATTCAATTCCATTCCATTTCATTCTATTCCATTCTATTCTATTCATGGCAATGCATAGGATTGTGGAAATACATTTCTCCCATAATAAGACTAGGGTATGTAGGCCAACGTCTAAATTTTTATCGTGAATCTGAGTCAGGATTTAGGTCAGAATTATGACTTATCTCATTCCAATGTAATAATTTTTTCTAGGGCTCGCTGTCTCGTAAAAAAATGACACGCCCTCTTTGTGCTCACTGACGCGCCTCCATTGTGCACAGTAGGTGGGACCATGCATTTCAGTGCGCTATTCGTCACCAACACGATCCAGAGAACGTAGCATAATGGCGCTTTGCTCAGACACCCCCTATGTTTTGTGAGATGTAACTGCGTCTGAAGGCTGTGAGAGATAAGTGGAAAGTCCCTAACACTGGGAATCCCCTTTGTCTGCCTGGGCTTTTCCGCAGTCTGCATGAAATACATTAAGTTGGAGGACGTGATCTATGCTTTGACATAAAGAGTAAACATACCAACATATAATTGATTGTGAAGAAGGCTGAATGGCGCTGTTTGGACTGCTGCGGTTACCCTGATTGAAGTGGCAGAAGACTACCAGGAGCATCCTTAGGGCTTTGTTGGTGGTCTTATTGTACAGGTAATATGCATTCATATTCTATATGTTTCTCTATCAATAATTGGAACTCACTTTCGTTTTAGCGTTTGAAATCTATATACTATACGTCGTTGCATTGTTGTGTTTCTGGGGAGACAGACCGAGGTTGCGCACGTCGGTGGGCGCCATTGTTTACGAAGACGTCACCCTCAAGCAATTAAATATGGAATTAATAGTTCATGTTACATTTTAACTATGTTTATGACAATACTCGCGATGCAATGTTACAATGTTTCAAACGTTGCTGTCAGAGGAATGGACTAAGTAATTTGAACGTCAGTCAGCAGGCTCCTGTTACTGTCTTTTGTGTCAACTGCAGCGCTCATGATTCCCCGTGCTCTGACCAAAGTCTGCCAATATCGAAAGAGCTACACTCTCCTTATTACATAGATATTTAGAGGTTATTCTACAATTACATTATGCGCCTTCAAGGTAGGCTATACTGTAATTGATGAAGGATGCTTGAATAGTTTTGTCACTGTACACGGTGCATAAAATATACAGTGTATACATCTTATTTTATCACATTGTAGTTGGGCACCTCTTCAATAAGATCATAAGAGCCTATTGTTATGTTATAAGTAATGCCTGACTGACAAGTTCCTGTTTCAATGGTCCTCCAATTTGACAAATGGAAAGAACTGTAAGGGTTTTAAGTAGTTCCATTCTTATGCATCAATCATTGCCAGTATTATCGAAGCATTACTTTTCTGTGATGGTGGTTGTGAGTGGGCCTTATTATTATTTTTAACTAGCCTCTGCCTACAGCTGTCCTTTGGCTTAGGGTCTGAAAAATCACCATCAGCTTGTAGAGGGTGCCTCTGTCCCATTGGGGCAACAGAGGTTGTGGGGGAATTCTAACTTGGAAAAGAACACAAAAGCTGTCTTGTTTGTCTTTAGTCATGACCCCCACTTTGTCTAGTATTAGAAGTGGGCCATATAGTCCAGAGATCAGAACCACATGCTGCCAATGAAACCAACCAACAACTGTTTTCCTACTCTTCAGTTCTGCATTGGTACACGTTACATCTGGTGAACACCATGTCCCAGGGACAGAATTTCCTGCCCAAGTTCCTCTTTGTGAGTAACCTGCTGAAAGCGGTCAAGATCCGGGAGCGGGTGCCCAACGATGTAGTGAAGCCGGCGGGCAGTGAAAGCCTGATGCACCACCTGCGGGGCATGCACCGGTACACACTGGAAATGATCAGCATGAGCCAGTTCCCTCAGGCCTTCCAACAGGTCATTCAGGCAGCCATCTTGGACAGGGCCATGCAGAGCTCCCTAGAGCAGGAGAAGAAGCTCAACTGGTGCCACGAGGTCAAGAAAATGGTACCACTGAGGACCAATGGTAATGTATTAGTTTGGTTTGGGTGCCTGTTCCCCTTGTTGGTCATTCTAGTAGGAAGGTAGGAGGTATTTGTGAAAAGAGGGGGGGGTTGTGTCACTTTTAGAATTTCCATTATTAGCTCTTGATTTGACTGGTACCTAACATGACTCTGCAGATTTACAGTACATTATTTGTAGATCATAACATCTAGGGTACTTATGTGGGACATCCCAAAGCAGAAATTCTATGATGTCATACTGATAATTTCCCCTCCATTGTTCTAAAGACCATGTTGACCGAGTTAATTCTGTTGACATTCAAACTCTGTAATGATTTGTTTCTGTCTGCTTTGCAGTGGAGGTTTGGGTATACCCCTTCTCTCAATAAGTAGCTAAGTGAGTTGGACCTTTATTCACAAATCATACAGCAAATAACCCCACTTGTCTTGACTCACACGTGGGTTAGTGACCATGTCAGTCATGTAATTTCATTGAATCATTGCAAAGATGGAATGTTATTGTCAGGTGGATATATAACCAGGTTATTGGGTTTATTGTCTTATTGAGGGTAATATCTTAACACCTGGCATCTTGAACCTTTGCCATTTTAATGCTGTCACACCATAGTAGCAGTACATGAAACGTGAATCAAAGGCTAATGTATTTTCCCTATATGTTGAAACTAAAGTATTTCCAGTAAAATTATAGTGATAAGAGAAGTTTGTCTTCCTGTAAATCTGATCCAGAAAGACCCTTGACATGATACATATTTCCTTTCTATTGAGTGAGTGGAATTTCCTCATATAAGTCTCTGGAGGGCCCACCCATGCCTACATTTGGAAAATATAGAAGTCTTTGGAGGGCCCAGACAGGCCTTGATTTAGAAAATATAGAAGTCTTTGGAGGGCCCAGACAGGCCTTGATTTAGAAAATATAGAAGTCTCTGGAGGGCTCAGCCAGACCTTGATTTGGGAAATTATAGTATAGAGTAGTTTTTCCTATGAATGACATAGCAGCTATGACTTTCAGACTGAGGAGGACCACTCTGTCTGTTGCTGGCTGGCTGGCTGCTGACTCACTGTAATGAATCCATTGCGTAAGGTGACTGGTGAATAAGGACAGGACAGGAGAGGTAGAGGACTAGGGGAGGACAGGACAGGACCAGAGAGGTAGAGGAGTACTGTACCGGAGAGGTAGAGGAGGACAGGAGAGATAGAGGAGGACAGGAGAGGTAGAGGAGGACAGGAGAGGTAGAGGAGGACAGGAGAGGTAGAGGAGGACAGGAGAGGTAGAGGATGGGAACCTTGTGCTGGGGACAATAAAATATGCAGTTTTGTCACACAACGCAATGCCACAGATGTCTTAAGTTTTGAGTGTGCAATTAGCATGTTGACTGCAGGAATGTCCACCAGAGCTGTTGTCAGAGAATTATATGTTAATTTCTCTGTCATAACCCACCTAAAGTTGTTTTAGAGGATTTGGCATTACGTCCAACCGGCCTCAAAACAACCGCAAACCACGTGTATGGTGTTGTGTGGGTGAGCAGTTTGCTGTTGTGAACAGAGTGCCCCATAGTGACGGTGGGGTTATGGTATGGACAGGCATAAGCTACGGTAAACTTAGACGATTTAATTTTATTGTGGTAAATTGACGAGATCCTGAAGCCCATTGTTGTGCTATTCATCCACGACCATCACCTCATGATTCAGCGTATTACATAGTTATAATCGCAATGTACATATTACATAGTTATAATACATATTACAGAGTTGTAATAGTAATATACTTATTATATAGTTATAATACCTATTACATAGTTATAATATTAATGCACATATTACATAGTTATAGTAGTAATATACATATTACATAGTTATAGTAGTAATATACATATTACGTAGTTATAATACCTATTACATAGTTATAATAGTAATGTACATATTATATAGTTATAATACCTATTACATAGTTATAATAGTAATGTACATATTACATAGTTATAGTAGTAATATACATATTACATAGTTATAATAGTAATATACATATTACATAGTTATAGTAGTAATATACATATTACATGGTTATAATACCTATTACATAGTTATAGTAGTAATATACATATTACATAGTTATAGTAGTAATATACATATTACATAGTTATAGTAGTAATATACATATTATATAGTTATAGTAGTAATATACATATTACATAGTTATAATACCTATTACATAGTTATAATAGTAATGTACATATTATATAGTTATAGTAGTAATATACATATTACATGGTTATAATACCTATTACATAGTTATAGTAGTAATATACATATTACATAGTTATAATAGTAACGTACATATTACATAGTTATAATAGTAACGTACATATTACATAGTTATAATACCTATGACATAGTTATGATAGGTATTATAACTATGTAATATGTATATTACTATGACATAGTTATGATAGTAATATACATATTACATAGTTATAATACCTATGACATAGTTATAGTAGTAATGTACATATTACATAGTTATAATACCTATTACATGGTTATAATACCTATTACATAGTTATAACACCTATTACATAGTTATAATAGTAATGTACATATTACATAGTTATAATACCTATGACATAGTTATAGTAGTAATGTACATATTACATAGTTATAATAGTAATGTACATATTACATAGTTATAATACCTATGACATAGTTATAGTAGTAATGTACATATTACATAGTTATAATACCTATTACAGAGCTATAATAGTAATATACCTATTACATAGTTATAATACCTATTACATGGTTATAATACCTATTACATAGTTATAACACCTATTACATAGTTATAATAGTAATGTACATATTACATAGTTATAATAGTAATGTACTAGTAATGTACATATTACATAGGTGTAGTAGTAATATACATAATACATAGGTATAATACCTATTACATAGTTATAATAGCAATATACATATTAGTTATAATACCATTGCATAGTTATAGTAGTAATATACATATAACATAGTTGTAAAAGTAATGTAGATATTACATAGTTGTAATAGTATTGTAGATATTACATAGTTGTAATAGTAATGTAGATATTACATAGTTGTAATACCTATTACATAGTTATAATAGTAATGTAGATATTACATAGTTGTAATAGTAATGTAGATATTACATAGTTGTAATAGTAATGTAGATATTACATAGTTGTAATAGTAATGTAGCTATTACATAGTTGTAATACCTATTACATAGTTATAATAGTAACGTACAATTACAGTCATAATACCAACTACAGAGTTATAATAGTAATGTACATATTATAGTTATAATACCTATTACATAGTTGTAATAGTGATATATATAACATAGTTGTAAAAGTAATGTAGATATTACATAGTTATAATAGCTAATACATAGTTAATAATAGTAATGTACATATTACATAGTTATAATAGCTATTACATAGTTATAATAGTAATTTACCTATTACATAGTTATAATACATTTTGCATATACCACAAATACCTTATTGCCTTATCACTATTATAAACTGGTTACCAACGTAATTAGACCAGTAAATTGTACTTTTTTGTCATACCCATGGAATACGGTCTGATATACCATGGCTTTCAGCCAATCAACATTCAGGACTTACATATTACATAGTTATAATAGTAATGCACATATTACAAGGGTATGATAGTGATACACATTACAAAGGTATAATATTTGAGGGCATACAGTATGTAAAAACAGTGTTGCACTTATCGCAACACAGTGTCCACCTCTACTGGTGTATTCGACACGCTGTCCACCTCTACTGGTGTATTCGACACGCTGTCCATCTCTACTGGTGTATTCGACACGCTGTCCACCTCTACTGGTGTATTCGACACGCTGTCCACCTCTACTGGTGTATTCGACACGCTGTCCACCTCTACTGGTGTATTCGACACGCTGTCCACCTCTACTGGTGTATTCGACACGCTGTCCACCTCTACTGGTGTATTCCACACGCTGTCCATCTCTACTGGTGTATTCGACACGCTGTCCATCTCTACTGGTGTATTCGACACGCTGTCCATCTCCACTGGTGTATTCGACACGCTGTCCACCTCTACTGGTGTATTCGACACGCTGTCCACCTCTACTGGTGTATTCGACACGCTGTCCACCTCTACTGGTGTATTCGACACGCTGTCCACCTCTACTGGTGTATTCGACACGCTGTCCACCTCTACTGGTGTATTCGACACGCTGTCCACCTCTACTGGTGTATTCGACACGCTGTCCACCTCTACTGGTGTATTCGACACGCTGTCCACCTCTACTGGTGTATTCGACACGCTGTCCACCTCTACTGGTGTATTCGACACGCTGTCCACCTCTACTGGTGTATTCGACACGCTGTCCACCTCTACTGGTGTATTCGACACGCTGTCCACCTCTACTGGTGTATTCGACACGCTGTCCACCTCTACTGGTGTATTCGACACGCTGTCCACCTCTACTGGTGTATTCGACACGCTGTCCACCTCTACTGGTGTATTCGACACGCTGTCCATCTCTACTGGTGTATTCGACACGCTGTCCACCTCTACTGGTGTATTCGACACGCTGTCCACCTCTACTGGTGTATTCGACACGCTGTCCACCTCTACTGGTGTATTCGACATGGCGGAAGACAAAAAGAGGAAGGCCGAAGGTATTCAGTGTCGGAACTCAGAACTTCTTCTTTTAGGTAAAGAAATATGCGGGTGTAAAATATGAGATCTCTATTGGTTGTTGGTGAAGCTCGTGAATAGAAAACATTCCAGCCGAGCCAAGCACCGCCCCTCTGGAAAGTCCAGGGCAACATGTCTCGGATGTCTCTGGAGTAGCTGACAAGGGGAAGAAAGAGTCAAATGGCAGCTTCACGGCACTTAGTCACAGAGAACCACAATCAGGGAAATTCCTCTCTTTGGTGTGGCAGGCAGCAGGGTATTTCAAATGCTTTAGGCCCATTTTGTTACAATGACAAAAAGACCCCACCGCCCTGCAGTAAGAGTAAGACGGTTTGTCTCCCAGATGGTTTATCATTGATTTCTTAAACTAGGAATTAAACCTGCAAATGCAACTTTACCTGATTTACTCCTTTTGCCCATCTGGCACCCTCTCCAGTCATCACTGAAGGCTGTTTTTTCATTATCTTATTTAGTTTAGGTTGTTTTAGTGTTAACGTGCCAAGGGAGCAAACTACAGTTAGAGTTTAAAACAATACTGTATGTGTCATTGGCCTAGTGGCCCAGTCTGTTTTAGCCATGTTGTATGGCATGAAGACAACCATAGAAGACAACACATGGAAAGCGACGAAAGTACATCACACAAACCAACAGTGCTGATATTCTGTGACATCATTTCCACTGTAAGGTGATGAATGGTGGTCAGATATAACAAACCAACAGTGCTGATAGTCTATGATATCAAACTTTCTCAGGCCGTTTTATATTTCCTCTGTAAGGTGATGAATGGTGGTCAGATATAACGGATGCCTGAAGAGCGCTGCGAGAGCTGCTCTGGAAATCCCCTCTCCTTTTCCTCCTTTTTCTCAGAGCGATACAGGTCTTTGTCGGCGATGGATAGTTTTGCTGTTAATAACTCGCAGTCTTACCTGTGGTGATGGGAAGTTTGTATTTCACAAACACAGAATCATAGTAAAGAGTTGTATTAGTAACGGAACTGTTGATAAACTTACCCTCCACTCTACATGCCTGGATCAAACCAGATGGAACTTTCCAAAGTTTGAATGCGTGAACATAATAAATTCTCAACAACAAAAGAGTGATCAAATTAAGAGCCTACACTTGAATGTAATATCTACCCCCATATGTCATGGCTTTGTGTGTGTTGCAGGAGATGGGAACTGTCTTCTCCATGCTGCCTCTCAGTACATGCTGGGGGTGCAGGACACAGACCTGGTCCTGAGGAAGGCCCTGCACAGTGTGCTCAAGGAGAACGAAACAGGCAACTTTAGAGCCCGTTTCCAGACAGAGCTACTGCAGTCTCAGGAGTTCACCCAGACTGGCCTGCGTTACAGCACCATGGTGAGGAACGAAGGCCCCCTCTACGACCAGGATTGTGTTTGAATAACATACCTCCTCTACGACCAGGATGGTGTTACTATAGCAGACCTCCTCTACGACCAGGATGGTGTTACTATAGCAGACCTCAGGTCTGTCAGTAGTATCACCCAGGTCTGTCAGTAGTATCACCCAGGTCTGTTAGTAGTATCACCCAGGTCTGTTAGTAGTATCACCCAGGTCTGTTACTAGTATCACCCAGGTCTGTTACTAGTATCACCCAGGTCTGTTACTAGTATCACCCAGGTATGTTACTAGTATCACCCAGGTCTGTTACTAGTATCACCCAGGTCTGTTAGTAGTGTCACCCATGTCTGTTAGTAGTGTCACCCAGGTCTGTTAGTAGTATCACCCAGGTCTGGTACTAGTATCACCCAGGTATGTTAGTAGAATCACCTGTTAGTAGTATCACTCAGGTCTGTTAGTAGTATCACCCAGGTCTGTAAGTAGTTTCACCCAGGTCTGTCAGTAGTATCACCCAGGTATGTTAGTAGAATCACCCAGGTATGTTAGTAGAATCACCCAGGTCTGTTAGTAGTATCACCCAGGTCTGTTAGTAGTATCACCCAGGTCTGTTAGTAGTATCACCCAGGTCTGTTAGTAGTATCACCCAGGTCTGTTACTAGTATCACCCAGGTCTGTTACTAGTATCACCCAGGTCTGTTACTAGTATCACCCAGGTCTGTTAGTAGTATCACCTGTTGGTAGTTTCAACCAGGTATGTTAGTAGTATCACCGAGGTCTGTTAGTAGTATCACCTGTTGGTAGTATCACCAAGGGTGGTTAGTAGTATCACCCAGGTCTGTTAGTAGTATCACCCAGGTCTGTTAGTAGTATCACCCAGGTCTGTTAGTAGTATCACCCAGGTCTGTTACTAGTATCACCCAGGTCTGTTACTAGTATCACCCAGGTCTGTTACTAGTATCACACAGGTCTGTTACTAGTATCACCCAGGTCTGTTAGTAGTGTCACCCATGTCTGTTAGTAGTGTCACCCAGGTCTGTTACTAGTATCACCCAGGTCTGTTACTAGTATCACCCAGGTCTGTTAGTAGTATCACCTGTTGGTAGTTTCAACCAGGTATGTTGGTAGTTTCAACCAGGTATGTTAGTAGTATCACCCAGGTCTGTTAGTAGTATCACCTGTTGGTAGTATCACCAAGGGTGGTTAGTAGTATCACCCAGGTCTGTTAGTAGTATCAATTGTTAGTATGATCATGATGTTTATAGCAGCTAAATTGGTTGTAATTTATTATTCTTCTGTCAGAATTGGGAGGAGGAATGGGAGAAGATCATCAAGATGGCCTCGCCTGTGTCCAGCCGCAATGGGCTGCAGTTTGACTCCCTGGAGGACATGCACATCTTTATCCTCTCCAACATCCTCCGCAGGCCCATCATCGTCATTGCAGGTACAGCCTTCCTCAATGAACCCTCTCATCACTCAGTTCATCAGAGGTTCAAACGCAGACGTATATGCAGTTTCTGTAGGTCTTTCTGTAGATTTGTCTACTACAGCAGTATAATCAGTCAGTGTGCTGTCTTTTTGTAGGTCTGTCTACTATAGCAGTAGAAGTAGTCAGTGTGCTGTGTCTGTAGGTTTGCCTACTACAGCAGTAGAAGCAGTCAGTGTGCTGTATTGTGTTCAGTGACTAACTCATGGCTGTATCCTTACAGACCAGGTGCTGCGCAGCATGAGGTCCTGCTCCTCCTTCTCTCCCCTCAACGTGGGGGGCATCTACCTTCCTCTGCACTGGCCTCCAAGGGAGTGCTACAAGTACCCCATAGTGCTCGGCTACGACTCCCAGCACTTTGCCCCCCTCATCACCATCAAAGACAGTGGCCCAGGTGTGAACAGTAACCGTTGTTGATAGATTACTGTGTTGAGAAGTGCTTGTAGGATGAGGGGGAATGTGACCTATCTTCCACATCTTACTAAATTGGGTCATTTATTGTGCTGTTTTGGTGTACGGTGTCATTGTGTCCCAGAAAGGTGCTAGCTATATACTACTTCCTGTATATCATCATTATGACTGTGTGCCCCAGAGATCCGAGCAGTGCCGCTGATCAACCCGGGCCGCGGGGGCTTCGAGGAGCTCAATGTGCACTTCTTGATGGAGAAAGAGCAGACGCAGAAGGAGAGGCTTCTGAAGGACTACCTAATGCTGATGGAGATCCCTGTCATTGGACTGGGCTACGATACCACACGCATCATCAACGCTGCCAGGTGGGTGGGACGCTAGAGCCATGGAGAACGGTAGAGAAAAGGATGTAAAGCACTGTTTAAAAAGCACAATACAAATATGTTTTTAAAAAGTCTTTGTGGTATAGTAGTGCTTTATTTATTGGGGTGGGTCAAGTTGAGAACCAATTGTCATTATTGACAACTTGGCAGCCTGGCCAAGAGGTGTATAATTATCCTATCAGTAGTATTGAGTGTGTTGCGTGCTGCCTTTCCCAGGCTGGATGAAGGGAACCTGCCTGAGGACATGAACCTGATGGAGGACTACCTCCAGTTGGTCAACCACGAGTACAAGCGCTGGCAGGAGGACAAGGACCAACTGTGGGCCCCCCACCCCCATAGACCACCCCCCTTCTCCGTGTCTCAGCTGTCCCTCATCGAGATCCGATGTGCCACACCACGGTGCACCTTCTACGTCTCAGTGGACACCCAGCCACACTGCCACGAGTGCTTTGAGAAACGCCAGGGCCAGCCTAACGGGAGGATAGAGGCTGCCTCTACGAAAGGCGGAAATCAGGCTTGTGAGCCGGGGTGTAGTAGTAGAGTACGGCCCAGCCCCTCTGGCTGCCTGGCGGTGTTATCCAGCCCGCTCTCCATCGCTCCACCGCGCTCGGCGTCCTGCTGTTACAGCGAAACCCACGCCATGAAGTGCAAGATGCCTGGCTGCGTTTTCACCCGCAGCAAGGAGCACAATGGTCTGTGTGAACGCTGCTTTAACAGCCAGCAGAATGCACCAGGAAGGTGCGGCATGTGCCACCAGGAGGCCTTCAGGATATTTAACGGACTGTGCCCCCCTTGCTTCCAGAGTACTGGCACAGAGCGGCGCGAGGAGCCCCAGCCGCCGGCAGCAGCGTCCTCTTCTGGGTCGTCATGGACCAAGCCCCCGTCCAAGGAATCTGAGTGCTCGGGCCGACCCTGTAAAAGGTTGGGATGCCAGTTCTTTGGTACTCAACAGAAGCGTGGATTCTGCACCATCTGCTATGTGGACTATCAGACCAACCACCGTAAGTCTAACCAGATGCTTGTTCTTAGTCATTTTAACAGGAAATGCTTTTCTTTTCATGTCCCAGCAAAATATATAGAAGGAATCAGGCCACATCAAAAGCCACAGCTGTCATGTCTTATCTTGGTCTACTTATGTCAGTATACTTAGAAACAACATGAAACTAACTCGATGTTTACACCAGACAGAACTGGAAAAGCTGCAAATTTACCTGAATCTCAAGAATAGTTGATATTGTGTGTGGTCATATGTTAGTTTGACATGTGGTTTATCTGGGTTTATCTCCTCCAGTTGCGACCCTTCCTGCTCCAATCCAGACTCGCCACGCGTCGGAGGCAGGCTTCCAGAATGCTTCGCGCTGTCAGGGCCTGGGGTGTGGGGCCATGGGCAATGCCATGCTGGAGGGCTACTGTAACAAGTGCTTCTTTAACGAGCAGAGCTCCAGGTTCAACCAGAATGCTACCAGGGCTCCCGGTGCCCACTCCCCTCCGCTGGTCATGGTGAGTGTCTCCCTCCCTCACACAGGGCCCAGTGGCTGTACACCACATCTTGAATTGCAAATAATTTTTACAGTTTCAGAGTGTAGAATGATTTGTTTCCTCTTTGTTTTTCTCTATCTGCAGCGGACTGCTAAACCAGAACAAGACAAACCCAGAAAGACCCAGACCCAGGCCATGTGCAGGTGGAATGGCTGCAGTAACTTCTCCCACGGCTGCACAGACCCGTGTCCAGAGTGCCGGGCCACACGAGGGCAGAGAGAGAGCCGCAGGGAGAGGGCAGGGGCACCTAAGGAGACGATGAAGCAGAGCTGTAAAGCCCAAGGCTGTGACCACTATGCCAACATAGAGAAGCAAGGCTTCTGTAACGAATGTGACCACTTTAAGCAGGTCTACAGGGGGTGAGCCCAAAGGTTTGGGGAAGATTAAAATGGTCGTGCCACCATGCTAGTCAAAGCATCTCTGAAACTAGTGAATCTAAGGCCAGACGCCCGTTTTAACATGTGCTCATGAAGAGAAAAGAGCAGGGGCAGTCGAAATGGCAGGCAGAATACCTCTTGTTGCAATTATTATTATCCCACGTGTACAGGATGAAAGGTGAGGTATACGTGTCAGACAACGGACAACGTGTACAGTATCATGCTGTACTACTGATTGTATCTTGAAAAAGCGCAATACGTAAGCTGCTTAATAATATGGGCAAGCAATTCTCTATCAAGCAGCTAGTCACCGACACAATGTGATAAATTGCAGCTTTTGTTTAAGAACCTCATCGACCAAAATTCTGACAACTGCAAAGTTGTGCCAAAGCCATCACGACCACTAACAAAATGAGAGTTTGGTCAGTAGAAATGTGGTTTAAACAGAATTAGGTACAGTCAAAACTGTTCCATACCTAGACAGCTAATGTACAGTATCTGAGTGATTGTGAGTGGGCAGTACCCTTAAGTACTGAATGGTGCTACTCGAACAGAAGTCAAACGTAGAGGTTATGTTACATGACAGAGAAAAACGGTAGTTAAAACTCAATAATATTCAACCTCAATACATATGCTGTTGTGCTCTTGTTTTCAACCTCTCCCACTGCCACATAGATGTCTGCTGGCAGTACATATGCTGTTGTGTTCTTGTTTTCAACCTCTTCCACCACCACATAGATGTCTACAGGCAGTACATATGCTGTTGTGTTCTTGTTTTCAACCTCTCCCACCACCACATAGATGTCTACAGGCAGTACATATGCTGTTGTGTTCTTGTTTTCAACCTCTCCCACCACCACATAGATGTCTGCTGGCAGTACATATGTCGTTGTCGACCACTTTTTGGATCTCTACTGTAGAAGTCCAAGTTAGCGCTTGCCCTGAGAGTTGTACCATGTTACAGTGTGTTCTATATGTGGTAATGCTGGGCAATTACCTTCACACAGACTCCTAGTTAATGAGTTACTTGCCAGTGAGGAAAGGAGTGTGTGTTTGGAGGTAAGGAAGGAGAACATAAAGGCAGGAGAAATCCCTGTACAGCTCAACACCCCATTCAGAGGAGGGAGAACATAAATCCAGGAGAAATCCCCGTAGAGCTCAACACCTCATTCAGAGGATGGAGGGAGGGAGAACGTTAACAAACACCTGTGGGGAAAAACAGCAACACAGCCCTTAGCTTGGTTCATACCTTGTAGCTGTGGCATGGCTGGACCCCAGGAAGAGTAGCTGCTGCTTTGGCTGCAGCTGATGGGGATCCATAATAAATACAAATACAAGCCTGCAGTAAAATACCTCACCACCCATAGAACTTGGCCTGCAGTATAGTACCTCTTTATCGTAGGGGCTCTGCTGAAATCTGCTCTGCTCACACGATGCCTCACTCTACTACTCTGTTTGATATAAAACTGACATGCCTGTGTTTTCTTCTTTTAAACCTATATATTTGAACTGACGTTTCCTTCCTGCCCAAAAACGTGCCATCGTCTTCAAAGCATTGATTTGACCTCTTAACTAACGCATCGTTGAAGTCTGTTCAATATGCATATGCGACATCTGTTAAATATGCATATCTGACGCCTGCAAAAAAATGTATTTTGTTGATTAGACTTATGGCAGCATAGATATAGATCTGCGCTTTAAGCAGATGATACACATCATATATTACAAGGGTAATTAGTTGTCAGTACATGCTCTTTGGTTATGGGTCTGAACCCCGTTCAGACCACTACATACTACACAATACTTAATAAGCTGCTCTGGTACTTTCCTTGACATGCATAGGGACGACATTCCAATGTTACACATAAACATGCAAAGTTGTAACAAAACATGCAAAAGTTGTGAGACATTTTTGTGTAACCTGTCAATAATAGGGTATTGTATGAAAAGCTTTGTTTTGTAAGTATTTATTAATATCAAATAATATCTGTACTGTGCGTTTCAATACTTATTTATATGTCCTGAAATGAATTATTTTTATTAAGAAAACCTGACATTGTCTTGTTGTTTATTTCAACTGTGTGTGTGTGTTTGCACGTAGGTGCGTCAAATTCTATAGAACATACACTACATGACCAAAAGTATGTGGACACCTACTCGTGGAACATCTAAGTTGGTCCCCCCATTTGCTGCTATAAGAGCCTCCACTCTTCTGGGAAGGCTTTCCACAAGAGCATTAGTGAGGTTGGGCAATGGATGTTGGGCGATTAGGCTGGCTCGCAGTCTGCGTTCCAATTCATCCCAAATCTGTTCTCTGGGGTTGAAGTAGGGCTCTGTGCAGGCCAGTCAAGTTCTTCCACATTGATCTCGATAAACCATTTCTGTATGGACCTCGCTTTGTGTACAGGGACATTGTCATGCTGAAACAGGAAAGGGCCTTCCCTAAACTGTTGCCACAAAGTTGGAAGCACAGAATTGTCTAGAATGTCATTGTATGCTGTGTCGTTAAGATTTCCCTTCACTGGAACTAAGGGGCCTAGCCCGAACCATGAAAAACAGTCCGACACCATTATTCCTCCACCAAAATATACAGTTGGCACTATGTATTGGGGCAGGTACCGTTCTCCTGGCGTCCGCCAAACCCAGATTCGTCCACCGGACTGCCAGACAGTGAAGCGCGATTTATCCCTCCAGAGAACATGTTTACACTGCTCCAGCGTCCAATAGTGGTGAGCTTTACACCGCTCAAGCCGACACTTGGCATTGTGCATGGGGATCTTAGGCTTGTGTGCGTCTACTCGGCCATGGAAACCCATTTCATTAAGCTCCCAACGAACAGTTGTTGTGCTAACGTTGCTTCTAGAGGCGATTTGGAACTCGGTAGTGAATGTTGCAACCGAGGACAGACGATTTTTACGCACCTCGTGCTTCAGCACTCGGCCGTCTCGTTCTGTGAGCTTGTGTGGCCTACCACTTTGCGGCTGAGCCGTTGTTGCTCCTAGACATTTCCACTTCCCAATAACATCTCTAGCATTTTATACACCTCTCAGCAACGGGTGTGGCTGAAATGGCCAAATCCACTAATTTGAAGGGAGGGGTGTCCACATACAATTGTGTTTATATTTAGTGTATTTCTACATATCCCCACATTTCACACTTATGTATATGACTGTATGTTGCTCAATGGTTAGTTGTAAAAAATGACATTCTGTGTTTTCTGTTTGCATAGTGATTTTAGCACTAGATGTGTGGGGTATTTTCCAGTGGGGACATACAGTATGGGACTGTGCCGAAGTGAAGTTAAACACCACCACACGGACTCTCTTAATTTAGCTAAACCATCCACATTACATGTTGGTTCTCTCGCACACATACAGTACCAGTCAAAAGTTTGGACACACCTACTCATTCAAGGGTTTTTCTTTATTTTTACTATTTTCTACATTGTAGAATAATAGTGAAGACAGCAAAACTATAAAATAGTATGTCATAACCAAAAAAGTGTTAAACACATCAAAATATATTTTTGATTTTAGATTCTTCAAAGCCTTGATGACAGCTTTGGGCACTCTTGGCATTTCTACCAGCTTCATGAGGAATGCTTTTCCAACATTCTTGAAGGAGTTCTCACATATGCTGAGCACTTGTTGGCTGCTTTTCCTTCACTCTGCGGTCCAACTCATCCCAAACATCTCAATTGGGTTGAGGTCGGATGACTGTGGAGGCCATGTCATCTGATGCAGCACCCCATCACTCTTCTTCTTGGTCAAACAGCCCTTACACAGCCTGGAGGTGTGTTGGGTCATTGTCCTGTTAAAAACAAATTATAGACTCACAAAGCGCAAACCAGATGGGAAGGCGTATCGCTGCAGAATGCTGTGGTAGCCATGCTGGTTAAGTGTGCCTTGAATTCTAAATAAATCACTGACAGTTTCACCATCAAAGCACCCCCACACCTTCACAACTCCTCCTCCATGCTTGACGGTGGGAACCACACATGCGGAGATCATCTGTTCATCTACTCTGTGTCTCACAAAGAACTAAAAATAACCAAAAATCTCACATTTGGACTCATCAGACCAAAGGACAGATTTCCTTCAGTCTAATGTCCATTGCTCGTGTTTCTTGGCACAAGCAAGTCTCTTCTTGTTATTGTGTCCTTTAAGTAGTGGTTTCTTTGCAGCAATTCGACCATGAAGGCCTAATTCACACAGTCTACAGTCGTAGCCAAACGTTGCTGTCTGGAAGCTTCAAAAGGAGGGTGGTGCTTGGAATCATTGTTCTTCCTCTGTCAACCATGGTTACCTGCAAGGAAACACGTGCCGTCATCATTGCTTTGCACAAAAAGGGCTTCACAGGCAAGGATATTGCTGCCAGTAAGATTGCACCAATATCCACCATTTATTGGATCATCAAGAACTTGAAGGAGAGCGGTTCAATTGTTGTGAAGAAAGCTTCAGGATGCCCAAGAAAGTCCAGCAAGCTCCAGGACTGTCTCCTAACGTTGATTCAGCTGCGGAATCGGGGCACCACCCGTACAGAGCTTGCTCAGGAATGGCAACAGGCAGGTGTGAGTGCATCTGAAGACTTTTGGAGGATGGCTTGGTGTCAAGAAGGGCAGCAAAGAAGCCACTTCTCTCCAGGAAAAACACCAGGGACAGACTGATATTCTGCAAAAGGTACAGGGATTGGACTGCTGAGGACTGGGGTAGTCATTTTCCCTTTCCAATTGTTTGGGACATCCGGTAAAAAGCTTGTCCGGAGAAGACAAGGTGAGCTCTATCATCAGTCCTGTGTCATGCAAACAGTAAAGCATCCTGAGACCATTCATGTGTGGGGTTGCTTCTCGGCCAAGGGAGTGGGCTCACACACAATTTTGCATGAGAACACAGCCATGAATAAAGAATGGTACCAACACATTCTCCGAGAGCAACTTCTCCCAACCATCCAGGAACAGATTGGTGACGAACAATGCCTTTTCCAGCATGATGGAGCACCTTGCCATAAGGCAAAAGTGATAACTAAGTGGCTCGGGGAACAAAACATTGATATTTTGGGTCCATGGCCAGGAAACTCCCCAGACCTTAATCCCATTGAAAACTTGTGGTCAAATCTCAAGAGGCGGGTGGACAAAAAAACAAACACAAATTCCGACAAATTCCAAGCATTGATTATGCAAGAATGGGCTGCCATCAGCCAGGATGTTGCCCAGAAGGTCATTTGCAGCAAATTCCGACAAATCTGCCAGGGCAGATTGCAGAGGTCTTGAAAAAGAAGGGTCAACACTGCAAATATTGACTCTTTGCATCAACTTCATGTAATTGTCAATAAAAGCTTTTGACACTTATGAAATGCTTGTAATTATACTTCAGTATTCCATAGTAACATCTGACAAAAATATCTAAAGACACTAAAGCAGCAAACTTTGTGGACATTAATATTTGTGTCATTCTCAAAACTTTTGGCCACGACTGTACTCTGAATGGTTGATGTTGAGATGTGTCTGTTACGTGAACACTGAAGCACTTATTTGGGCTGTAATTTCTGAGGCTGGTAACTCTAGCGAACTTATCCTCTGCAGCTGAGGTAACTCTAGGTCTTCCTTTCCTGTGGCGTTCCTCATGAGAGCCAGTTTCATCATAGCGCTTGATGGTTTTTGCGACTGCACTTGAAGAAACTTCCAAAGTGCTGGAAATGTTCCAGATTGACTGACCTTCATGTCTTAAAGTAACGATGGACTGTCGTTTCTCTTTGCTTATTTGAGCTGTTCTTGCCATAATATGGACTTTACCGAATAGGGCTATCTTCTGTATATCACAACCTACCTTGTCACAACAAAACTTATTGGCTCAAATGCATTAAGAAGGAAAGAAGTTCAACAAATTAACTTTTAACAATGTGCACCTGTTAATTGAAATGTATTCCAGGTGACTACCTCATGAAGCTGGTTGAGAGAATGGCAAGAATGTGCAAAGCTGTCATCAAGGCAAAGGGTGGCTACTTGGAAGAATCTCATATAAAATATATTTTGCTTTGTTTTAACACTTTTTTGGTTACTACATGATTCCATATGTGTTATTTCATAGTTATGATGTCTTCACTATTATACAATATAGAAAATAGTAAAAATAAGGAAAACCCTTTGAATGAGTAGGTGTGTCCAAACTTTTGACTGGTACTGTATATCTTTTTTTCACTTCGTCAGGTAGTTTTTTTCACTCTTTCTAACAATGTAATTCTGAAAGTAAACCCACACCGCTGTACCTCTTAAGGCCTTGGTTCATAGTGCTTGAAAAAGAGTCAACCCCCTTACTCAGAATCCTCACAGTTGAGTCACAGCAGAAAGGAAAGTCTTCATAAGAAGCTAATGCTGCTGAGGGAAGGGCTATTTGTTGTTGGGCAGAGGTGACATTTCAGGAGTGAGTGGGAGGGAGGAAAAGTGTTAGCGTGGTTCAGCCTACCGCCATTAACATGTCATCTGAAAATAACTTTGCATGCAAAGTGGGTGGCTGTGTTATCACCTGGCAGTTACCATGTTGTTGCACATGGTCAATGGTTAGAACATGTGTTTATGTTAAGCCTATGTGAAATTGTTATAGCTCAGAATTTCAGTTTCAATTCAGGAAGTTGAGCTGCAAGCTCTGTTTTGCAATAGGAAGTGGGTGTATCCGCGTTAGTAACCAATGCTGACCCTGTTATCTAAAAGCAAGAAAAACAAGTTGATCATGGTAGCAATACCCAACAGATCATTTCACAACTATTCATTTAGACACAGGTTATGTACACCTTGCCTATGGGGACACGAACCGACACAGGTTATGTACACCTTGCCTATGGGGTGACGAACCGACACAGGTTATGTACACCTTGCCTATGGGGTGACGAACCGACCCAGGTTATGTACACCTTGCCTATGGGGTGACGAACCGACCCAGGTTATGTACACCTTGCCTATGGGGTGACGAACCGACCCAGGTTATGTACACCTTGCCTATGGGGTGACTAACCGACACAGGCTATGTACACCTTGCCTATGGGGTGAATAACCGTAAGTACCTGCTGAAAATGAGACACAGGGAGTTTCATTTTGCATCATGATCATGTATGAGTCTGAGGTACAGGATGACTCATAAGGTGTCTGCTAGCAGACCAGATGACACCCCTCTGGTACACCAGAAAGTTTAAAGTAAGTCAGCAGTTATCAGAGATGTACTTGTGGCCACGATGTCTTAGTTACATAAAGGCTGATGATAAACTAAAGCTAACTAAGGCGGAGTGTCTGATGAAAATGGAACAGACTGATTGTAAAGAATGAAAAACAAACCAGATCCTGTGTGCTTGAATGTGGTCTTGCTGTAATGTTTGTATGTTCTGCATATAGGGTTTGGGTTGGGCTGACAAAAGCAAAAAGTTACGCTTATATCACCGATTTCACAATAAAATCACAGAAAGATTTGACGCTCCTCATAAATAAAAAACACATTTATTTCACCAAGTTTTTTACATAAACCCCAAAGAGCAATAAAATCAGCAGTCAGGCTACTTAAAATACCCATCCTGTGAATATCTTATTTATGCACCTTTATTTATCTAGGCAAGTCAGTTAAGAACACATTCTTATTTTCAGTGATGGCCTAGGAACAGTGGGTTAACTGCCTTGTTCAGGGGCAGAACAGCAGATTTTTACCTTTTCAGCTCGGGGATTTGATCTTGCAACCTTTCGGTTACTAGTCCAACACTCTAAACACTAGGCTACCTGCCACCCCCCAAAATGATCAAATTTGATCATATCAAATTTCTAATTCGTACCCAAATAATGTTGTTGACTCGTCCTGTACTCGTATTTGTGGCCAAAGCATAAACTGGAGAAAAAACACTTAAAAAAACCCACCTCAAACTTTCAAAAAGACGTCAAAAAGACGTTTAAAAAATGCTTGCTATTTCCTCTTAGAGGAAGATGTTATGATCGTTATGCACCCAAACCATTCTGTTGTTGGGGTACGCCCACACAATTCCAAAGCAGGAAATAATTTACCTTTCGCTAACCGGTGCGCCTGGTACTTACTACCATATCCCTTTCAAAGGCACTTAAATCTTCTGCCTTGCCCATTCACCCTCTGAATGGTGCACACACACGCATTCAATTGTCTCAAAGCTTAACAAACTTTCTTTAACCTGTCCCCTCTCCTCCATCTACACTGACTGAAGTGGATTTAACAACATCAATAAGGTATCATAGCTTTCACCTGGTCAGTCTATGTCATGGAAAGAGTAGGTGTTCTTAATGTTTCATACACTTAGTGTAAATGGTTTGAATGGATAAATAATTGAACTGTGCAACAGGAGTACTTGCTTCTGTGATTCCTGAAATGTAGAACCTAACCTGTTGATGGATCATTTTTTAAATCTGAAATTATACTATTGTTTCATTGTTTGCTAGCTCAGCTGGTTAGCTATGTTATGAATACAACTCCCATCTGTTGTGACATCAGGACAAGATTCTGTATGTAAATCCAACACACTCCATTAAGTATGATCTGTTAAATTTTGTATGGGATGTATTTATTTGTGGATGTCCATCACCCATTTCGTATTTATTTTACAACTGCGACCTGGCCAAGATAAAGCGGAGCAGTGTGACACAAACAACAACGCAGAGTTACACATGGAATAAACAAACATGCAGTCAATAATACAATAGAAAAAGTCTATATACATTGTGTGCCAATGAGGTAGGATAAGGGAGGTAAGGCAATAAATAGGCCATAGTGGCGAAATAATTACAATATAGCAAATAAACACTGGAGTGATAGATGAGTGTGCAAGTAGAGATACTGGGGTGCAAAGGAGCAAAATAAATACAAAAATTACAGTATGGGGGATGAGGTAGTTGGATGGGCTATTTACAGATGGGCCGTGTACAGGTGCAGTGATCTGTGAGCTGGTGCTTAAAGTTAGTGAGGGAGATATGAGTCTCCAGCTTCAGTGATTTTTGCAGTTCGTTCCAGTCATTGGCAGCAGAGAACTGGATGGAAAGGCGGCCAAAGTAGGAATTGGCTTTGGGGGTGACCAGTGAGATATACCTGCTGGAGAGCGTGCTACGGGTGGGTGTTGCTCTGGTGACCAGTGAGCTGAGATAGGGCGGGGCTTTACCTAGCAGAGACTTATAGATGACCTGGAGCAAGTGGGTTTGGTGACGAATATGAAGTGAGGGCCAGCCAACGAGAGCATACAGGTCGCAGTGGTGGGTAGTATATGGGGATTTGGTGACAAAACAGACAGCACTGTGATAGACTGCATACAATTTACTGAGTAGGGTGTTGGAGGCTATTTTGTAAATGACATCGCCGAAGTCAAGGATCGGCAGGATAGTCCGTTTTACGAGGGCATGTTTGGCAGCATGAGTGAAGGATGCTTTGTTGCGAAATAGGAAGCCGATTCTAGATTTAATTTAGGATTGGAGATGCTTAATGTGAGTCTGGAGGGAGAGTTTACAGTCTAAACAGACACCTAGATATTTGTAGTTGTCCATGTATTCTAAGTCAGAACCGTCCAGAGTAGTGATGCTGGACGGGCGGGCAGGTGCGGGCAGTGATCGGTTGAAGAGCATGCAATTAGTTTTACTTGCATTTAAGAGCAGTTGGAGGCCATGGAAGGAGAGTTGTATGGCATTGAAGCTTGTCTGGAGGTTAGTTAACACAGTCTCCAAAGGGAATTGTATACAGAATTGTGTCTTCTGCATAGAGGTGGATCAGAGAATCACCAGCAGCAAGAGCGACATCATTGATGTATACAGAGAAGAGAGTACGCCCGAGAATTGAATCCTGTGGCTCCCCCATAGAGAATGCCAGAGGTCCGGACAACAGGCCCTCCAATTTGACACACTGAACTCTATCAGAGAAGTAGTTGGTGAACCAGACGAGGCAGTCATTTGAGAAACCATGGCTGTTGAGTCTTCCGATAAGAATGTGGTGATTGACAGAGTCGAAAGCCTTGGCCAGGTCGATGAATACAGCTGCACAGTATTGTCTCTTATCGATGGCGGTTATGATATCGTTTAAGACCTTGAGCGTGGCTAAGGTGCACCCATGACCAGCTCGGAAACCAGATTGCATAGCGGAGAAAGTACGGTGGGATTCAAAATGGTCGGTGATCTGTTTGTTAACTTGGCAGAATAGATATAGGTCTGTAGGTCTGTAGTAGTTTGGGTCTAGAATGTCTCCCCCTTTGAAAAGGTGGATGACCGCGGCAGCTTTCCAATCTTTGGGGATCTCAGACAATACGAAAGAGAGGTTGAACAGGCTAGCAATAGGGGTTGCAATTATTTTGGCTGATAATTGTGGAAAGAGAGAGTGCAGATTGTCTAGCCTGGCTGATTTGTAGGAGTCCAGATTTTGCAGCTCTTTCAGAACATCAGTTATCTGGATTTGGGTGAAGGACAAATGGGGAGGCTTGGGGAAGTTGCTGTGGGAGTGCAGCACTGTTGAACGGGTTAGGGGTCTAGCCTCAGCCGCAGTGGGCAGCTGGGAGGAGGTGCTCTTATTCTCCATGGACTTTAGAGTGTCCCAGAACTTTTTGGAGTTTGTGCTACAGGATGCAAATTTCTGTTTGAAAAAGCTAGCCTTTGTTTTCCTAACTGCCTGCCTGGTTCCTACCTGAAAAGTTGCATAACGCGGGGGCTATTCGATGCTAATGCAGTACGCCACAGGATGTTTTTGTGCTGGTCAAGGGCAGTCAGGTCTGGAGTGAATCAAGGGCTATATCTGTTCCTGGTTCTACATTTTTTGAATGGGGCATGCTTATTTAAGATGGTGAGGAAAGCACTTTTAAAGAATAACCAGGCATCCTCTACTATCGGAATGAGGTCAATATCCTTCCAGGATACCCGGGCCAGGTCAATTAGAAAGGCTTGCTCGCTGAAGTGTTTTAGGGAGCGTTTGACAGTGATGAGGGGTGGTCGTTTGACCGCAGACCCATTACGGACGCAGGCAATGAGGCAGTGATCGCTGAGATCCTGGTTGAAGACAGCAGAGGTGTATTTAGAGGGCAGGTTGGATAGGATGATATCTATGAGGGTGCCCGTGTTTACATATTTGGGGTTGTACCTTGTAGGATCATTGATCATTTGTGTGAGATTGAAGGCATCAGGCTTAGATTGTAGGATGGCTGGGGTGTTAAGCGGGTCCCAGTTTAGGTCACCTAACAGCAAGAGCTCTGAAGATAGACCTCTGCAGGCTTTCTCTGCAGTAGATTGCTACTCCGCCCCCTTTGGAAGTTCTATCTTGTCAGAAAATGTTATAGTTAGTGTTAAATTTCAGGGTTTTTGGTGGTCTTCCTAAACCAGGATTCAGACACGGCTAGAACCGGGGTTGGCAGAGTGTGCTAAAGCAGTGAATAAAACAAATTCAGGGAGGAGGCTTCTAATGTTAACATGTATGAAACCAAGGCTTTTACGGTTACAGTAGTTAACAAATGAGAGTGCCTGGGGAGTTTGGGAGTGGATCTAGGCACTGCAGGGCCTGGATTAACCTTTACATCACCAGAGGAACAGAGGAGGAGTAGGATAAGGGTACGGCTAAAGGCTATAAGAACTGGTCGTCCAGTGTATTCGGAACAGAGAGTTTCTGGGCACGGTAGAATAGATTCATGGCATAATGTACAGAATATTGTAAATATGTAGAAAATGACAGAAAACAGAGTTTTAGTTATATAGTAAGCATAATCAAACTGTGTTTGTGAACTGTACTAAAAGAATAGCCTATTTTTACTTATGTTATGTTAAGATGTGAATACAGTGGAGGTAAACCTATGCATTGAGTGACGATGAGAGAGATATTGTCTCTAGAAACATAATTTAAACCAGGTGAGGTCACCGCATGTGTGGGAGGTGGAACTGAAGGGTTAGCTAAGGCATATTGAGCAGGGCTAGAGGCTCTACAGTGATATAAGGCAATAATAACTAACCAAAACAGTAATGGACAAGGCATATTGACATTAGGGAGAGGCATGCGTAGCCGAGTGATCATTGGGTCTAATGAGTAGCTCGGGGAGCTGGAGACATGGCGATTCAGACAGCTAGCGGACCGGGGATAGCAGGCTAGCAGAAGGGCCTTAGAGGGACGTCGCGACGGAAGAAGTCAGTTGTAGTCGTCCATCAGTCATGATGGATCAGCAGGGCTCCGTGGAGTAAAAGGGCCCAGGCCAATTGGCAAAATAGGTATAGTAGCCCCAAAAAATTGGCAGATGGACTTCTTCAGCTAACAGCCTAGTGTGCTCTAGACAGCTAGTGTGCCACGGCTAGCAGGCTAGCAGATGGGCATTCAGGGGACATCGCGACGGGGGAGCCAGTTAAAAAAAAACCTTGGGCGGATTACGTCGGTAGTCCAGTCGTGATGGATCGGCGGGGCTCCGTATTAGCAATAAATGGTGTCCGGGCCAAATGGCAAAATAGGTATTGTAGCCCACACAGTGGCTAGCCACACTACAAACATCATTTTACCAGGTCCCCATGAAGCGATTGTAATGACAGTCCACCAAAACATACCCAAAAGTTTCCTGATTAGCAAGGGGTAGTCTGTGTTTAATTTCATTGTGTATTAGAAACACTGTTTGAGATCATTGGGGGGAGATTTCACCAGTGGTTGAATTTCGAAATGGGCTTCCAGGGAAAATGTTGTCTGAGGTTGCAACACTAACCAATGGGGGCGAGGCTTAGTGAAAGGTCAATTATCCTTTTTTGGAAGGAAAACTATTTCACTCATATTGTAATTAGGTCATCATTACAATGGCTTTATAGACATCTGGAAACACTGGACAGTTGTTTTTAAGGGCCAGTCTCTCTCCTTTAGTCCAAAAATATACTGTAATAAGGGTCCTGAGTAGGTGTTGACTGGGGAGCATTATAAAGGAACCTATCATCAGAATAAATTGTTAGGAACCTACAGTCCACACCATATACATTTATGTATATACTCCAGCATTTTGGATTTGAGATCACTCTTTCATATTAGGTGTCACCTTTTATTTGTGGGGATTTTCATACATATCTGTTTTACAGTTTAGAAATGAAAGCTCTTTATGTATCTAGTCCCCCATTTGAAGAAATCATAAATATTTGGACAAATTCACTTATGGTGTATTAAAGTAGTCCAAACCTTAGTATTTGGCCCCATATTCCTTGCACACAATGACTACATCAAGATTGTGACTCTACAAACTTGTTGGATGCATTTGCAGTTTGTTTTGGTTGTTGTTTTGGATTATGTTTGGACGTTTTTAGTCAGCTTTTTGCAGACAGTCATGTTCTTCTGATAAAATTCAATTTATATTTGCAATTTTGACACTATTGTATAGTTTTGATAAATGCATTGTTTTTAGAAGGCAACTAGATTTTGAAAATGCATTTACTGTTTTGCAGAAGGCCACAGAGTTTAGTGTTTTGTGTGCACTGTTTTGAAAATCAACAACATTGTTCCAAAAAATGTATGAATGATTGAGAAAAACTGTAACTGAAGTCTTCCATGATAAGAAAAAAGCTTTAACAAGAGAAAAACATGAATCCCTAAAATGGGGGTCTAAGTAATTAGGTCACATGCCATTGGGTTATTGGGTCACAGGAGCATCATGCCCATTGGCAATAGTTTTAGTTGCATCCTAAAGACAATACTAAAACACTTCAGTAAAAAATATAAAAGTTAACATATGTGGGTCAGCCCGTTGATTCTTATCGGAGCTGACATTTTCTACGAGCCAAATCGAAAGCTTCTCATATGTAAACGAGGCACGAGAAAAGAAGTGGGGAACAGGTGTGATTTGCATGTTGGTTTAAATGTGAGTCCATCTTCAGATTAAAACAGTTAGCTGACTAATTCTCTGCACATGAACTGCTGGATGGATCCCGTAAATCTGAACTAACTCTCTCAGCAAAACATATGCATCTTCACCTCAGGGGGTTGTCCCCAGTGAAAGAACGTTTCTGAAAAGGCCTCTGTAGCACTAGACCCAGACCCTTTGAAGACACTCAAAGTGCACCATGCCTCTGAGTCTGCCTAAGTCCCTGAGAAGAGGTTACAGACATGGGTAGGAGGCTGGCCTGGACGAGGTTGGGGTAAAGGCCTATATCAGATTTTGTTCACTGTTAGTTATTTGTCCAAATATAAAATCAATCTGTTTTTATGTCACTATTCAACACAAAGAAATGGTTACAGTGCAGGTTAGACGAGACTGTCATGTTATCACCTACAGTATCTATCACCTTTTGAGCTCATTTAATACACAGCAGCTGTGAGTTTATACTACTCATTTATAGATGTTAGATATGTTCAATCTGGTAGGTATTTCAACTTCACAAGTGAAAGGAGAACCAGGCATTGTGCCAAATTAATGTTTTATTATGGGGTCACTTATAATCATAATTAGCAATCTTATGAGACCTCTTCAACTTCCTCTCTAGATGAAATTCCACTTTGTCTCTTCATATAGATTATGTCAAACTGAAGTCTAGGGATTTACCCACCTGGGATTATTTTGATTGTTCTGGGTAGTTCCACCAATTAGGTACATTTTGAGTAGTGTAAAAACTTTTGATTCACCTAATTGTAATATTCTGTCACATAGAGCAGATGTTCAACTTAATAAAAACATGTTTTCCCATCTCAAGAGGTTCAATTAAAAAAATACTACTGTAAGTCTCTATTAAATGCCAAATAAAGTAACAGCGTTGATCATAACAGGGTTGATCGTAACAGGGTTAAACGTAACAGCGTTGATCGTAACAGGGTTGATCGTAACAGGGTTTTCATCTTAAATAAACCAGACATTCTCTTCTGAAGCTTGTTTTGTGCAACAGGAAGTGGTAATTCACTAAACAATTCAAATTGTTAAAACATTTCTAGCCTGGCTATCTATGGGTAACAGGGTTGTCATGGTAATGTATGCTCGACCCACTAAGTTTTCCGCCACAAAACACCAGAAAATGGCCAAAAAGAGTAGGACCAGCTCACCTGCTTTTACACCAGGATTTGACTATTAGATGTTCAATGTTTCTTTTGAAAAAAATATTTTTTAAATGAATACTTTAACCATATTAAAACAAAATAACTAGGGCTTTACAATGATGGTGAAAACGTGGAGAAATATTAAGGCTAAGTGTGTTATCAAAATGCAGAATTTTGGTACTTCAGCAAATTTGTATTTATATTAAGAAGCAGATTTATAGCATTTTCCATGTGGTCTATATTAAAGGGCACTTCATTTAATATAACAGGCTTTAAAACGTTACATATTTGGAGCACGATTACTATTTAAAATATCAAAGGGACGCAAAAGGAAGTGAATTTATTTCCCAGTTTAAGTGTCTCATCTGGGGAGTTTACAGACATGACATGAGAGCATTATCTGTTATCTGATAACCATTGCATATGATTTACACAAGTATGTTACATCAAATAATCCATTATTCTGTTTGGTTCCAGAGTGAATTACTTTTCAATAATATTTTTTGTCATTATGTCTAGACAGTAAAAGAGCATCACAACCCAACTGATAAACCCTTTGAAGGAAGAAACTAAACAAATGCTTCTGAGAGATTTTCCTTGTGTAGACATATCATATTTTACCAAGTTGGTGATGCTGCCATCGTGTGGCTCGTTCTGTCAATCCCATCTAGAATACCTTTTTTATTTAACCTTTATGCAAGTCAGTTAAGAACAAATTCTCATTTACAATGACGGCCTACCAAAAGTCGAAAGGCCTCCTGTGGGGAAGGGGATTAAGAATAAAAATATGGGAGAAAATACACATCACGACAAGGGAGACACCACAACACGACATAAAGAGAGACCTAGGACAACAGCATAGCATGGCAGCAACACATGACAACACAACATGGTAAAAACACCACATGACAACATGGTTGCAGCACAACATGGTAGCAGCACAAAACATGGTACAAACATTATTGGGCACAGACAATAGCACAATGGCAAGAAGGTAGAGACAACAATGCATCACAAGAAGCAGCCACAACTGTCAGTAAGAGTGTAAGAGTGTCCATGACTGAGTATTTTAATTTAATTTATTTAACGAGGCAAGTCAGTTAAGAACAAATTCTCATTTACAATGACAGCCTACCCTGGCAAAACCAGGACAACGATGGGCCAATTGTGTTCCTCGGGAGCCCTAAATTGAATGAAGAGATGGAGATAAAACTGTCCAATTTGAGTGTTTTTCGCAGCTCGTTCCAGTCGTTAGATGCAGCGAACTTATAAAAGGAGCGGCCCAGGGATATGTGTGCTTTGGGGACCTTTAACAGAATGTGACTGGCAGAACGGGTGTTGTAGGTGGAGGAAGAGGGCTGCAGTAGGTATCTCAGATAGGGGGAGTGAGGCCTAAGAGGGTTATAAAAATAAGCATTAACCAGTGGGTCTTGTGAAGGGTACAGTATACAGAGATGACCCGTTTACAGAGGAGGATAGAGTGCAGTGATGAGCATTGGTGGCATATCTGATGCCGAATGGGAAAGAACATCTAGCCACTCGAGAGCACCCTTACCGCCGATCTACAGTGGCGAGAACAAGTATTTGATACACTGCCAATTTTGCAGGTTTTCCTACTTACAAAGCATGTAGAGGTCTGTCATTTTAATCATAGGTACACTTCAACTGTGAGAGACGGAATCTAAAACCAAAATCCAGAAAATCACATTGTATGATTTTTAAGTAATTCATTTGCAAACAGTATTATTTCCCAATAAATACTGACCTCTGGTGGTTATTGTTCAGAGTCACATTTAAAAAGGTGGAAGAATTATACTTCAAATCAAATCAAATTGTGTTAGTCAAATGTGCCGGTGCAGACCTTACAGTGAAATGCTTACTTACGAGCCCCTAACCAACAATGCAGTATTAAAAATGGATAAGAATAAGAAACAAAAGTAACAAGTAATTAAAGAGCAGCAGTAAAATAACAGTAGCGAAATGTACGAAATAAAGAAGTGAAATGTCTGAATAATAGTAGAGAGAATGATTTATTTATTTATTATTTAATCTTTATTTAACTAGGCAAGTCAGTTAAGAACAAATTCTTATTTACAATGATGGCCTTGGAACATAGGGCTAGGCCCCTTTTTTCTCAACTTCCTGTCTGAATGACTTGCCCAAAGTAAACTGCCTGTAGCTCAGACCCTAAAGCCAGGAAGCCAGGATATGCATATAATTGGTACCATTGGAAAGAAAACACTTTGAAGTTTGTAGAAATGTTAAAATAATGTAGGCGAACATAACACAATAGATATGGTAGGAGAAAATCCAAAGACAAACTAACCAGATTTTTTGTTGTTGAGAGAGACCATCCTTTTAGAAAGGCAAGTAAAGGCAAGTAAAAGTAAATAGCTCCCTGGATGCAATTCCTATGGCTTCCACAGGGTGTCAGCAGTCTATGTTGAAAGTTTCAGGCTTGTAACTTCAAAAACTAATAAGAAATATCAGTTTTAGCAGAAGGACACAGTCTTGGAAACTTGTGTTTGCGCGCGCCCTGAAGAAATTAAGCACCTGTGAAAATCGGTTTCCTATTGAACATACTTCTTTCCGTAAGAAATATTATAGTTTGATTGCATTTTAGATAATCAGAGGAGTTAATAGAAACGTATTCTGACTTGTTTTAACAAAGTTTAGGGGTAGATTTTCGGATTCCTTTCTCTGCATGTTGAACGAGTGGATTACTCAAATCGATGGCGCCAGCTAAAAATACTTTTTGGGACATAAAGAAGGATTTTATCTAACAAAACGACACTACATGTTATACCTGGGACCCTTTGGATGACAAATCAGAGGAAGATTTTCCCAAAAAGATTTTTAAAAAGTGAATATTTAATCGTTATTTGTGAATGTATGAAACCTGTGCCGGTTGAAAAATATTTTGATATGGGGCACCGTCCCCATGCAATCGCATGGCATGTTTTCGCTGTAATAGCTACTGTAAATCGGACAGTACAGTTAGATTAACAAGAATTAAAGTTTTCAGCTGATAAATGTTTCAAATCCATATTATTTATAATTATTTATTTGAATTGCGTGCCCTCCAGTTTCACTGGAAGTTGTCCCGCTAACTGGACCGCTAGCCCTAAGACGTTTTAACTGAGATTGCATCATCATCAAATTGGAGTGGGTCTAGGCTTTCGAGGATGATGGTGTTGATGTGAGTCATGACCAGCCTTTCATAGCACTTCATAGCTACAGACATGAGTGCTACGGGTCGGTAGTCATTTAGGCAGGTTACCATAGTGTTCTTGAACACAAGCACCATGGTAGTCTGCTTAAAACATGTTGGTATTACAGACTCGGGCAGGGAGAGGTTGAAAATGCCAGTGAAGACACTTGCCAGTTGGTCAGCGCATGCTCGCAGTACACCTCCTGGTAATCCGTCTGGCCCTGCGGCCTTGTGAATGTTGACCTGTTTAAAGGTCTTATTCACATCGGCTGTGGAGAGCGTGATCACACAGTCTTCCGTAACAGCTGGTGCTATCATGCATGTTTCAGTGTTATTTGCCTCAAAGCGAGCATAGAAGTAGTTTAGCTCGTCTGGTAGGCTCGTGTCACTGGGTAGCTCTCGGGTGTGCTTCCCATTGCGGTCTGTAATGGTTTGCAAGCCCTGCCACATCTGACGAGCGCCAGAGCCGGTGTAGTACGATTCGATCTTAGTCCTGTATTGACGCTTTGCCTGATTGATGTTTCGTCAGAGGGCATAGCGGGATTTATTGTAAGCTTCCGGGTTAGAGTCCCTCTCATCGATTTTATTCTCCAAAGATTGCACGTTTGTTAGCAGAATGGAAGGAAGTGGGGGTTTATTCGATCGCCTATGAATTCTCAGAAGGCAGGCCTCCCTCTGGTCCCTTTTTCTCTGCCTCCTCTTCACGCAAATTACGGGGATCTGGGCCTGTTCCCGAGAAAGCAGGATATCATTTGCTTCGGGCTCATCAGACTCGTTAAAGGAAAAAAAGGATTCTGCCAGTCAGTGGTGAGTAATCGCAGTCCTGATGTCCAGAAGTTGTTTCTGTCATAAGAGACGGTAGTGGCAACATTATATACAAAATAAGTTAAAAAATAAGTTATAAACAATGCAAATCAACAAACACAATCGGTTGGGGACACGTAAAACATCTGCCTTCAACTCCAGCGCCATTTTTAACCAGTCATGCTATACTGTTTAGAGGCTGTGTTTACACGGGCAACTCATTCCTGATCTTTTATTCTCATCTTTGGTCTTTTGACCAATCAGAGGCTACATTTACACAGGTAACTCAATTCTTTTCACATTCAGCAGACACTTTTATTGAGAGAAACTGACAGTAGTGAGTACATACCATTTCATTTGTCCATGGGAATCCAACCCACAACCCTGGCTTTGCAAGTGCCATGCTCTGCCACGCTCTGCCAACTGCACCACACAGGACACAGCTCAATTCTGATCTTTTTTTCACATCTTTGGTCTTTTGATCAATCAGATCAGATCTGAAAAAGATTGAATGTGAAAATAAATGACGTGATTGGTCAAAAGACCAATTAGTGGAACAAAGGTCTTGTCCTGCATGCTTTTTAAAATGTTAGACATATGGCTGAAATAGTTATTTCAAAGGCAAAATGCTGAAGCATTGAGAGTATTGAAATCCAGACATGTACAGTGTACACAAAGAGGGTGTGCCAATTTCCTGGATTTGTGTGTGTAACGTGAGATCATTAACTCTAAACACTAAACAGTCATCAGAGTTCAGATGATCTCGCACCAGATGTCTTTGTCTGCCTGATGAAGCTCTTGTCAGGGCATGCTGAATAAAAAACAGTTCTCACTGTCTCAAAAAATGCATCAGTCACACTTAATAAGAACTCCCAAGGTGTGGTGTACTGGGTGTGTATTCAATGATCATCCATTACTCGTGTGTGTTTACACAAAGGTCAGATGGACTTGTGTGATTCCCCCATGGGATACCTACCCACAACCCTGGCTTTGCAAGTGCCATGCTCTGGCATGCTCTACCAACTGAGCCACACGGGACACAGCACAATTCTGATATTTTTTTCACATTTTTGGTAAGATCACCATGCGCAATGCCAAGCGCCGGCTGGATTGGTGTAAAGCTGGACACAATTGGATTCTGGAGCAGTGGAAAGGCGATCTCTGGAGTGATGAATTACGCTTCACCATCTGACTATCCGATGTACAAATCTGGGTTTGGCGGATGCCAGGAGAATGCTACCTGCCCCAATGCATAGTGCCAACTGTAAAGTTTGGTGGAAGAGGAATAATGGTCTGGGGCTGTTTTTCATGGTTCGTGCTAGGCCCATTAGTTCCAGTGAAGGGAATCTTAACGCTACAGCATACAATGACATTCTAGATGATTCTGTGGTTCCAACTTTGTGGCAACAGTTTGGGGAAGGCCCTTTCCTGTTTCAGCATGACAATGCCCCTGTGCACAAAGCTAGGTCCATTCAGAAATGGTTTGACGAGATCGGTGTGGAAGAACTTGACTGGCCTGCACAGAGCCCTGGTCTCAACCTCATCAAACACCTTTGGGATAAATTGGAATGCTGACTGTGAGTCAGGCCTAATTGCCCAACATCAGTGCCCAACCTCACTAATGCTCTTAGGACTGAATGGAAACAAGTCCACGCAGCAATGTTCCAATATCAATTCCCAGAAGAGTGGAGGATGTTATAGCAGTAAAGGGAGGACCAACTCCATATTAATGCCAATGGTTTTGGAATGAGATGTTCAACGAGCAGGTGTCCATAGACTTTTGTTTATGTAATGTAGCTTGCTATTGTGTATCAAATGCGTTCTCCTTTGTCCTCAATGGGATTCTCACAGCAGAGGCAAGATAATTATTTTGACCACACGGTCAATCTATGATAGGACCATTACCAATACGTCCAGCTTTATTTTACTGGTTGACTGATCACTCCTGAGTTTTTGTGAGACCAAACTGCAGAGGCATCACCATTTGCACTAATCTAAAACATATGGTTGATTCACTGATTAAAAATACCCAATTAGATAAGATGACTCAGTTACTTGTCTAGTCCAATCCCTGTCCTTGGGCCTGTATCAGATCAGCAAGAAGATAACAGATTCAATTGTGTTAACATTGAAGTTGGAATACTGTACTGTGTTACTGTAAAGTGGTTAAAATATTCAACATCTTCTAGCTATAGCTAATAGCAACCCGATGAACTCTGTCCTAGTGAATAATATACTGTACAGTCGTGGCCAAAAGATTTGAGAATGACACAAATATTAATTTTCACAAAGTCTGCTGCTTTAGACTTCTTTAGATATTTTTGTCAGATGTTACTATGGAATACTGAAGTATAATTACAAGCATTTCATAAGTGTCAAAGGCTTTTACTGACAATTACATGAAGTTGATGCAAAGAGTCAATATTTGCAGTTGTCACGTTCTGACCTTTATTTCTGTTGTTTTGTATTTATTTAGTATGGTCAGGGCGTGAGTTGGGTGGGCAGTCTATGTTTGTTTTTCTATGTTTTGGGGCAGTTCTATGTTTTCGGCCTAGTATGGTTCTCAATCAGAGGCAGGTGTCATTAGTTGTCTCTGATTGAGAATCATACTTAGGTAGCCTGGGTTGCACTGTTTGTTTGTGGGTGATTGTCTATGTTAGTGGCTTGTTTCAGCACAGGTCTCATTTTGTAGCTTCACGGTCGAATTTGGTTTATTGTTTTTGTTACTCTCTTGTATAGTGTTCAGTCTTTCGTTATTAAAGATTTACCATGGACACTTACCACGCCGCATATTGGTCCTCTGATCCTTTTCGCCTCTCCTCTTCAGACGAAGAGGAGGACGACCGTGACAGAATCACCCACCAACCAAGGACCAAGCGGCGTGGTAGAAAACAGCGACGACAGCAGCAGCAGCAGCAGCAACAACAGCGGCCGGTATCACAGGACTCCTGGACATGGGAGGAGATACTGAACGGAGAGGGACCCTGGGCACAGGCTGGGGAATATCGCCGCCCCAAAGCAGAGCTGGAGGCAGCGAAAGCTGAGCGGCGGCGATATGAGGAGGCAGCACGGCAGTGCGACAGGTACGAGAGACGGCCCCAAATTTTTTTGGGGGGGGGGGGGGCACACGAGGGGTGGAGCTAAGCCAGGTAGCAGACCTGCGCTCACTCCTCGTGCTTATTATAAGCAGCGAGATACTGGGCAGGCACCGTGTTATGCGGTTAAGCGCACGGTGTCGCCAGTACGTGCCCATAGCCCGGTGCGCTATGGGACAGCCCCCCGAGAGTGTCATGCGAGTGCGGGCATCGAGCCAGGGTGTATGGTGCCTGCTCAGCGGGTCTGGTCGCCGGTACGCAGTTTTGGCCCAGGTCCCCATAGCAGCACCCACCTGTAGCACGCGCTCCAGCAGGTATATCTCACTCCCAAAGCCAATTCCTACTTTGTCCGCCTTTCCTTCCAGTTCTCTGCTGCCACTGACTGGAACAAACTGCAAAAATGACTGAAGCTGGAGACTCATATCTCTCTCACTAACTTTAAGCACCAGCTGTCAGAGCAGCTCACAGATCACTGCACCTGTACATAGCCCATCTGTAAATAGCCCATCCAACTACCTCATCCCCATACTGTTTTTATTTATTTATCTTGCTCCTTTGCATCCCAGTATCTCTACTTGCACATTCATCTTCTGCACATCAATCACTACAGTGTATAATTGGTATATTGTAATTACTTCGCCACCATGGCTTGTTTATTGCTTTACCTCCTTTATCTTACCTTATTTACACACACTGTATATAGACTTTTTCTACTGTGTTATTGACTGTATGTTTGTTTATTCCATGTGTAACTCTGTGTTGTATGTGTCAAACTGCTTTGCTTCATTCTTGGCCAGGTCACAGTTGCAAATGAGAACTTGTTCTCAACTAGCCTACCTCGTGAAATAAAGGTGAAATTAAAAAATAATAATAATTGCATCCTCTCTAGCCACTTTGAACAGCATATAAGCCTGTAAGAATGGCCCCAGCGTTGATGACATTATGCAAATGTTTTGGAAAAGTGCATTGGACTTGGCGTGAACAAAATTGCTGTGCATCAAGTGGTATCTGTATTTTTTCAGAATTTGGACAAAAAGAGCACAATGCAGTTTGTGATAAGGCCTTAAAAATCAAGCCTACTTGATGGTATTAGCGCTCAATGTTGCCCCTAGTGACTGGTTTTGAATGCGTTTCCCGACATCCTCAGGACACGGATAGACATCTAATTTGAAAGTCAGTCTTGAGTGACCTACCTGTGCAAAATGTTTGATTGTGCTATTTTTGTTATTAACACACACACAGGGCCGGTCCTTGCCTTTTTTGGGCCCTGAGTGAGATTTGGTTGGGGGGGGGCGCACACCTTGCGGGCAAAACATTTTTGTTGCTCCCCTTTTGATGGTGGAGAGAATTGTTTTAAGTATATTAAAAAGTACATTTCATCCCATTTTGCCATGAGGTGGAGGGAAAGTATTTGAAGGTTTAAAGCAAGTTCTGGAATTCTACACATTTTGCCATGGGGTGGAGAGAACATTTAGCAGTTTTATAACAAATTCCATGCAATTCTACACAGTTTGTCATGAATTATGCCATGTTAATGATATCTGAGTGAGACTATAAAAATCAATGGGGGCCACATGGAGGTCAGGGCCCCTGGGCACGTGCCTTGCAAGTTTAGATACTAACCAAAAAATTGGTAGCTGACATGCTAATTAAGTGACTGTGACTGACATAAGAAAAAATCTGCTGATGTACAACCACATTTAGAAAATGTTACCTGTGTTGCAATTGTGTGTTCTATTGTAACTTAACAGTAAGACTACAACCAAGTTCCATCACCAACACATGCACACACATAGCCATGGAGACACACGCAAACACGGTCTGAAGATATAACTTGACGAAAAAAAAGACACTGCTGAAAGTTGTATATTCAAAAGGACTAAATAAACCCAAAAGATGATCACCAGAATATCGATATGACCTTTTCCATTTCAACTGAAATATGACTTGAGTTGAGTCCATAGAATGTCCCCTTCAATGTCAACCACACATTTTGCAATTATGAAAAATGAAGGCATGTCCGAGTATGACATGACACTACTAGTCTTCTATAGCAGACTCATCACCTGATGCTGTTGAAAGACATTGTCTTCTGCAAGCATTTATAAGTGCTGAATGAACTGTATCTAAAAGTCTGTGGTTGGGTGCTTCATGTTGGTTACCATTATCAGCACATGGAATGGACATTCAATCTGCAGTGCCGAATATCAGCGTTGTAGCGCGGTTGAAATTTATAGGCGATTGAATCCAGGCCAAATGTGTATTTCTCCTTTATTTGTTTTAGCTTTCACAACAATACAATCCAGCAATACCCATTTATAGGCAAATCAAGAACAATGTCCAGCAATACCCAATCAAGAACACGGTCCAGCAATACCCATTCATAGGCAAATCAAGAACAATGTCCAGCAATACCCAATCAAGAACACGGTCCAGCAATACCCATTCATAGGCAAATCAAGAACAATGTCCAGCAATACCCATTCATAGCCAATCAAGAGCATTGTCGTTGGAGTAAGAAAACTTAAATGTAAAAAAAGAAAAGAATCTTAAAACACAGCTGTGTGTTGCATAATAATGACTAGAAACAGAATTCTTAAACTAATCGAATAAAAGCAAATCAACACTTGCCTCTTTCCTTGCACCATACACAGTATACATTCATGTTTACATTTTCCCTACTGTACTTACAATTCAGTTTAGCCAGTAAATGACCTGAACCATTAAAATTAGGATTAAAGTGAACACATTTTTTGAAAAGCGACATCTTAAAACATCCAACAACCCTGCAGTCAAATACATTAGCTGTGTGTGTAGGGCATACGCCCTCTAACACAGCTGGTTAGAACACTTGACATTATCCATCAACTCTTGGATGGAGTCCTTACCGTTGATATTAAGTGCACTTCTGTGATTTTGCATTCAGCTAATTTAAGGATAAGGTTATGGCGGTTTATGCACATTTTTTATGTATAATCTGCAATATTGCTTCTGAGTCACTTCAACTACTCTACACAAACATCAAATGTGGAAAAACATTGAAGGTGATAGAAAAAAGGCCACTGGAATAGCCATACCTGGCAATCTCCCTTGGTAAAATGTGGACAACTCAAATCAATATGGGGATCAGTATAGGGTCGGAAATAGGGCACATCTATGGGATCCTTCCAACGGAGAGGGCATTCAGCGTTGTTAGAAATGACAAAAGTGACTTCCAATGATATGTCTAAGTGTCAGTGTCCTCTGTGGTGGCAGAGGTGCTTCTGTTCGCCTGGGGCTGCATCTCAATAGTCTAAAGTGGGCTTCCTTTCCTTCATCTGGCTGATATGAAAGAACCTGAGCAGGTGAAAGTAAATTCTTGGTAGGTGACTACTATATTGCTTTCACTGTCCTGTGTTGTTTTCCTCAGTGCAGATGAAGGGAAGGAAATGAAGAGAAGAAGGGAAAAAGAAGATAAAGGGAAGGAGATAAGGAGAAGGGAAGTCACTTCAGACTATTGAGATGTAGCCTGGGGGTGTCCGTGGTTCCTCTAAGCTGAGGTATAGATGTATTTGGTCTTGGCGAGGCCCGTGAGCTCATCCTCGTAGCGAGGCAGGCAGCAGAAGAGGATCCCACAGCCGATGCAGAGGATGGTGGCCCCCCAGCCGAAGCCGTAGGCCCAGGTGTAGTCGTAGCGGCCCTCGAAGATCAGGTCATTGAACCTGACTGGGTAGATGATGAGGGCGATGAACTGAATGACCACTGTGGTGAGAAACAGGCAGAACAGAGATTTGTCAGTGGTGGATCATTCAGGAACAGAGAGGGTCATCAGTGATGGATCATTCCAAACAGGGGAGGAGGCTGACTCTGTGGAACAGTGACACAAGTGGGAGAGTCTACCAAAACTAGCGTGAGGGCGTGTGAACTTAAATCTCTAGGGTTTAGATGTAACAACAAGTTAGAGCATGTGTCATTTAGATTAGAAGGTGGATAACTAGATTAGAAGGTGGATAATAAAGTGGATGTACTGTGAGGTAAAGTTGATATTTTACACATTCACTGTATGGATGGCGAATCACAAAGTGGGATCAAACAATGGATCACATAGCGATGATTACTACTGTTACTACTTTACATCCACATATACTGGTGATCCAGTCAGAACTAGTTCTAAATACTAATACTTATTTACTACACTCTAAACACTGGGAAAACATTCCCATGAGAGGACGGCGGTTTTATAGTCAGACACCTCTACGATTCCGCTATGTCTGAGACAGTTTCAGGGTAATTCTGAGTGACTGTGTAGTCTCTCTTTCCCCTAGGCATAGGCTGGGCTGTCAGGTTTCACACTAGGGTGGCAGCTGCAGAAGGGGGGGGCATAGGGAGGAGGGGGAGTGTTCCTATTATCTCACTATCAGTGCTGTGACTCAGCCAGATGCAGAACATTCTCTCAGCCCTTCCCTGAACCTCAGAGCAGAGTAGGGACACAAACAACTCCCACTCCCTCTCCTCATTGGCAACGGCTAAAATAAGAAGAATAGCTTTAAGACTCGCCAACTCCACAGTAGCTATGGTTGCCATGCTACTTGAGCCCCCTCGGAACGTGGAGGAGCATAGGAAGCACTAAAGTATGAGAGTAATTGTAGTTTGAGGTTTGGAGCAATACATTGAGGCAAGCCAAATTAACAAAGGAAAGCCAGTTGTTAATATTTCACTACGTCTTCAATAACTAACTTCTCCTCCATTAGCTCAGACACTTGAAGTACAAAAACATAAGGGAGCGGTTTCCCTGACACAGATGACGCCTAATATTGGACTAAAAAGCATTTAATGGAGATGGCTTTTTAGTCCAGGAGTAAAATTAATCCGGGAAACCACCCCAAAAAGAACAGAATGGTGTTGTGTTTCTTACCAGTGATGAAGAGCAGGACCCCAATGACAGGTAGAAGGCTGATGTTGAGGGTGCAGCAGAGAGCGATACAGGAGATAATGAAGGCTATGATAAGGATGATGAGGCCGATGATCATAAGAGCTGCCACAGCCTGGGCCCAAGCTGAAAAGACAACAAGCAATGTTTAGTACAGTGCCTTCTGAAAGTAGTCACACCCCTTTACTTATTTCACATACTGTTGTTTTACAGCCTGAATTTAAATTGGAGATTTTGTGTCACTGGCCTACACACAATACCCCATTTTGTCAAAGTGGAAGTAAACATGTGTCAGGAGTAAACATGTGCTTAACAAGTCACATAATAAGTTGTTTGGCAATAATAGTGTTTTTGAATGACTACCTCATCTCTGTACTACATACAGATAATTGTAAGGTCCCTCAGTCGAGCAAAGAATTTCAAACACAGATTCAACCACAAAGACATGGGAGATGGGTAAAAATGTAAAAAGCAGACATTGAATATCCCTTGGAGCATGGTGAAGTTATTACTTACATTTTGGATGGTGTATCAATACACCCAGTCACTACAAAGAACAAGGTTTCCTTCCTAACTCAGTTGCCGGAGAGGAAGGAAACCGCTCAGGGATTTTACCGTGAGGCCAATGGTGACTTTTAAACAAGTTCAATGGTTGTGATAAGAGAACTGATGGATCAACAACATTGTAGTTACTCCACAAAATAACCAAAATGACAGAGTGAAAAGAAGGAAGCCTGTACATAATACAAATATTCAAAAACATATATCCTGTTTGCAATAAGGCACTACAGTAAAACTGTAAAAAATATATTTTTTTAAAGAAGTGGCAAATACATTTACTTTATGTCCTGAATACAAAGTGTTATGTTTTGGGGCAAATCCAACAACACTTCACTGAGTACCACTTCATATTCTCAAGCATGGTGGTCGCTGCATCATGTTATGGGTATGCTTGTCATCTGCAAGGACCAGGGAGTGTTTTTAGGATAAAAAGAAATGGAATAGAGTTAAGCACAGGAAAAATCCTAGAGGAAAACCTGGTTCAGTCTGCCTTCCAACATACACTGTGTGACAAATTCACCTTTCAGCAGGACAATAACCTAAAACACAAAGCCAAATATTCACTGGAGTTGCTTACCAAGACGACGTTGAAAGTTCCCGAGTGGCCTAGATACAATTTTGACTTAAAAATCGTCCTGAAGATACATGGCAAGACTTTAAAAATGTCTGTCTGGCAAAGATCAACAACCAACTTGACAGAACTTGAAGAATATTAAAAAGAATGTGCAAATATTGAACAATCCAGGTGTGTAAAGTTCTTTTTTTTTAATGTTTTTATTTCACCTTTATTTAACCAGGTAGGCTAGTTGAGAACAAGTTCTCATTTACAATTACGACCTGGCAAAGATAATGCAAAGCAGTGCGACAAAAACAAAAGAGTTACACATGGGATGAACAAACGTACAGTCAATAACATAATAAAAAAAATCCATGTACAGTGTGTGCAAATGTAGTAAGATTAGGGAGGTAAGGCAATAAATATGCCATGGTGGTGAAATTATTACAATTTAGCATTAACACTGGAGTGAGATGTGCAGATGATGATGTGCAAGTAGAGATACTGGGGTGCAAAAGAGTTGGGTGGGCTATTTAGATTCAGATGGGCAGTGTACAGGTGCAGTGATCGGTAAGCTGCTCTGACAGCTGATGCTTAAAGTTAGCGAGGGAGATATGTCTCCAGCTTCAGTGATTTTTGCAATTCGTTACTGTCATTGGCAGCAGAGAACTGGAAGGCGGCCAAAGGAGGAGTTGGGTTTGGGGATGACCAGTGAAATATACCTCCTGGAGCGCATGCTACGGGTGGGTGTTGCTATGGTGACCAGTGAGCTGAGATAAGGCGGGGCTTTACCTAGCAAATACTTAGATGACCTGGAGCCAGTGGGTTTGGCAAAGAATAGGAAGAGAGGGCCAGCCAACGAGAGCATACAGGTTGCAGTGGTAGGTAGTATATAGGGATTTGGTGACAAAACAGATGGCACTATGATAGACTGCATTCAATTTGCTGAGTAGAGTGTTGGAGGCTATTTTGTAAATGACATCGCCGAAGTCAAGGATCGGTAGGATAGTCAGTTTTATGAGGGTATGTTTGGCAGCATGAGTGAAAGAGGCTGTTGCAAAACTGGAAGCTGAATCTAGATTTAATTTTGGATTTAATATGTTTAACATGAGTCTGGAAGGAGCGTTTACAGTCTAACCAGACACCTAGGTATTTGTAGTTGTCCACATATTCTAAGTCAGAACCGTCCAGGGTAGTGATGCTAGTCGGGCGGGTGGGCGGGGGCAGCGATTGGTTGAAAAGCATGCATTTGCATTCTTAGAGACTTACCCAGAAATCTTACACCAACAGGCGCTTGAACAGCTTCTATCCCCACGCAATAAGACTGATAAATAGCTAACAAAATAGCTACACGGACCGAGTTTACCTTGATTCTTTATTGACCTTTTATTTCAGTAGTTGATCGCTCTATGCACACTCACAGGGCACTACACATGCACAGACACTGTCACTACAACACACACAAACACTCACTCCATCACCATTTATACTGACTACATACCCGCACACCCGCTCACATTCTGTGAATTGATTGCCCCCCCATCTAGCTTCAGAGTGTTCTGTTAGGTGACCTAAACTGGAATATGCTTAACATCCCGGCAGTCCTACAATCTAAGCTAGATGCACTCAATCTCACACAAATCATCAAGGAACCCACCAGGTATAACCCTAAATCCGTAAACATGGGCACCCTAATTGACATTATCCTGACCAACTTGCCCTCCAAATACACCTCTGCTGTCTTCAATCAGCATCTCAGCCTCATCACCTGTATCCGCGGTCAAACGGCTGTCAAACGCTCCCTAAAACACTTCTGCGAGCAGGTCTTTCTAATCAACCTGGCCCGGGTATCCTGGAAGTATATTGACCTCATCCCGTCAGTTGAGGATGCCTGGTCATTCTTTAAAAGTAACTTCCTCACCATCTTAGACATGCATGCTCCGTTCAAAAAAAATGCAGAACTAAGAACAGATAGCCCTTGGTTCACTCCAGACCTGCCTGCCCTCGACCAGCACAAAAACATCCTGTGGCGGACTGCAATAGCATCGAACAGTCCCCGCGATATGCAACTGTTCAAGGAAGTCAGGAACCAATTCACGCAGTCAGTCAGGAAAGCAAAGGCCAGCTTTTTCAAGCAGAAATGTGCATCCTGTAGCTCTAACTCCAAAAAGTTCTGGGACAGTGAAGTCCATGGAGAACAAGAGCACCTCCTCCCAGCTGCCCACTGCACTGAGGCTAGGTAACACGATCACCACCGATAAATCCGTGATAATCGAAGACATCAACAAGCATTTCTCAACGGCTGGCCATGCCTTCCTCCTGGCTAATCCAACCTCGGCCAACAACTCTGCCCCCCCCCCCGCAGCTACTCGCTCAAGCCTCTCCAGCTTCTCCTTTACCCAAATCCAGATAGCATATGTTCTGAAAGAGCTGCAATACCTGGACTCATACAAATTAGCTGGGCTTGACAATCTGGACCCTCTATTTCTGAAACTGTCCGCCGCCATTGTCGCAACCCCTATTACCAGCCTGTTCAACCTCTCCTTCGTATCATCTGAGATCCCCAAGGATTGGAAAGCTGCCACGGTCATCCCCCTCTTCAAAAGGTGGAGACACCCTGGACCCAAACTGTTACAGTTCTGCCCTGCCTATCTAAGGTATTAGAAAGCCAAGTCAACAAACAGATCACTGACCATCTTGAATCCCACCGTACCTTTTCCGTAGTGCAATTAGGTTTCCGAGCCGGTCACGGGTGCACCTCAGCCACGCTCAAAGTACTAAATGATATCATAACCGCCATCGATAAAAGACAGTACTGTGCAGCCGTCTTCATCGACCTGGCCAAGGTTTTCGACTCTGAGAAAATGGTGATTGACATCGGCAGACTCAGTAGCCTCGATTTTTCTAATGACTGCCTCACCTGGTTCACCAACTACTTCTCTGATAGAGTTCAGTCTGTCAAATTGGAGGGCATGTTGTCCGGTCCTCTGGCAGTCTCTATGGGGGTGCCACAGGGTTCAATTCTTGGGCCGACTCTTTTCTCTGTATATATCAATGATGTTGCCCTTGCTGCGGGCGATTCCCTGATCCACCTCTACGCAGACGACATCATTCTGTATACTGCTGGCCCTTCCTTGGACACTGTGCTATCTAACCTCCAAACAAGCTTCAATGCCACACAACACTGCTTCCGCGGCCTCCAACTGCTCTTAAATGCTAGTTAAACCAAATGCATGCTTTTCAACCATTTGCTGTCTGCACCCGCACGCCCGACTAGCATCACCACCCTGGATGGTTCCGACCTAGAATATGTGGACATCTATAAGTACCTAGGTGTCTGGCTAGACTGCAAACTCTCCTTCCAGACTCATATCAAATATATCCAATCCAAAATCAAATCTTTCTATTTCGCAACAAAGCCTCCTTCACTCACGCCGCCAAACTTACCCTAGTAAAACTGACTATCCTACCGATCCTCGACTTCGGCGATGTCATCTACAAAATAGTTTCCAATACTCTACTCAGCAAACTGGATGCAGTTTATCACAGTGCCATCCGTTTTGTTACTAAAGCACCTTATACCACCCACCACTGCGATCTGTATGCTCTAGTCGGCTGGCCCTCGCTACATGTTCGTCGCCAGACCCACTGGCTCCAGGTCATCTACAAGTCTATGCTAGGTAAAGCTCCGCCTTATCTCAGTTCACTGGTCACGATGGCAACACCCACCCATAGCACACGGTCCAGCAGGTGTATCTCACTGATCATCCCTAAAGCAAACACCTCATTTGGCCGCCTTTCCTTCCAGTTCTCTGCTGCCTGCGACTGGAGCGAATTGCAAAAATCTCTGAAGTTGGAGACTTATCTCCCTCACCAACTTCAAACATCTGCTATCTGAGCAGCGAAACGATCGCTGCAGCTGTACATAGTCTATCGGTTTATAGCCCACCCAATTACCTCTCTCATCCCCATACTGTTTTCATTTTATTTATTTTTCTGCTCTTTTGCGCACCAGTATCTCTACCTGCACATGTCCATCTGATCATTTATCACTCCAGTGTTAATCTGCTAAATTGTAATGATTCACTCCTATGGCCTATTTATTGCCTACCTCCTCATGCCCTTTGCACACAATGTATATAGATTATTTTTTTCTACTATGTTATTGACTTGTTTATTGTTTACTCCATGTGTAACTCTGTGTTGTTGTCTGTTCACACTGCTTTGCTTTATCTTGGCCAGGTCGCAGTTGCAAATGAGAACTTGGTCTCAACTAGCCTACCTGGTTAAATAAAGGTGAAATAAAAAATTAAAAAAATAAAACATACAAACTGTGCTACTATTTATCCTGTATTCTGTTGCCTAGTCACCTTACCCCTCCCTATACATATAAATCCAGTATCCCTGCACATGTAAATATGGTATTGGAACTAACTTGTTAAATATTTACTGTATATAGTATGCTATTCTTACTTACTTAATTGTGTATTTCATATTTTTTATTATTATTTCTCGTTTTATTTTTTTCATCTAGTAGTACATTGTTATTGATTACTGGTTGGGTTTTGAGTTTGTAAGAAAGGCATTTCACTGTCCTTGTGCATGTAACATTGAAACTTTAACTTGAATAAATGTGATTCTAACATGTATCGACTCAGGGGTGTGAATATTTATGTCAATTAAATATTTCTGTATTTAATTTTAAAAAATAAACATTCAAGTTCCAAGTTTTATTAGAGTCGTATGTCATGTACATGAAACACATGGTTTACACCGTCTAACGAAATGGTTACTGGCAGGTTCATGCTGGACAAAGCAACAACAATAAGAAATGAGAAAATATAAGAACATGAACAAAAAGTAAATGTCAGTAGAATATAATAAACTATTTAGCATAAGTATAATAGAGGAAGGCCCAATTTAGTCAAATATTTACACCTGTATTAGGTAAGGAGGTTAGTACATTGTCATGCCGCAACACAAATATTGCAACGAAACCCGTGTATTAGAATACATTTATGAATGAATCCTGATAGGTTTGCTCCGCATTGCAATGAAGCCTTTGTTCTACAGTATCACAACTGCATCGTATTTCAACACATTACTGGTGGTAGGTTACTGACATCTGTTGTATGCTAATGCAGAGCTCACACCTTAAATTATTCACTCTCTGTCTACCATCAGGATTAAATGGCAGGCAGCCTACGCCTGAGCTTCAGGCACTGCTGTCATGCCTTCACTTGCCTCTAACAGACAACAGGATCCTAGTCTAACAAGTTTAACTTTGTGTGAACTAAACCATACAGAAGAGTATCATTCAAACATTAAAACAGATGTACAGAGAGGTGGCGTGAGAAAGGATAATGTCCCTTGTGTTCAGAAAATGTAGATATTCTCACGCTCAAAATGATGTGCTTCTCTGGATCTCAAGTCCATGGTCGAGAACAGTTTTCGTGTATTAGTAGCCGACTGTTACAGTTGTTTGACTGTTGCAAAGGATCTCTTTAAAATGTTAGTGCGAGTACTTCAATCTAATTCAAAAAGTGTGATGTGGACAGCTCACAGGGCCGAAGATAGCTCCCAAATACACCTGAGTCGAAATACTCTCCAGAAGGGGAACATCTGTCTTGTGTCTTTCCTAATCAAGTTCAAAATAAACAAACAATGGCAAACCAATGTTGTTCATTTGAAAAAGTATGGGTCTGAACTTAAATCAATTGAATCAGTTGAGTTGTCATCTACAGCAATTAAGTACAGATTCTATAATTGAGTTTGGCAGTGTTTTGTTCAGGTGCACGTTTGAGTGTTGTTGATGTCATTTATGCACTGTGCATTTTAAATGAGCAAGTTTGTTATGTGACTACAAGCTAAGAGGTATGCTTGCAGTTTTAGGTAGGCTCCATCACATTGATTTGGCAACAAAAACTTTACATAGCCTAATAATCACAAAAAGCTTAACCTCATTAAGCAATTCCTATTATTGCGTGATTAATAAATTAGTCTGATAATATTAAAACAATGTAGATACAATAGTAATTACTGTGTTATTACACAATATACAGAGAAAATGTAAAATGTTCACACGGGTTTGATTGTGAAGACAAACAACTCCCATATCATCCATGCAACATGACACCACTAATTCCAGAGAATCCCTCCATGCCATCTCCCCACCCAGGAAGGGACAGTAAGTGGCCCTTGGAATGCACAACATCCGGCTGAGGTTGATTAATCACAACAAAGTTAAGTTCCAGTGGTAATATGTCAATACTAGTTCATCTTGATGGCACCAGTCAGATAGCGACATTACAGCCAACTGCACTCACTCAAACATTGTTAACCTTGGACCAGCAGCACTGACTCCACATACACTGCATAATAAAAAGGAATATATCATTCTCCTTGATTTGTATTTGACTAGTTATGAACTAACTTTTTATGGTATGAAAATGAAGGGTACAATTATACCAATTTTATTTCTCCAATCCCACCTGCCTGCTTTGTTCACTACTGGGCTATACAATCCCACAGTTTAGGGTAAATGAATGGTTGCATTTATGTAAGTAACCCACTGACTGAGCAAGGACACTGTGGTAAGTAACCCACGGACTGAGCTAGGACACTGGGGTAAGTAGCCCACTGACTGAGCAAGGACACTGGGGTAAGTAGCCCACGGACTGAGCAAGGACACTGGGGTAAGTAGCCCACGGACTGAGCAAGGACACTGGGGTAAGTAGCCCACTGACTGAGCAAGGACACTGGGGTAAGTAGCCCACTGACTGATCAAGGACACTGGGGTAAGTAGCCCACTGACTGAGCAAGGACACTGGGGTAAGTAGCCCACTGACTGAGCAAGGACACTGGGGTAAGTAGCCCACTGACTGAGCAAGTACACTGGGGTAAGTAGCCCACTGACTGAGCAAGGACACTGGGGTAAGTAGCCCACTGACTGAGCAAGGACACTGGGATAAGTGTAACTGTCTTTTCCTCACCTTATAACATCAACAATGTTGTTTACTGAGACCTGAAACTATTCCTCCATTTGGACTGCTACCTGAATGACAACACAGCTGTCCTAACTGACTGACTGAAGCAGTACTTCCTGAGTTCTGAGTAATAGCATATGTTCCGAATGTACCAGACATGGATATTTTTCACCAGTGTCCAGTGAAGACCGAGGCATTTTCTCTATATTTTTTCTCACCACAGATTGTCTGGAAGTGGTTTGTAGCAGGACTTCTCCAGCTTGGTAGGGGCACTCATCACACTTCTAAAAATAGCCCTGAGAACATGACTGAGAAAGCCATCTTGATATGAATCCATCCTGCCTGTTAATACCAATATTCAAAAAGGTAATTCTTTATTCTATTTTGTTCTATCATATACTATTGTTAGGAATTGGAACCTTGGTTACATGTTGACGCAGCCTCTGACGTTTGATTTCTATTCTTACAATATATCTAATGCAGCCAACATTTTAATTTAGTATGAGAAAGGATCTGAGTGGATATGTGCTTGATCAGAAATATTTTCTGATTACCATGATGAGTTGAGATGTTATAGTAGCTGTAAAATGTGCAGGAAAACACCAACAAACAGGGGGTAAAGACAATGGGAAACAGGGAAAATCAAGTGTTGTTCGAAGTTTACTCTGACTGGCTGCCACTTTGCCATTGAAAAACTCCCAGGAGAGCATTCCTTTGCTTGTTGAAGGCTGACTTAAGTAAAAGGAATTGTGGACCAAAATAAAGAAATAGGTTGTTCAGGAAGTAGGCCCATGCACTTGACCAACAAACAATATACAACTAATGAAATGCCATCTGTGGAATTCCTTTTCTACTGTGTAGGCTGAATATGAGTCAATATGAATATGAATATGAGTGATCTTGATCAGAGAGTGGGTATAATTTGTGGAACGTTCCAACAGGAATCTGTTCCAAAAACTTCATAAATAACAAGGTTGCCAACAAACACATACAAAGTTGTGGGGGAGTGGGTTATTTAATTACGTTTTTCGGCAGCTTGTTAGCTTGGTGAACTGATCATGCTACTTTGTATGTGTTGTTTGTTGGCAAGCCTTGTACTTTGGAACAGATTCCCGTTGGAACGTTCCACAAATTACACCCACCCCAGATCAGCCTAACTGTGAGCAGTCTCCAAATCAAATTCTGAATACATACACACTATAGTACAGTAGGCTATATTGTCAAATAATGAATATGGTGTTATTTTCATTGTCACTGTGATTAGGGCTGTTAATTAAATCTTTATAGATTGTTTTACAATATGATACTCACAGAATTCCATGAGAGATTTGCAATCCCAGTTGTCATTCCGAAATCGGCATTGACTCCACATACTTGCGTAGTGGGACTTTGCGTCCTTGTCCTCAACCCATCCCGAAGTAGCAGCAATGGCAATAATGTCAAATATAATCGCAAAAAGCAAAAGAAGTGGTACGATCCACCTGCATCTTGGATACGCAATTCCACAGCGAAACATATTCGACAAACAGACCAGACAGTGCGGATAGAAGCGGTCAGGCGTCCAAATACCGTATGGGTTTGTGTAGGCTTCACCTTTTTTACCGATCAAATCTGAAAGCCCCACCCTAGTTTGCAACGTAATCCATGCACAGTAGCCTAAACCTGTTTAAATTACTTGGAATGGCATGCAGGCTCATTCTCGTCAGGCGTGGCGAAGGGGCGAGAGTCAACCCAACCAGCATCTCAAGCCCAACCCATTGACAGTGGCCGCAATTCAAACACTTAAAAGACACACCCTATCCCCTCAGCCCTTAAGTGGATACTTCTGATGACGTATCATTACGTCTGACGATTATAAACCGTTTTAAATTAACTATTTGTATTTTATTTACAATTATCAACAAACAAAAGAAATAGTCACGCAAACAAGCATACATACCAACTATTTACATTGCCAGGAATCCTAAAGAAACAAATCATATTCATTAATAATAGTTTTAATTGCCTTTTTGTTTTTCATTTTTGTTAAAGTGGTGCCATATTGTTTAAATTAATTTATAAAGGGAAACAAATAGGTTTTGAATTAGACCATTTGCATTTCTCAATTTGTAATGTACCTAATATTAATAGCAGTTGAATTAAATATACTACATCTTTGTCAATGTCAGAATTTCTGAAATAAATCATTATTTCAAAACTATCAATGTACAACCTGTCCCGTTTTCTTCGTAACAAAGTTCTCCATGTCAATCCCCCCAAAAATCAACTACACTGCTCAAAAAAATAAAGGGAACACTAAAATAACACATCCTAGATCTGAATGAATGAAATATTCTTATGAAATACTTTTTTCTTTACATAGTTGAATGTGCTGACAACAAAATCACATAACAATTATCAATGGAAATCTAATTTATCAACCCATGGAGGTCTGGATTTGGAGTCACACTCAAAATTAAAGTGGAAAACCACACTACAGGCTGATCCAACTTTGATGTATTGTCCTTAAAACAAGTCAAAATGAGGCTCAGTAGTGAGTGGCCTTCACGTGCCTGTATGACCTCCCTACAATGCCTGGGCATGCTCCTGATGAGGTGGCGGATGGTCTCCTGAGGGATCTCCTCCCAGACGTGGACTAAAGCATCAGCCAACTCCTGGACAGTCTGTGGTGCAACGTGGTGTTGGTGGATGGAGCGAGACATGATGTCCCAGATTCAGGTCTGGGGAACGGGCGGGCCAGTCCATAGCATCAATGCCTTCCTCTTTCAGGAACTGCTGACACACTCCAGCCACATGAGGTCTAGCATTGTCTTGCATTAGGAGGAACCCAGGGCCAACCACACCAGGATATGGTCTCACAAGGGATCTGAGGATCTCATCTCGGTACCTAATGACAGTCATGCTACCTCTGGCGAGCACACGGAGGGCTGTGCGGCCCCCCAAAGAAATGCCACCCCACACCATGACTGACCCACCGCCAAACCGGTCATGCTGGAGGATGTTGCAGGCAGCAGAACTTTCTCCACAGTGTCTCCAGACTCTGTCACGTCTGTCACATGTGCTTAGTGTGAACCTGCTTTCATCTGTGAAGAGCACAGGGCGCCAGTGGCGAATTTGCCAATCTTGGTGTTCTCTGGCAAATGCCAAACGTCCTGCACGGTGTTGGGCTGTAAAGCACAACCCCCACCTGTGGACGTCGGGCCCTCATACCACCCTCATGGAGTCTGTTTCTGACCGTTTGAGCAGACACATGCACATTTGTGGCCTGCTGGAGGTCATTTTGCAGGGCTCTGGCAGTGCTCCTCCTGCTCCTCCTTGCACAAAGGCGGAGGTAGCGGTCCTGCTGCTGGGTTGTTGCCCTCCTATGGCCTCCTCCACGTCTCCTGATGTACTGGCCTGTCTCCTGGTAGCGCCTCCATGCTCTGGACACTACACTGACAGACAAAGCAAACCTTCTTGCCACAGCTCGCATTGATGTACCATCCTGGATGAGCTGCACTACCTGAGCCACTTGTGTGGGTTGTAGACTCCGTCTCATGCTACCACTAGAGTGAAAGCACCGCCAGCATTCAAAAGTGACCAAAACATCCGCCAGGAAGCATAGGAACTGAGAAGTGGTCTATGGTCACCACCTTTAGAACCACTCCTTTATTGGGAGTGTCTTGCTAATTGCCTATAATTTCCACCTGTTGTCTATTCCATTTGCACAACAGCATGTGAAATGTATTATCAATCAGTGTTGCTTCCTAAGTGGACAGTTTGATTTCACAGAAGTGTGATTGATTTGGAGTTACATTGTGTTGTTTAAGTGTTCCCTTTATTTTTTTGAGCAGTGTATAAATACAGATAAAAAAAATGGTCTCTTTCTCCAAACCACAATTGTAGTCAATATTCAGCTTGAATCTTTGCAAAACACGTTTCACAAGATAAATTATATGTAACATTTAAATGAAACTTCCTTTACCTTGTTACCGACACAATATTTGTTAGGAATTGTCCATGCTTTCCCCCATTGTATATCACCAGACATTTGACCCAAAAAATCTTGCTGAGGGAAATGTAGTATCACAAACAATATTTCTAATCTGTTTATTACTACATTTATCTTTGAGGAAGTTAATATTGCCAATGAATATATTTTCATTTAAAATGTATGATACTTACATCAGCCACAGAGTAATTTAAAATAAATTACAAGCCCCTTTGGAATCGCATCAAAAACAATTGCATATTATTTCGGGGTTATTGGAATTCTAAACTTAGCAAGAAATTCCCCATATGAGAGTCCATCCATCCTCATTCAGTAACTGACCAACCAAAATCATTTTATTCTCAAACCAGTAACGAAAAAAACATACTTATTTTTAAATTGCATATCTTTGTTGTTCCATAGGAAGTATGTTTATAGGCTAACATCCAAGCTAAAAGTGCCTGCTTATGGAATTTGGCCAATTTTACTGGGATTTTATCGACATCACAATTCCACCAAAGCAGAAATTCTAAACCACCACCAGAATCAAATAAATACTTAGGGAAGAGATTCCAAATACTGTTCTGTTTCTTAATATACTTAATCCAATTTATTTGAAAAGTACTATTTAGAGTATTGAAATCTAAAACCTCAAGACCTCCTTGTTCTTAGGTATTACTTACTGAGAAGATCTTTCCGTAGATAGTGAGGCTTGTTCCTCCAAATAAAATTATAAAGAATCTGATCTAAGTCATTTACAATTTTAAGGGGTAGGTCAAGTGATAACGAGACATAAACTGATCTGGATAACCATTCAACTTTGGACAATAAAACCCGATATATAATATAATGAAATCTCTCTCATCAACCAGAGGTTCAATTTCTCCTTTGTTTTCTCAATAATGGGGTGAAAGTTTAATTCACTCCTTTGTTTTTCATCATTGCATATAACAATTCCAAGATAAGTAACCTTACCTTTAATTGGGATACCATATACTTCCTGTAAAACACAGTCATTGAGTGAAAATAAGACTGACTTATTATTAGTAATTTTCAAACCTGAAACTAAGGAAAAGTCTTCAATACAGGAAACTGCTTTAGAAACCTCATTCCTGTGTCACAAAAATATGTGGATATCATCAAGCCAGTTGACATAGTTTAAATTCATTGCCAAGTGCTGAAAAACCTTAAATACCCTTTCTTGATATGAAGAGCCATAATTTGAGTAACCAATAAAAATAAACTAATTGGGCAGCCCTGTCTGATGCCACGCCCAATATCAAATCTTTGTGATGTCCCGTGAGCTAATTTCAGAGCCAGTAAAACCACTATATAAAGTTTGGACTGCTTTAAAAAAAAAGTCACCAACCCCCAAAAAACATATTGCTTTGAACATAAACTTATATTCTACAGTGTCAAAAGATTTATAAAAATCAACAAACATTAGAAAACTATCATCAAGGATGAGGTCATTCTAGTCAATCATATCTAAGATCAACCTGGTGTTATTACTAATGTGTCGACCAACTAGATTGTTCTTCATCAATTATATGATGTAAGCCTTGTTTCAACCTCTTAGCAACTACAAGGGAAAATAACTTTCCATCATTACTCAACAGGCTAATGGGCCTCCAGTTGTCTATATAAAGACTATCCTTATTAGGTTTGGGAATCAAAACAATTACACCTTGCTTTTTTAAGGAAGTCGGTAACTCCCCCTTTTCTATTGATTCTTGGAACATAGCAAGAATGAAAGGAATTAATCAATCACTGAACGTTTTATGGAACTCACTTGTTAAACCATAATTTCCAGGGGATCTATTGTCTTTAAGGCTTTTAATACAATCTTTTATCTCAATTTCGGAAAACCCATCACAGAAATAATTTGCTATCTTCTTAGCAACGTTTTCTATATTGTCTAAGAAATAATACATATTGGAAGTTGACTGGGCTGATGTATACAGATTCTGTTAAAACTGGGTAACATGCTGAGAGATTTATTTTGGATTTTCATTGGGAGTATTATTAATCATTAATTTACATACGGAAGTCATTTCGCCTGCCCATTTTTCTAAATTTAAAGAAATATTTTGTATTTCTCTCTCTCTTCCATCCATTTGTCTTGATCTTACAAACACTCCCTGGGCCTTTTCCTCGTAGATACAGTCTAACTGCATTTGCAGTGATGATAGCTCCAGTTCCTTTTTTTGTATAATGCAATATTCCCTTTATGATGTTATATTCTTTCTCTCTTGACACAAGCAATTAACTTAATTAAATAACTTAAATAACTTCCAAACGTATTCATAACACACACACACACACACACACGGTTCCAATATTTATCAATAATTCCTTCTACTTCCTTCTTAACCTTTAACATTTTTTTGTTCACAAACCAAACATATTTATCTTTATTGAAATCCCTTTGTGGTCTGTTAAAAATCTATGGTTCAATTGAAACTGTATCAACTTTGTCAGCCATATCTTCAGATACCAGCCAGAAATCAATACCGGATTGTATAGATACATCTTTGGTACTCCATGTAAACATAATCTTATGTCTCCAAATTTACAGAACACCTAACCTTGCTATCCTTAGGAGGCCATCTATCAAGGTTATCATGTAATACTGCATTAAAATCTCCACCCCACATTACTTTGGCTGACGGAAATTTAGACATAATTTTACTTATTTTCCTCTTAATATCTCTAAATAAAATAGTTACTTGACTTGTTATTGGTAGCATGAGTATTCACAACAATGAATTGAATGTGGTTGACATCTACCAACAGCATAATCCATCTCCCGGACGATGTTGTCCTGTAGTTGGCTCAGTGATGGTTCGCTTCCCAGCCTTTTTGGAAGTTGCACATTGGTTGGTGTATTCGGGTATGAATCACATTCACCCCGCTTTTCTACACTGCAAGCATATGAATGAGTTTCTGCAATTCCTCTTTTCTGCTTGGACATCTCAACATCCATTATCTCAGCAACAGTTTTGTTATGTCCTGACTCCATGCTGCTAGCTATATGAAGATGTTAGCTAGCTAATGTTAGTTGATTCACATCAGTGAATCAACCTACTCAGGTGACACACCCCCTCCAGGGACGGCATGAGAGAGCCCCAGTAAGCCAGTGACTCAGCCCCTGTAATAGGGTTAGAGGCAGAGAATCCCAGTGGAAAGAGGGGAACCGGCCAGGCAGACAGCAAGGGCGGTTCGTTGCTCCAGAGCCTTTCCGTTCACCTTCCCACTCCTGGGCCAGACTACACTCAATCATATGACCCACTGAAGAGATGAGTCTTCAGTAGAGACTTAAAAGGTTGAGACCGAGTTTGCGTCTCTGACATGGGTAGGCAGACCGTTCCATAAAAAAGGAGCTCTATAGGAGAAAGCCCTGCCTCCAGCTGTTTGCTTAGAAATTCTAGGGACAATTAGGAGGCCTGCGTCTTGTGACCGTAGCGTACGTGTAGGTATGTACGGCAGGACCAAATCAGAGAGATAGGTACAGTGCCTTGCGAAAGTATTCGGCCCCCTTGAACTTTGAAGCCTGAAATGTGGCAAAAGGTCGCAAACATAAAGATATAAAACTGTATTTTTTTTGTGAAGAATCAACAAGTGGGACACAATCATGAAGTGGAACGACATTTATTGGATATTTCAAACTTTTTTAACAAATCAAAAACTGAAAAATTGGGCGTGCAAAATTATTCAGCCCCCTTAAGTTAATACTTTGTAGCGCCACCTTTTGCTGCGATTACAGCTGTAAGTCGCTTGGGGTATGTCTCTATCAGTTTTGCACATCGAGAGACTGAAATTTTTTCCCATTCCTCCTTGCAAAACAGCTCGAGCGCAGTGAGGTTGGATGGAGAGCATTTGTGAACAGCAGTTTTCAGTTCTTTCCACAGATTCTCGATTGGATTCAGGTCTGGACTTTGACTTGGCCATTCTAACACCTGGATATGTTGATTTTTGAACCATTCCATTGTAGATTTTGCTTTATGTTTTGGATCATTGTCTTGTTGGAAGACAAATCTCCGTCCCAGTCTCAGGTCTTTTGCAGACTCCATCAGGTTTTCTTCCAGAATGGTCCTGTATTTGGCTCCATCCATCTTCCCATCAATTTTAACCATCTTCCCTGTCCCTGCTGAAGAAAAGCAGGCCCAAACCATGATGCTGCCACCACCATGTTTAACAGTGGGGATGGTGTGTTCAGCTGTGTTGCTTTTACGCCAAACATAACGTTTTGCATTGTTGCCAAAAAGTTCAATTTTGGTTTCATCTGACCAGAGCACCTTCTTCCACATGTTTGGTGTGTCTCCCAGGTGGCTTGTGGCAAACTTTAAACAACACTTTTTATGGATATCTTTAAGAAATGGCTTTCTTCTTGCCACTCTTCCATAAAGGCCAGATTTCTGCAATATACGACTGATTGTTGTCCTATGGACAGAGTCTCCCACCTCGGCTGTAAATCTCTGCAGTTCATCCAGAGTGATCATGGGCCTCTTGGCTGCATCTCTGATCAGTCTTCTCCTTGTATGAGCTGAAAGTTTAGAGGGACGGCCAGGTCTTGGTAGATTTGCAGTGGTCTGATACTCCTTCCATTTCAATATTATCGCTTGCACAGTGCTCCTTGGGATGTTTAAAGCTTGGGAAATCTTTTTGTATCCAAATCCGGCTTTAAACTTCTTCACAACAGTATCTCGGACCTGTCTGGTGTGTTCCTTGTTCTTCATGATGCTCTCTGCGCTTTTAACGGACCTCTGAGACAATCACAGTGCAGGTGCATTTATACAGAGACTTGATTACACACAGGTGGATTGTATTTATCATCATTAGTCATTTAGGTCAACATTGGATCCTTCAGAGATCCTCACTGAACTTCTGTAGAGAGTTTGCTGCACTGAAAGTAAAGGGGCTGAATAATTTTTTGAATATAATTTTGCACGCCCAATTTTTCAGTTTTTGATTTGTTAAAAAAGTTTGAAATATCCAATAAATGTCATTCCACTTCATGATTGTGTCCCACCTGTTGTTGATTCTTCACAAAAAAATACAGTTTTATATCTTTATGTTTGAAGCCTGAAATGTGGCAAAAGGTCGCAAAGTTCAAGGGGGCCGAATACTTTCGCAAGGCACTGTAAGCGACAGTTCAGCATTAGGGCAATGTCTGATAAACATGACTGTGAGCTCACGAGATGGGTCTTCAACACTTTTTCCTGTCTCTTTAGACAATCTTCAGCAACCTCCATAGCCCTGTTCAGTCTGAGCCAATAATCAAATGGTTGTTCATCAGTCAGAGGTAATGTGGCATAAAAGTCAGCAAGGGGCATGCTTGAAAAAACAGTGTCACTAAAATGTGTATATATATTTTTTTTATAAATCTCACATCAAAATCTAACCTATATCTAGTACACTGGTAAAACTCACCCTACTTATATCAGATATACATTAGAATTGCAATTAAACAAGTACCACAAAAGTTATCGTTTATCTGTGAAGAGCCTCAGCCAGAGAAATCATCAATTTCGATAAAACGTTCAAGTGGCGCCCTCTTGTGGCGAAATGCGATATCGCCATAAACTGCACCAGCAACGTCTTATCTGATTCTTCAACAGCAACCACGGCGAAGTTCTGAGATGGAAATCCAGCTAAGGATGATCCAACCCAGAAGAAAGGTCACGGCACCACTGTAACAGTACTCTTCTTGCGTTGTGTACAATTAGTCATCGACGGAACTCCAACATGTAGCACCAGTCATGTAGCCTTATTCTGTTAGGAACGGCACAAAATTGCACGTCATGCAATGCACGTCTCACCATCCAACTCTGCACTCACGCACGCTGGTTTGGTGCTTGTTCACTGGGACTAGTTACCAAAATAATACAATTACAATATACAATATAATATCTTTAACAATGTACCTGTTAGGAACGACACAAAATTACACGTCACGCAATGCACGTCTCACCATCCAACTCTGCACTCACACACTGTACAAAATATATGACCCCCCCCACCAGACACAGTAAGTTGCTAGCTAGTACTGGCGGGAATTCTCTACAACAAAATGCACAACAAATATTCTCCAAAAACCGCTGCATCTTATGTGTGATGTTCCAATAACATTTACAAACAATTTGATATAAATTGTACATTTAAATACTCTCATCACTTGAGAGTATAAAAATCACTTTTGATGTACAGTGATTTGCAACCAACAACTTACCGCTGGTTTGGTGCTTGTTCACTGGGACGATTCTAACTGGAACATCCCCCCTCGTAAGCAAGCTACGCAAACCAGCCAATAAGATGCCATGTTGAGTAGGTGAAGGCAAGACGAAACTAAAACCAAAAACCCATTGGCTTAACAATAAAGTGGCAAGGTGAATCACCAATATAACCCTGTTACATAAGCTACAAATGGACGCATCTGGAAATAAGTACAAAGCAATTCGGAATGCGTGCCTCTTCGCCTGGGGTGAGTAGCCTATAATAACAGGCTGCTACAGACACCAGACAATGTTGCACCTGTCATAGATTCGAAAACTGTCCAAAGATAGGCTAAAGATGACAAATATTCGGTGTTTCAGGCTTCCTGAAACGAACGTAGCATTCTGTGCCATGGCCAATTTGACAGCACCCAGATCAGTGCAATTATTAAAGCACTCTGTCCCCTACTTCTATTGTCCCGAATGCAATTGACAGGTGGGCAATAGTTGTTGCGTCAATCCATAATGTTTATGAATGACAGGTGGGCAATAGCTGTTGCGTCAATCCATAATGTTTATGAATGACAGGTGGGCAATAGCTGTTGCTTCAATCATAATGTTTATGAATATTGTTGTATGAGATAATAATATATAATGCACTTTCCATGACCCCTGGGCAGATTGTTTAGGCCCTACACAGAGCCATATTTATTGACCCCTGGGCACATTCTTTAGGCCCTACAAAGAGCCATATTTATTGACCCCTGGGCACATTCTTTAGTGCCTACACAGAGCCATATTATTGACCCCACTGGGCACATTCTTTAGGCCCTATACAGAGCCATATTTATTGACACCTGGGCACATTCTTTAGGCCCTACACAGAGCCATATTTATTGACCCCTGGGCACATTCTTTAGTGCCTACACAGAGCCATATTATTGACCCCACTGGGCACATTCTTTAGGCCCTACACAGAGCCATATTATTGACCCCACTGGGCACATTCTTTAGGCCCTACACAGAGCCATATTATTGACTCCCTTAGGAACTTGTATTCACAGAATATGACAGGTAGGCCTATTCAATAATGGCACAGCAGTTTTCCCATTAGTACAGAGCACATTTGCATATTCACATTTGAATTTCAGGCCAAGCTCTATCACTGACAGCCACATTTTCTTTCATGCAATACCAAAATGCCAGGTTGTTGTGAAGTACATTACTGAGTACTGTAGTTGTCCACGCCACGGTGGAACCTGCTCTTTGCAAGGCTCCTGTCACCTCTCTGTGAGGAATTAGTGACACGATAGCACAGGGCTGCCTGGCAGACAGCTGCCCTCCTTCCTGCAGCTGCATTCCAATGGACAGCAGGTATGCTGGTGCGAGATTAATGCAATATTGCACATGGATAAAGGAAAGGGCAAGGAGACCTTATCCACTACCACACCACATGTGAATATCATCCTATGGTGATGGATTTTTATGAACTTCCTGTTTTTCTAGAAAACATCGACCAAACTGACCTATGTTTCTGATACTGTACCACAACAAATACTGTTTTGTACAGAACGACTGAGAACCAGATTGCTGTCCAGTCCTATGTTATTCTACAGACAGAAGGAGAACCATGGGGCCAGTCCAGTCCTATGTTATTCTACAGACAGAAGGAGAACCATGGGGCCAGTCCAGTCCTTTGCGTTTTTCTGTTTTACCTGTAATCTGTTACTTTTGTGTTGAATAGGATTACAGAAACACTTCAGAAACAAAATGGATCAGCCAAGGTTCCCCCATCTTGGCTCAGGTAAGTTAGTATAAACATCATCAAGAGTGTATTTATGACTATCCACCTTGATTTGGTCTTATGTAGCAACATTTGAAATTGTGTTTTTTACATTGGATAAAAGCAGAAACACAGAGCTACAAAATGGTATATCATACACTGCATTTTTGGAACATTGGGAAACTAATTCTGCTTTGAAAGTTGATACACTTTTGAGAAAGTGGCCTTTGAATGTTTTGGTAACTACTGGAAAGCTCTCCTTTGTCTACACCCATTCAGCATTGTTTACACCCTCTTAAGCCAGCCCCACCCATCTCTGTAAGGATTCACATGAGGTCATGTGCTAAACAGTGAGTAGTGTAGTAAAGATTAAGACTAAAAGTAGTAACCTACAATAAGGAAAAATTCAAGGTAAATAGTGTCCAATAAATGATTTTCTAAGTATTAGATGACGCTTACCCAAACACACTTGTCTAAATTGATGGGTCATGTGAAAGAAAAGCTATAACCCCTAGCCACGTCTAGCTAAGTGGATGGGTCTCTATAGAAGGTGCAAACGGTACAGCGAAATGATTACTTGTATAGTAGCAATATCAGAAATAGTGTTAAAATAAAGAAAGTAATATAGAGTTTGTACAAGAACAATATCAGTAACGATATCAGTGATAGATTAGGTAGTTCTATGTACACAATCAGGGGTAAAGTGGCTGAGCAGCAGGATAACAAAAATAGTAGAAAATCAAACTTTATTTGCCACATGCGCCAAATACAACAAGTGTAGACTTTACAGTGAAATGCTTACTTACAAGCCCTTAACTCTGAATAAAGAATCATTCTTACTGGTCAACCCCCTCCAGCTTCTCACAGAAGACAGTAGCACCGTCACGACGTCCCCACACAGGGACTGTGTTGTGGGAGACACATCTAAAAACATACAGGCCAACAACCATTACCGAGACATTTCACTCAGTAGAACAAATGCAACTGATAACATACCTTATATATAGTCTACCTACGTGCAATTTCAAGCTTGGAGTTTCAACTTTTGGGACTATTCCTTTTGTTCCATTTTCCAGCCCAAACTAAATCAAATGCAGCTCAAATGTTTGGCAAAATGTATTTGACACAGGTCTGACATAGAACAGTTAAGCCAGCATAGACACTGCATTGTTCCCTACTACGGTCTCTCCTCTCCCACTGTTGGAATTGGACTCTGGAGGTGTGAATCACCCAGCCTTGCAGTAAGATATTTGTGATGTCTAACACCCTGTGCTCATTGCCTCAAAAAAGGGACATTATAATCCCTGCGGGGGTATATTCCCCCTGGCATGCGAAGAGCGGTGAAGGCTATTCCTATATAACAGGGCTATAAAGTACCTCTGAGCTGGTGTGTGGGCACTGGTGGGTCCTCACCATCCACTCCCTGCAGGACACACATTATAGATTTTCAGACACTGCACGTCGCTTCATATATGATTATACATTCAATGCATTCCCCTGCATATTCACTGTGATCTTGTTAGTGATTATTGTAATCACAGCTGCACTAGTCAGCCAAAATGTATTCAACACAGTATTTCTACTCTATGGATGCATTTAATGAGGTGATTACAAGATCTCATATAAGCCCCCCCCCCCCCCCCCTCCCAGACAATCCCATATGATTTGCTGTTGATCTGTTCTGAGTGGTGAGAATGTGAGAGGTCAAAAGGTGCCTGAGGTAGCTGACCTGTCTGTGCCAGAGCTGAGGGTGGCCCTCGCGGCTGTGTTGAAGCTGCGCTGGTGACAGATACACACCTGGAGGACAGCAGGACAGGATACACACACACGTTGCAACAGAGCAGGGGTTTACTGTAACACCCAATGACGATACACAAAGGTAAAGCCTCTTTTATGGCAAAGCTGGCTGGACAGAAGAAAGTCTGACATCAGGAGTGAATGAAAATATCATCTTTAAAACAGCTATGTGTGATACATCAACCAAAAATCTGAATTGAAGCATAAATAAGATGCCAAGCCCTGAATAGTCAGTCAGACATAATTACATTACCGTCACCTTACACTTTTCATTACCTCCCACTCTATATAAATCAGTGTATCAATCTAGATGACATCCCAGTGGCTAATTGAATTATGACAGCCTCTGAAAGCTTGTCTCTGGGTTCTATGGAGGATGATGCACACAAAGCCCAGTCAAAGAAGCATGACCGGAACATTCTCTTAACCCTCCCCCTTAGGACTGGTATAATGAAAGTCACCATTCAGAGAGGTTATCAGGCAGGTGAGATCGAACAGAGTGGAGAAGTGTTCTATCTCATCTTTCACACCATATCTGCTGGATCCAATCTAAAATAAGTCTCCCAGTCGCTCTGGTAATTAACATGCAGATTAAAATGTGTAAGGCAACTGCTATTATTAACGTTACTGTTCTGTTAACAAAGAGTCAGGCTCGTCCATTTATAATCCATCCTGAGCAGTGATTCATGATATGAATCAGCTACGACTAAAAGCAGATTTTAATAGCTTGGTTGGTCCGATTATGAGATGACCACCCAGACCGAAGACTGTATAAATTAAAGGAGAACCAAACCAGTTCAGCAGGGCTCCAGGGACAAAGGTCAGAAGTCAACTTCAGTTCCTCAAATGAGCTTCCAAATATCAACTCTGTAGTTCTCAAAATAGAAATGAAAGGGTTCTCTTTGGGGTACTGCATCATGAAGTACAGTCATAGTCAACGTCACATCTCAAGGAGTGGGAAAGTGATGATCCCAAAGAGATGCACCTGTTAGTACTGTGAATGACAAATACTGTAACCTGATCCCAGACCAGTAGATCTGATAATAATTAGCAAATTCTCCATCTCTCCCCCTGCCTGTTGCTGACGTAGTGGAAAGACCACTTCATACATGACGTCATGTCAGTGACCTTGAATGAGGAGTTTCCATGGTGACCAGACCAACGAGATTAAATGAGGAAAGAGCACCTTGTTTGAGCTGGTTTTTAAATGTTACAGGGAGGAATTAGTTAGGTACTTTCAGTCGTTCTGTACCGACACTCTGGGTCACTGGCTGAAGGGCTCTCTCTGTACCAGGGATGAAGAAGAGAGGTGACACAGCAGGATAGAGCAGGATAGGAAGTAGCATCCATCCACTGAACACAACATTCATGAATTTCTGCCAGACACGTTTTATCACTGGAATTAAATCATAAAATAACCACGATAATATAATTTTTACATGTAAAAATGTTGACGTTGTAATTTGTTAGAAAAGAGGTATAAATTATATGGATGTTAACATGCAGGGATACAGAGGGTAATCTCCATTCAAATTAAAACCCCAAAACAACATGTTTTTACACCTTCTGTTCCCGGTGTCAGATTGACGGAGCAGGAGCATACATTAGATCCAGGGGTGCAGTAGGTCCAGTTACTTATGAGCTGCCGTTGACAGCTCCCTCTCTGTCCAACAGCAGAGTTATGGGGTGCTGGACTTTTTCCTGCCTGCACACACCTGCCTAGTGGGACCAGATCCACTTAAACACAAGATTACACATTTTTATGGGCTGATAATGGATAACCAGGAGCACAGCTAAGAAACACAGGAACCCATGTCCAGAGAGACACACCAAAGACCTACAGACACCCTGTGAGGAGGATATATGGAGAGCTGTACTTTCATATTGATTAATGTAACGAGAACCCCATGTAGTTTTTTACAAATTACTGTGAGCATTTGACTGAGCCTGCCTGGAGTGTCAGGGGGCAGGCAGCTTGCCTGGCCTCTCTGGCCTCCCCGTCTTCCCAGTCTTCCCCCGGGCTCCCCGTCTTCCCTCGGGCTCCCCGTCTTCCCCCGGGCTCCCCGTCTTCCCCCGGGCTCCCCGTCTTCCCCCGGGCTCCCAGTCTTCCCCCGGGCTCCCCGTCTTCCCCCGGGCTCCCAGTCTTCCCCCGGGCTCCCAGTCTTCCCCCGGGCTCCCCGTCTTCCCTGGGCTCCCTGGCATATCAGGATACCTCCGTCAGGCTTACCTCAGCTATCCTCAGGATGGAGTCTCTGTTGATCTCAAAGGTGGAGGAGTACGTGATACAGAGAATTACCTGTAGGGCAAGGAGACAAAGTGTCACGTTCTGACCTTAGTTCCTTTGTTTTGTCTTTGTTTTAGTATGGTCAGGGCGTGAGTTGGGGTGAGCAGTCTGTTTGTTTTTCTATGTTGGTTTTTGTGTTCGGCCTAGTATGGTTCTCAATCAGAGGCAGGTGTCGTTAGTTGTCTCTTGATTGAGAATCATACTTAGGTAGCCTTTTTCCACCTGGGTTTTGTGGGTGTTTATTTTCTGTTCAGTGTTTTTCCAGCACCATTCAGGACTATTTGTTTGTCGTTTTATTTATTGTTTCAGTGTTCTATTACTTTATTAAAGAATATGGACACTTACCTCGCTGCACCTTGGTCCTCACCTCCTTCCACCTACGACGACGCACGTTACACAAAGGCTTGTTAAACACCCATTACAGGGACAAATACAGATGTCCTGCCAGGCAATCAGCCAGGGAACAGAAACGATCTGCATAAAACAAACCCAACGCTTTGTGTGACTGCTGTCAAAACAGACCACATAACTTCAAACACTCAGCAAAGCACTTGGGAATACATGGAGCTAGAAGTGTATTTACTGTGTCCTTTGACAACAGTGCTATTTTCATTTTTGTCATATATGTGCCCAGTGCCTCTGAGGGTGGAGGAGCAACAAGGTCTCAGGGTAGTACGGAACAGAAGAATGACACCCCATTGATCTTACAGTAATAACTCTTTGTAAACTAGAGACATGCGAGGTGCAGCCACTTACAGCTACTAGTAAAGTAGGCTGTAAAACAATCTGCAGTTTAAAAAAGTACCATGTACAAAAAGTGGCATGATCACGAAAGCCACAAAAGCAATCTGTCAGCAAATCTACACAGCACTGTGAATTGGCATGCACATGGCAAGGGCGACCTGTCACAGTTCTCGCATTTTGTCCAACTTCTGATTTTCTACAACTACATGATTTACATCAGTTCCAAACAGCCCCCAACTGAACCTGTTGAAGTCCAGTTAGTCTAGCTGTGTGGCATGGTTTACAGGATGCCCCATTCTAAGGTATGCCCAGTACTGTACAATGCAGTGATTTGTGGCAAACTGAGACAGCATGTACTGTACCAATTCAAATCTTAATTGTCACATGTAAATAACAGGTGTAGACTAACAGGGAAATGCTTACATAGCTGCCCTTCCCAACAATGCAGAATACTATATACATATGCATACATACAGTTGAGTTTTTCACATTTCCTGACATTTAATCCTAGTAAAAATCCCCTATCTTATGTCAGTTAGGATCACCGCTTTATTTTAAGAATGTGAAATGTCAGAATAATAGTAGAGAGAATGATTTATTTAAGCGTTTATTTATTTCATCACATTCCCAGTGGGTCAGAAGTTTACATATACTAATTGAGTGTTTGGTAGCATGGCCTTTAAATTGTTTAACAGCCCTGCACTGTTAGTTTGTTTCTCTCTCATCGGAAGAACTCTCATCTGAAGAATAATTATTTTTCCCACCTTGTCTTACACCAATATTATATAGAGATTGTCCTTGGTTGGCTTTTATTAAGGTGAGACACTGAGGCTTGCGTCTCAAACACCACCCCATTCCATACATAGTACACTGCTTTTGACAGGGAATAGGGTGCCATTTGGGATGGCCTGAGACACTGACTAATGGTATGTTTGTTTGTACAGTGAGAACCAGCTGCTCTACCTAGATTGCATCCTGTCCATTCTCAGCAGCTGTCCTCCCACCATGCACCTGAACAGAGGCTTCACAGACCTGATCTGGTAAGGCCTGCCCATGGCTGACATACAGAATAAACAGTCACAATTCCCTGTCTGATCACCTGCCTCCCTATTCATTATAACCACCATACATTATTGGTAGCACTTTACTTATGGGGTACCTACATATGGTCTTCATAACACATTCATAAGCAGTAAAATAAGTACCCTTCATAAGCAGTAAAATAAGTACCCTTCAAGTGTTAGCTATATTATCTGTCTATATAAAACATGTGACATGTCTTGTCCTCTTCCCCCAGGAAGCAGCTGTGCCCGTTGTTGGTGGTGATCATGGGAAACCCTTTGAACGACAAGACCATCACCTCGGGCCACGGAGGTGGGTGTCCTGTACTGGACCCCTCTCTGGGCAGGGTGTCTAACCAGGGCCAGGGGGATCCGGCTGCTCCTCCACCACCCCTGCCATGATCGGCCCGGTGTTGCGGACCATCTGCTATGGTGCGCTTGGTGAGCTGTGTGGAGTCCATGTGAAGCCTGTTCTGCAGTCGCTGTTCCACCGCGTCCTGCTCTACCCTCCCCCAAAGCACTGCGTGGAGGCCATCAAGATCATGAAGGAGGTGGTCAGAGCCCCAGAATCCTTACGGTTCACCAGTCACCTTAAATCCGTTAACATAATGTTTATATATCAACCAATCAATTAGCCTAGCGGTTAATCGAAAGGTCACTGGTTCAAATCCGCGAGCCAACTAGGTGAAAAATCTGTCGATGTGCCCTGAAAGCAAGGCACTTAACCGTAATTGCCCCTGTAGATCTCTCTGGATAAGAGCATCTACTAAATGACTAAAATGTCAGTGTAAATGAATTAGACCGTGGAATGTTGCTGCTTTATCGACAGTACCAGTGTTGCAGAGGGGATACAATAAGCGAAAATCAAGTTGGGTGTCTTTGTTTGTTTGCGTATTGTAGATTCTGGGGAGCCCTCAGCGCTTGTTTGACCTGGCTGGTCCATGTGTAAGAGTCTAGGAAAAGGTCCTTCTCCAAGAGGAAGTCTCACCTGGACCTGCTCAAACTGTGAGGACCCATAATCTCTTATTTGATTTAGCAATAGAACTTGTGAAAAAAAGAATATGCCTCTACCTATCTGTATAAGCCTGTAACCCATTTCCACGTTAATATAGACAGACACAGAGAGAGCGAGAGAGAAAGAGACAGACAGACACAGAGAATGCGAGACCGAGAGAGAAAGAGTCAGAGAGAGCGGGAGAGAAAGCCTGCCGGCCAAACCCTCCCCTAACCCGGACAACGCTGGGCCAATTGTGCGCCGCCCAATGGGTCTCCCGGTCGCAGCCGGCAGCGACAAAGCCTGGACTCAAACCCAGCATCTCTAGTGGCGCAGTTAGCACTGTGATGCAGTGTCTTAGACCACTGCACCACTCAGGAGGCCACAGATTGGCATTTGTTGTCATGAATCTTTCCCTGGAGGCAGCTCTGCAGACTGGCACAGCCACAAAGTCATAAAGCTGATTTTAAATCTAACCTTAACTTTAATCATAACCTTAACCACACTGCTAACCCTAATGCTTAACCTTAACTGTAAATTACCGTTAAGACCAAGAAGGAAATGTCTGTTTTCATGAATTTTTACGATATAGCCATTCATACTGTTTTATGATCAATAGTCTACTGTACACAGTTGAATGTACTGTATGCTGTATTTAAAGCTAGAATCAGCATTTTCTACATCCATTTTTTGACTTACAAATGAATGATATACACTGATTATACAAACATGATCTTTCCATGACAGACTGACCAGGTAAAAGCTATGATCCCATATTGATGTCACTTGTTAAATCCACTTCAATCAGTGTAGATGAAGGGGAGACAGGTTAAATAAGTATTTTTAAGCCTTGAGACATGGATTGTGTATGTGTGCCATTCAGAAGGTGAATGGGTGAGTGCCTTTGAACAGGGTATGGTAGTAGGTGCCAGGCGCACCGGTTTGAGTGTGTCAAGAACTGCAACGCTGCTGTGTTTTTCACACTCAACAGATTCCTATGTATATCAAGAATGGTCCACCACCCAAAGGACATCCAGCCAAATTGACACAACTGTGGGAAGCATTGGAGTCAACATGAGCCAGCATCTCTGTGGAACGCTTTCGACACCTTGTAGAGTCCATGCCTGACAAATTGAGGCTGTTCTGAGGGCAAAAGGAGGGGGGTGCAACTCAATATTACGAAGGTCTTCCTAATGTTTGGTATGCTCAGTGAATACCGATGTATTCTTGACCAATAAAACGTAGAAATGCCTCATGAGCTTAGTTCAACTGTTGTACACCATCAATACCCAAAATAGAAGCATGTTTTACTCCAACATTTGTAAACTACGTAAATGTAAACAAACACTGTATAGCCTCAAAACATGGTTAAAACTATAATTTAGATATCATGGATGGTAAGTCCTTGCATCTCCAGACCCATCCATCAGCTTTTTACCAAAACGGAGGCAGGATGCCGCTTTGTTATTGTTTCAACTACAGATTCTAGCTTCAAGGGTCTGACTCAACCCCCATTGATCCTGTTTCATACATATGGGTTGATACATGGTTCAATGCACAGATAAGGGTCTGACTCACATACTCAACCTTTAGGCATAGTGTTTGTCCGCTACATCCTGACGGGCTGCTGGAAGAACCTGATGGCCACCCTGTCCACCCCCCTGACGGGGCGCATGGCGGGCAGCTCCAAGGGCCTGGCCTTCATGCTGGGGGCCGAGGGGCTGAAGGAGCAGAGCCAGAGGGAGAGAGACACCATCTGTCTCAGCCTGGATGGACTACGCAAGGCAGCCGGGCTCAGCTGTGCTCTAGGTAACAGGACCCAACACCATGGTGACTGGAGATAATGCCTGCCTGACTGACTAGAATCCCTAAACAGGAAGGATGTAGTAAACCCATTAGCTAGTGTGTTTACATCCGAGGCAGGCTGGGTCAAAGTATTTGAAAGAAAACAAAAACGATTTGATCACGTCTGGTTTAGAGATGTTTCCAGAAAGACGTTTTAAGATAATCATATTCCTGAATACGCAGTTGGCCTATTTGTGTAGCTATTGAAAATAGATACTGTATGATACTGTATGAATTAAGGCCATAAAGTGTTGTGATTCTCCATTTGACTGCAGATGCTGCTATTGGCCAGGCCAGCTAGTCTTATTTACTGTCATATCTAATGAATATTCATGCATTCTCTAGGTGTGGCTGCCAATTGTGCCTGTGCTCTGGCCCAGATGGCAGCAGCGTCGTGTGTGCAGGAGAAGAAGGAAGAGAGGCAGGTGGGCGGGTCTGGAGATGCCATGACACAAGGTACTTACAGCCCCTCACATAGCATACTGTGCTTTCTGTACATAGCGGTTCAATGGGCTGTTTCAAACTAAGAGACCCACTGTACTATAAAACTACAGTAAACACAAACAATTACTTTGGACTTGTCATTACTGCACAAGACAGGATACACAATAAAAAATCTCTATTTCAGAAAAGATCCCATTGTCACATTTTTTGGGGGAGTGGTGCTGGGATCTATTCTGGTCCTGTGTGTGTTTCTCAGTCAAGCAGCGTGTGGAGCAGAAACTGGAGCAGATGGGACGTCCTCAGGGGGTGCGGCTACACACGGCCCATGTGCTCTGCATGGAGGCCATCTTCAATGTCGGCCTAGAAATGGGCAGCCACAACCAGGACTGCTGGCCCCACGTCTTCCGGTAACACAGCCAAGCTGTGGCAGAGCAGGAGATGCAGAGAGAGAAGAAGAAACCCTCTCCATAACAACTCAGAAAAGGCTGAGACAGGCCTTCATGACAGCGTAGGACATCGGATGCATTCATGACAGCGTAGGACAGTGGATACATTCATGACAGCGTAGGACATCGGATGCATTCATGACAGCGTAGGACAGTGGATACATTCATGACAGCGTAGGACATCGGATGCGTTCATGACAGCGTATGACAGTGGATACATTCATGACAGTGGATACATTCACGACAGCGTAGGACAGTGGATGCATTCATGACAGCGTAGGACATCGGATGCATTCATGACAGCTTTGACATCGGATGCGTTCATGACAGCGTAGGACAGTGGATGCAATCATGACAGCGTAGGACAGTGGATGCATTCATGACAGCGTAGGACAGTGGATGCGTTCATGACAGCGTAGGACAGTGGATGCGTTCCAGACAGCGTAGGACAGTGGATGCGTTCCAGACAGCGTATGACATTGGATGCGTTCATGACAGTGTAGGACAGTGGATGCATTCATGACAGCGTAGGACAGTGGATACATTCATGACAGTGTAGGACAGTGGATGCATTCATGACAGCGTAGAACAGTGGATCCATTCATGACAGGTTTGGCATTGGATGCGTTCATGACAGTGGATGCATTCATGACAGCGTAGGACAGTGGATGCATTCATGACAGCGCAGGACAGTGGATCCATTCATGACAGCGTAGGACAGCAGATGCATTCATGACAGTGTAGGACAGTGGATGCATTCATGACAGCGTAGGACAGTGGATGCATTCATGACAGTGTAGGACATTGGATGCATTCATGACAGTGTAGGACAGTGGATGCATTCATGACAGTGGGTGCATTTATGACAGCGTAGGACAGTGGATGCATTCAGGACAGCGTATGCATTCAGGACAGTGGATGCATTCAGGACAGCGTAGGACAGTGGATGCATTCAGGACAGCGTAGGACAGTGGATGCATTCATGACAGCGTAGAACAGTGGACGCATTCATGACAGCGTAGAACAGTGGATGCATTCATGACAGCATAGGACAGTGGATGCATTCATGACAGCGTAGGACAACGGATGCATTCATGACAGCGTAGGACAGCGGATGCATTCATGACAGCGTAGGACAGTGGATTCTTGATGCAGTTGCAACCACAGGTTAATAACACTCATCTCTGTAACGACACTGAGCAATACAGTAGCGTACCTGTCTCTGTCTACACAGGGTTAGTGAATATGTCAGCTCTCTGGAGCACAGCCATTTCAGCGACGGAAGCTCCCAGGCCACCATGACCATCACCCAAGCCCAGCAGGCCGTAGATCTGGGGCTGGATTTGTGCGGCAAGGCCAGTCCGGACAGAGAGCTGGACCTGAGCAGCCAGCCGGTCATTCAGCCCCAGTCCATCCAGGAGCTGCTGAGGGAGAGCAGCAGGGGGAAAGACCTGGACCGCAGCCTGATGACGGGGACCAGTGCAGTACCGTATTATAGGCTACAGGACTGTAATGTTTTGTCCACGGTCTCTGAATCACATACTCGGTTTCATATTGTGATTTCTGTTTCATTGACTTTCATGTCTGAATAGCAATATAAAACAATGTAGTTGCTGTTGAGGAATGCTACTAGGCTGAAAAACAAATGTTGTAATTTAAGTCAGTAACAAAACAGCCGGCCATGTAAAGAAAGTAGCCACCAGGTGGCAGTGTGGATCAAGCGCAGCTCAAATACTTGAAAGTATTTGACTGTATTTGATCCAGGCCAGTACTGCTGCATTTACACATGCAGGCCAAATCTGATATTTTCCCACTAATTGGTCTTTTGACCAATCACAGAAGATCTCTTCATTTCAGATCTTTTTTAGAGGTGATCTAATTTGTCAAAAGATCAGGATTGTCTGCATGTGTAAACGCAGTACTGCTACTATTGATTGTACAAAGAGTCACATGGTCATGCAGCATGTTCTCTTCTGGACATAGGCCATGATGGATGAGCTATGATGGTTGAGAGAATGCCAAGCTGTCATCAAGGCAAAGGGTGGCTACTTTGAAATATATAAAATATATTTTGATTTGTTTAACACTTATTTGGTTACTACATGATTCCTTATGTGTTATTTCATAGTTTTGATGTTTTCACTATTATTCTACAATGTAGCAAATAGTAAAAATAAAGAAAAGCCCTTGAATGAGTAGGTGACTGTTACTGGGCTTCTTTTAGTGAAAATAATAAAACCCCTTTTATCTAGCAGATGTTCCACTGTCCTAATAGTCCCACAGATTTCCAATTGGCTTGTGGTGATTCCATTCTGCTGTTTGAAGAATACATTGACAATCATTTGCTCTTCACTGTGTGTCCTTTTTTGCAGGTTATTTGAGGACTCCGTCTATAAGCTGAACCTGGTTGGCCTGGTGGGTTTCCTGCACCAGCTGAGGAAGGCATCTCAGTCCCAGCTCTTTGAATCAGTCACTGAGACAGGAGACTATTCCTTAGCCATGCCAGGTACCAAACACAACACGCTGTCATTCCCAACAGACCCAGGTCAAAACCCTGGGTCAAATTAGCCCAGTACAATGGAACAGTCCCAAAAGTGGTAATCAAAAGTTAGACACAGGTCTGATCCACAATGTTCATGGAAAAATTCCCTTTTTACAGGAGCATTGAACCATCATGTTGCCTTTGTCTTTGTAGGAGAGGCCAAGGCCACCATGGACAGGTGTAGCGCCCTGCACCTGTTCCACCTGGGGGAAGCCATGCTGCGGATCGTGAGGAACCACACCTGGTGGAGGTAGGAACAACACACCGGTAGAAGCACAACACTTGGGTAGGAGAAACACACAGGTAGGAGCACCACACCTGGGTAGGAGAAACACACAGGTAGGAGCACCACACCTGGTGGAGGTAGGTATAACCTGGGTAGGAGAAACACACAGGTAGGAGCACCACACCTGGTGGTGGTAGGAACAACACACAGGTAGGAGCATCACACCTGGTGGCGGTAGGAACAACACACAGGTTGGAGAAACACACGAGTAGGAGCAACACACCTGGTGGAGGTAGGAGCACCACACCTGGGTAGGAGCAACACACAGGTAGGAGAACCACACCTGGTGGAGGTAGGAGCACCACACCTGGGTAGGAGAAACACACCTGGTGGAGGTAGGAGCACCACACCTGGGTAGGAGCAACACACCTGGTGGGGGTAGGAGCTCAGGGACTGCGTCTCAACTGTGTGGCCTCCTTTGCTTATGTCCTCTCCTCCACGATCACTGATCTGGCGTGGCATAACAGGTTAATCTTTCTGCAGATTAAATTAGACATATATTGTTCTGAGTTCTGTTCATCTCTCTGTCATTTCCGAGGCTGCCTGCCACAAAGAGCACCATGTATCCAAGAAGGCTGTGTCCTTCATCCATGATGTTCTGATGGAGGTTCTGACCAGCTGGGCAGAGCTTCCTCACTTCCACTTTAACAAGGCACTCTTCAGACCCTTCCAACACATCATGCAGCTGGAGCTGTGTGACGAGGATGTGCAGGATCAGGTTAGTTGTCTCCCACACACACAAGGCCTCCTTAATACCCTCTTATAATTAGTTGACCCGGTAGTTAAGGTCCTACTGTTTGTCTGTCAGGTGGTCACGTCCATAGGGGAGCTGGTAGAGATGCGTTCCGCTCAGATCCAGTCTGGCTGGAGACCTCTATTTAGAGCCCTGAGGACCGTGCATGGGACAGACATAAAAGACTACCTGATAGGAGAATACTCCATATGTCTGACAGGCAGCCTAGTCATAGAGTTTATTACATATCAATGTTTCTGTGTATGATTGTATTCCCTAATGTACTGCACTGGTAACATATTTCTGTTGTCACATACTGTTTCTCTGGGTTGTCTGTGGAGTTATGTTGGAGCCTCGTCTCCTCTCTCTAAGGAGGTTCCTGTCCCTTTATCGAGGTTGTTTTCTGCATTGTCTCTAATGCAGGGAAGTCTCAGGCACCTGTGTTTGATGTCTTTGAAGCGTTTATCAACACAGACAACATTCAGGTGTTCGCCAACGCAGCAACTGACTACATCATGTGCTTTATCAACTTTGTCAAAGGTTTAGGTAAGTCAGGTAAATGAGATGGTTACATTATTTTCTCTGTGGGTGTGTAATACTATTGTCATGATCATCACATTTCTAGATGGAGACATTGAATGTTCATGTTATTTGGTAAGATATAATGGAAAAACAATTCAACCAGTTTTTGTTCAGTGGGACGGCCCCAGATCCTGGTTGTTCCTCTGTTCATATCCTTCATATCTCTGTGCTCCTATGGATATTGGCTATGAGCATCTGATCAACCTGATGCCGAAGGACCTCTTCAAGCTGCTGGTGGCCTGTGTGGCTGAATCTGCTGAGACATATATATATATTATATCATTATATATATATCATTATTTATATATATTTATATATATATTTTATTATATATATATTTATATATTTATTATTATATATATATATATTTTTTTCCTTTTCTCCCCATGTCAGATTATATTTTCCATTTTTTTATTCTAATGGAATGGAGTAGAACAGCAAACACACACACGGCCACTGCGCCTGCTACTCCTCTCCATTTCCATATGAAATAGCCATTGGGTGCTGTTCAGGAGAGGGAGTTGAATGGAACAGCACTTCCCCTTAGTGACGGTTCCCTCTGCTCTATACAATATATATATCTGTTTATTTTATGTGATAAAAGGCTCATACAATCCAAATATTTTTTTAATGTTTTCTTTCACAGTGATAGCCCTCTTGTGTTATCCATAAAAATTATCTCCAGCATCCTATCTGACTGTGTGGCTATTCTAGTACATGTGAAAGATGATACTACAACAATAAAAAACAGAAAACGTATGCTCCTTCTTTCTCTTTTCTTCCACCAGATCTACTGTTATATTCTCCTACATTCAATTAACATTTCCACAAACTTCAGAATGTTTCCATTCAAATGATACCAAGAATATGCATATCCTTGCCTCTGGGGCTGAGCTACAGGCAGTTAGATTTGGGTATGTCTTCAGGCGGAAATTGAGAACAAAGGGATGCAGCCATAACAGGTTTTAAATTCATGTCAGTTCTTAAACATTTGCAGAGTCTTCTGAAGGAAAATGTTGTTTTTTTCTGCCCTGGGATAATCGATGTTCTAATGGACACTTACATGGCCATTTTCCCCCTATGGAGTGGAATACTGCTGGGTGACCTTACAAGATATTGTAATGTGACCAACATTGCAATCAGTGAAATCACAGGACACCAACTGCTATGTGGAACAGTGGTTCTGGATAATGAAGCATTCCATTTTGCAAAAGAAGAAATTCCTCCATCCAGCTGAATTCATTTTGAAAATGCATGCCACCCTCCAAGGAAGGTATAGGGAGCACATAATAAAATATGATCTGCCAGAATCACCGTTCACTAAATCCCCCTACCACAACAAGCCGTTGGACCAGGAAGAGGAGCAGTGGGCCAAGAGACAAAGATAATACTCACCTCAAGTGCAGGTCAAAGTATTTCCAGCCTCCCAGACAATTACCTGAGACAAAGAAGGGTAAAAAGAAACCAGCAGGGAAGGCACACCACAAGAATATATGAAAGCAGGGATGAGGCAACATCACTCCAAGACAACGAGGCTGCAGGCCAGGTATGTTTTTTTTTATGTTAAAGGATTGTGATAGTTTGTTTTCAGTTCATGTTTAAGCAGACAATAACTCTTCTAAATGTGTTTTATTTGCATATTGCAGGTCACAGCTCTGTGGCGAAACAATTGTGAGGTGGTGGTTGCTGTTGTGAGGTCCTCTTTCCTTCTCCCTCATTCAGAGTTTAAACCTCTGCAGCCCCACAAATGGCTTGTGGGTGAGGTAATAAATACCAGTCATAACATGACAATAACAACAATGCTGTCATTGATTTCTTGAATGTGAACCAGAACCACTGGAAGTTCATTGTGAGTCAAATCCTTTTTCCAAAATTGATTTAGGTACATTTTTGTGAAGAGGTATGAGGGTTGTGATATGGGTGATTTAATAGTAAAATCATTTAAGGGATCAATACGTTTCTTCCCCAGTATCTGCATGAACCAACAGGCCAAGTGTTTTTGGTTGACCCTGCTGGACAAAAAGAGGAGGAGGAATTGGAACACGCTGCATTCAAATTCAGGTCTTAGTTATTCCATTGTACTGGATCTAATACATATGAGCATTTTACATAAGTGTTATAATTTTTTATGACATAGTGTGAAAAACTCTTGGCTGCTGGCTCTGTCACTTTCAGACATGCGCAAAGCAGACTGAAAGGGGAAAGGTAGCTATTGACTTGGTTATGCAATATGGGTGTATATCGACTGCAGACTTCTTAGGTATGTAATTGACATGACCAATGAGCTATTGAAATTAAACTATCAAATGTACATTACACCAGATGATTTCACAGTACACAAGAGTGTGCAATATAGAAGGCTAGTCCGTGGACATTCTAGTTTGAGTCCAGTAGGTCACATGACCAAGAGCTATTGAAGATTTACATTTGGAAAAATTCATGTAAAACCATGTGAGATGAAAATGGACAAACTAAAGGTTGTGCAATATGTAGGCCCACTGAGTGGACATTCTGAACCTTGTTTGAAGTCAGTAGGTTACATGACCAAGGAGCTATTGAAATGTTAAAGTTTTAAAAATTAATGTAAAATCGAGTGAGATGAAAATGGACAAACTAAGGTGTGTGCAATATATAAGGGTAGTCAGTGTACATTCTGAACCTTGTTTTAAGTCAGTAGGTCACATGACCAAGGACTTATTGAAATGTTAAAGTTTGAAAAATTCATGTAGAAATGTGTGATATGAAAATGAACAAACTAAAGGGTGTACAATGTGTAGGCCCACTGAGTGGACATTCTGAAACTTGTTTGAAGTCAGTAGGTCATACAGCCAAAGAGCTTTTGAAATTCAAAAAAGTAAATACATAATTTAAAATAGTGTGAGATGTAAATCGACTAAATGTTTTTGGTCCCTAACTGCTGTTGGAGGACGTAAGGAAACCTACAGGCGAATATCCAACCTGAAACTGTCTTTACCTCGGTTTCCCCATGACAGTCAGAATCTGTGCTGGCTGTTTTTGTTTCCCGCCGAAAGGCAGATCATGATTTGGCCAGATTACAAAACAGACGCAGCCGGAGACAGTCCAACATCCTGACCCTGGCTGTTAGCCCAGTTAAACCCTTAATTTGGGGGTTAACATTTCCATACATCAGCAGTAGTTCGGGGCTCTTCCAATGCTCCATCCATCCTACGCTTCAAACACGAGTCTTGTTAGCTACAGTAGCTAGCTGGATAGCTAGCTCGCTTTAAAACTAACGTTAGGTCAATTAAATACCGGTCGTTCGGAATACGTTAGCTGCGAGTTGCTGTATTTTGGTTAGTGGTCTTACATTTAAACAATGTAAATGGAACATTAACTTACCATATCATAAACGTTCAAAATGATCATTTCGTTTGCCATCAGGTATTTCTTCGGGTCCTGATGCACTTTCGCCAGTTTTCTTTTTCGATCCACACACTAACTAGTTACTTTTACTTATTTGTTGCGCTGGTTTTACCTAGTTAGCTAACTACTAGGTTAATAGTACAAACAGGTAAATTTTACCTTCAGTTCAGCAAGTAGTTCACAAGAGTCCCGCATCCGAAAGCTTTGTGCAATTTTCTCCATAAGCAAACAGCTGTGCAAGGCAGTCGGCTGGCCGGCAATATAGCTACAGTACTGACTGGGGACAGTTTGCGATGATATAGAGTTGTTAGTGAGCGTGCATCTTTTCTGCGTGAAATTGCCATTCAAACATCAAAATGAAATCTCTTCTAATAACTATTTTCGAAGTTGAATATTATTTCCCCACAAAAATATCCAACTGAAAATGTACACAATTCTCAGATAACGATCCATCGAGTCGTTTAATCAACCTGGAAATCGCTGATTTCACAGCTATCCATTAATCAACCTAACATTTATAATACATTATATGAAGACTGAGAAACGTCATCAAATAGCTATTGCTTTAAATAATCCATCTAATCTAGCAAAATAGTAATGAATGACAACTGAAGGTTAGACATAACTACCCAGCTTTGGTTTATTATACAATTTTTGAAAAAGCACCAAGAAATCAAGACAAAAAGTTCAAAGTTAAACATTACTTTTGGGATTGGTTCTTAAACATCTTATTTCAATTCCATTAACTGCAGAGACATGTTGGAGACCATAACAATCTATAAAATACATGACTCAAAAATGCATAACTGATAAACATAAAATAATAATAAATAATAAATAAAACCACTTTTAGTGAAAGTATTTGAATTACCTATTCATATTTATGCCTTTTGGTTGCCAGCAGATTCCTGAAAATAGTCACATATCGACAGTAACTGTAGCCCAGTATACAGAGTGAGAAAAGGGTAAAAACAATGGCCACATATGTAGTTAGATGCTGATACTTCCTGTAATGAAAAAAGAATGCAAAGATAGTTGGTGCGCAATTGACCTAGAACATTTAAGCAATGCTGAAAAGCAATATGTCATGTTATTTATCATAGCCATTTTCTCTGCCCCATAACTTACGGAATTGTAATGCCATAGGTCTGGACTGCAAACACAGCATGAAGGTCACAGAAGCTGAGAAGAGAAAATAGATGAAGCTGGTTGAAGGCAGTGTTCCATTTTATTTTAATCTTTGGTATAGAAAAATTAATTTTAACAGGACCTGATGAAAAGCACCGACAGACATGAGGATAAAATGTGTTTGACAGCTGCCACCTTGTGGCCGCCACCTGTTACTACAATACATTATCAGCAGAGACCAATTACTTTCTAGGCATGGACACATATAAGTCACACAAACAAGTCCACTCAACAATGTCCCCTAAATACATTTCTGAGGTGTATACTACAAAGCAGGATCAATGACTTAGCCAGCTTACTTGCCAAAACATTCTGATATAAAGTTAATTTGAAAGATACGCTTGAAATGTGATTAATCTAATTGATTCAACAACCAAAAACATATCTAAGATTCCAACACCATCATTAAGTTTGGCGACAACACGACGGTGGTAAGCCTGATCACCAATGATGATGGGGCAGCCTATAGGGAGGATGTCAGAGACCTGGCACCACCTGCCAGGACAACCTCTCCCTCAACGTGGGCAAGACAAAGAAATGATTGTGGACTACAGAAAACTGAGGGCCAAACACGCCCCCATTTACATTGACGGGGCTGTAGTGGAGCGGGTCGAGAGCTTCACGTTCCTCAGTGTCCACATCACTAAGGATCTATCATGGTACAAACTCACCAACAGTTGTTAAGATGGCACGTCAACATCTCTTCCCTCTCAGGAGGCTGAAAAGATTTGTCATGGGCCTTGAGATCCTCAAACAGTTTTGTAGCTGCACCATTGAGAGCATCTTGACTGGCTACATCAATGCTTGGTATGGCAACTGCTCGGCATCCAAACGCAAGGCGCTACAGAGGGTACTGCGTATGCCCCAGTACCTCCCTAGGGTCAAACTCCCTGCCATGCAGGACCTCTATACCAGGCGGTGTAAGAGGAAGGTCCTAAAAATAGACTGATCTCTCTGCTACCACATGGCAAGCGGTACAGATGCGCCAAATCTGGGACCAAAACGCACCTGAGCAGCTTCTACCCCCAATCTGTGAGACCGCTGAACAGTTAATCAAATAGCTACCCAGACAAATTTACACTGACCCCCTTTATTATTTATCTTAATTATTTTGCACTGTCTTGATGCAGTCACTCGACTCTACCCACACACTCACATACCACACTGACACTCCCAACACACACATGCTTATTGACGCCACACTCACATAAGACACTTTCACACACGCTGCTGCTACTCAGTTTATTCTACATTGAACTAAAATAAACACAACATGTAAAGTGTTGTTTCACGAGCTGAAATAAAAGATCCCAGAAATGTTCCATACTCACAAAAAGCTTACTTCTCTCAAACAAAGTTGTTTACATCCGTTAGTGAGAATTTCTACTTTGCCAAGATAATCCATCCACCTGACAGGTGGAGCATATCAAGAAGCTGATTAAACATGATCATTACACAGGTGCACCTTGTGCTGGGGACAATATAAGGCCACTCTAAAATGTACAGTTTTGTCACACAACACAATGCCACAGTTGTCAAGTTGAGGGAATGTGCAATTGGCATGCTGACTTCAGCAATGTCCACCAGAGCTGTTGCCAGAATTGAATGTTCATTTCTCTACCATAAGCTGAACATGTCCCAGTTCTTCCATGGCCTGCATACTAGCCAAACATGTCACCCATTGAGCACGTTTGGGATGCTCTGGATCGTTGTGTATGACACCGTGTTCCATTTCCCGCCAATATCCAGCAACTTCGCACAGACATTGATGAGGAGTGGGACAACATTCCAAAGGCCACAAATCAACAGCCTGAACAACTCTAGATGGAGATGTGTTCACACCAGATACTGAGGTTTTCTGATCCACGTCCCTAATTTTTTTAAAGGTCTCTGTGACCAACAGATGCATATCTATTCCCAGTCATGTGAAATCCATCGTTTCGGGCATAATGAATTTATTTAAATTGACTGATTTCCTTGAACTGTAACTCAGTAAAATCTTTGAAATTGCGGGATGTTGCGTTTATATTTTTGTCAGTGTATATTCTGATGGCCTAGTCACTTTTACCCCTACACACACGTGTACATACTGTATTACCTCAATTACCCTGCACATTGACTCAGTCCTGCTACTCCTTGTATATAGCCTTGTTATGGAGTAACTATTTCCTTCTTTATTAAGCAAATATTTGTCTTACTTTTTAACTCTGCATTGTTGGGAATGGGCTCTTAAGTAAGAATTATACTGTGAAGTGTACACCGGTTGTATTTGGAGCATGTGACCAATAAAATTAGATTTGTGTGCGTTTGTTTCGGTTCAAAGGGGATGGAGTAAGTTATTTGTTCTGCAACCACTGGGGGGGTCCCAATAAAACCACAGGACAGTGGCAGGGTTGGAATGCATTCCACAAATTAAATTCTCTCTCCTTGTAAATTCAATTTAATTAAATTCAAATTCCAGGTCAGTCTTTGAATTCAGAGATCATTAAATTCCTCTCAATTCCAATGTCAGGTAAATTCCCACAACTCTATTCCCAATTCAACATTATCCCCCAACAATTGCACAAATTATAATTCAATTCCCCTCAGGGTTTCAGGCTGATCATGCCACCGTTCAGCCTAGCTATACTGGAAGTATATACCGGTAAATGCAATTTGAAATTCTTATTATTATTTTTTAAATCCTGCAGTCAACTTTTAAAACTAAGTCCATTAATTCCATTGACTGGGAAATGTACAAATATCAAATTCCAATTCAATAGATTAAATGTTTTTATAATACTAATTCAAACAGTCCAAACAGTCTAATTCCAATTCCATAACTTGAAGGTTGTTGACATTTCGAATGTAATTCAACATAAATTCTCCACTTGATGAGTGAATTCAAGAATTTAATTGGAATTTCAAATGAAATTGGAATTGACCCCAACCCTGGACAGTGGTCATTCACCTGTAATTGGGGTCCAGTATCTTGACATTAAACACATAGGTAGCACTGTCCACCTGGGAAAATGTCAGAAAGTTTTTGGAGCTTCTGTTCATTATTTCATAAGGCTGGTCCAGGTTCCCCAACTTGCCAGGGCTGACCTTAAAACAAGTCCTGTAGCTCTGGAACGGGGATAAGAAGAATATACGTTTATAGAACAACGTTTCTGGCATTGTGGCATTCTGGGATTCAGGTAGAAATGTATACAGATCATGAGAACCACAGTATATAAAGAGTACAGCTCTGTACCTCCGGACCCCAGGCCTCCTCCAGGCTTTTCCCCCCAGTCAGCATGGAGATCCAGGTCTGAGATTCACGGAGACAGGCAACCTGAAGGAGCCCCAGTGAGCATACCGGTAAGGAAAAGTCAAACCCGCCCCAAACACACTCCAAGTTCACTTATTTGATAGAGGAGTATAAACTGTACCTGGCGCATGGTTGCATTAAAAGAATAGTCCTTCCGACCAAATCTGTCCCATACTATGAAGTTGGCGTCGACGTTTCTAACATAGTTGTCTCCATCGTACCTGAATACATAAAAAAAATGTAATCACGCATAGAAATATGTGAACCAATAAGAATTTCTGATAGTTTTAGTCATTCCTGTTAATGTATCATTTTCTTTTTTTGACTTACAGGTCAATGCTTGGGAGAAATGGATTTTTATAGTGCGTTTTGAGTAGACATCCAAATTTCTCCCAGTCGTAATGCACAACCTATAACAATAATAAATATATAATCAATGATGAAGGCAATTTAACTTTTATAAAAAATGACATACCTTACTGTAAACATCACATTTAACTACAACACTAAAATGTCAATTTTAATACTCAAACTATTTCCATTTCTAGCCTCAGGTGCAATATTAGCTATAGTAGTTACAGTACATATCTATACTAGCAAACAGGAACATTTAGTACGGTGTATTTCTGACAACCGCAAACTAAATTACTTACTATATCGTCTTGTTGTGGATCTCTGAGTACAGACCTAAGATGAAAGAGAATGTTTTAATGCAGAGAACTGATACTAATAGAAGACAATACAGTCCCTCAACATCCTTGATTACCCTAAAATGGTGTAGTTGGTGAGGCTGTACATCTCGCAAGGCATTCCCCAAGGCCTGGAAATAACAAGAAGGCATCACTACAATGTGGTCCTTTGTAGCTCAGTGGGTAGAGCATGGTGCTTGTGACGCCAGGATAGTGCCTTTGATTCCCGGGATCACCAATATGTAAAATGCATGCATGACTGTAAGTCACTTTGGGTAAAAGCATGAACGTTTATCAGGTAAAGAATAGATCAGTCACACTAACTCTGTCTAGAGAATATAAATCTTACAGAATAGTTTAATCTTACCTAGCAACACGGATATGTCTATTTGGTGGGCAGCCAACATTAAAATGAGATATCTGTCAACAATATGAGAGTTGGTAAATAACAATGTGCTACAGTAAAATATAGATGCAGTAATTGTTGAATATGTTTGAAAAATTGTTACCCGACTCATTGGCAAATTACAAGTGTTCCCAATCTGGTTGGGTACTAGTTCCAGGGTAACAATGCCACTTGTTTTTTTTCTGTGAGGTAAATTAACAGTTTATGTGAATATATATTCCCAAAACTGATAAATTAAGCCTTTGAATGAACATCAATCACAAATTGACAAACAAAAAGGACTGACGTCAAATGTGTGTAACTCGTTGCATCACTGTAATCCACTTTCTGGCTGATTATAAATGTCTGAAAAATCAAATAAAAGCATCAAATAAGTCTTCAGAAATGTAGATACGGTAACTCGTCATGTATCTATTTCACTGAGCATTAGCAAAGTTCAGCAGAACAAAACATGCTACAAATCTGTCGAAAGGAAATCTGTAAAGAGCAGCACTGTATATGACATAATCAATACAGTGACAGCCTCACCGTGTTCACTGTGTCCACACTGTTCACACCCTCAAAGTGAGACTTCTGCTCAATATAAAGCAGGTCCGCATTGTTGCTGAGGAACTTCACGTGCACACCTTTTCCCTCTGGGTAGACTATCTGAGCCCACAGAACCATCTGGTCTCCCTTATCCATGTTATAGGAAATGGTGTTCATACTGTGCTCAAAGGAGATGAAGGGACAGTCATGGTAGCTGCCCTTCATGGCGCTCTTAGTCTCCATCATCATGGGGTACTTCTGGACGTGCAGCCCCTCAGGTGTCAGGGTGAGCATGTTGATCTGCTCTTTCTGGTTAAGGTAGAGGACCATGCGACTGTCCGGCTCCATCCACTTGTGCAAGCGCACCACCTCGTGCATGCCCACTTTACAGTAGAACAGGATATTGTTCTCCATCTTCACCAGCATATTCCAGGAGTGATCTGAGGCAGAAAATAAAAGAAGATGCACACCAATAAAATGTACAACTACACACACACAAAAAAAAGTGCTATCTGGAACTTTTGGTTCCAAGTAGAACTGTTTTTTGGGTTCCATGTAGAAGCCTTTCCAAACTAATGAAATCTTCTACTTCTCTGCTATTCAAATCTGAAATAATATCAGAATTATTTGGTACCGATAAAACGTTACAGCTGTTTAAGTAACCTCATCAACAAAATGTACTCACATTTTTATAAATAACTGAAATTTTGACCACTTTCCCAATAGGTTTGACAAAAAGTGAGAGGGGATGAAATCTTCATCTACTTCTCTGCTATTCCAATCTGTCAGCGGAACAAAAATATCTGCAACGTATCTCACGATACAGTTGTTTTAGTAACTGGAGTTTTTCCTAGCCACTTTATAAATAAATCTGATTAACACATTTTCCAACTTTTTCCCAAACTGCCACCGTTTTGACCACTTCCAACAATTCAGAAAAAATGTAGAGGGTATGAAATCTTCCTCTACTTCTTTGCTATTGACATCTGGCGTATGAAAAAAAAAAAATCTTATACCAATAAAAAATTGCAGGTGTTTGTAGTTTAGTGATGAAAAATAAGCTAGATAGCGTCAGTTAACAGCTCTGTTATGTCTCATCATTGAGTACGTTTACATGCAGTAATAATTTGATATTAAACTGATTACAACAGTAGGCAGATTATGCAATAGTCATGTAAACACTTTACTCTGCTTATCTTTATGGGCGTAAGGTCAAAATCGAAGTAAGCATGCGCTGATTAAAACAACTGGTTTTCTGAGCAATCTTTTGAATTATTAGGACATGTAACACCTTAAATCGGCATTCCAGCTGTGTATTTGATCTGCCAATGTGCTAGCACAAGCCCAGCGAGCCTCCCTCTTTAGCGTGAGTAAGTTCAGAACAACTGAATGTTTGGGGTCACTTAGAAATGTCCTTGTTTTTGAAAGAAAAGCACATTTGTCCATTAAAATAACATCAAATTTAACATAAATAGTGTAGACAATGTTAATGTTGTAAATGACTATTGTAGCTGGAAACGGCTGATTTTTTTAATGAAATGTCTGCATAGGCGTACAGAGGCCCATTATCAGCAATCATCACTCCTGTGTTCCAATGGCATGTTGTGTTAGTGGCATTAGGTAGCCTGATTTCAGATGTGTCCATGTAAACACGATTATTAGGGAAATCATTCTTCTTATAAATCTGACTATCCACAATAATCTCATTATTGTGTACATGTAACCGTACTCATTGAGCAGCTCAAACAGAACTCTTGCTATGGATACTCACACAAAGGTAGATAAAAAGGTTACAGCTGTTTGTCAAGAGTTTAGTGTCGAAAAGCAGGTACTGTAGCTAACATCAGCTAAGAACACTCTCGTATCGCATCATTGAGCAGCACAAATCGAGCCATTGCAATGGATACCAATGCATTCAATTGCAATGCAATTCAATAGACTAGAATGTTACAAAAAAAAAAAAATTGAGACCCATCTCCTCTTTCACCACTTAAGCTATTAACTCCAAATCAACGGTGAGATGTTTAGACGGATCCTACTTAGATTGCTTGTTGTCAAAATACTTTTGATACTACAGTATATATCATTTTTGAACTATAACCATTAAATGTGCATAAATTAAGATGGCTTTGAATGAGAACCATTGGAATACAGAGGTAGCAATTCAAAATGGTCCTGCACATTGGCCAATTAAGCTACAAGACCAACTTTAAAACATTCAGGCTATCAAATTCTTTAAGACATTTATAAACTATAACTAAATAAATGTGCATACATTTGTAAACAAGAAGTCAACAGTAATTCTTGAACCGTTCAAGCTAGGGACACCAAGCCAACTTTCACAGGTTCAGGTTATCCTAACTTCAAAATCTTTACAACTTTTATCAACTGTAACTATATACAGTGCATTTGGAAAGTATTCAAACCCCTTGACCTTTTCATTTTTTTGTTCCGTTATGGCTGTATTATAACATTTATTAAATTCATGTTGTTTTCCTCATCAATCTACCCCATAATGACAATGCGAGACCACACCGCGGCCTCCATCAATCTTAAATGGAAGAAGTTTGGAACCACAAAGACTCTTCCTACAGCTTGAGCAAACTGAGCAATCAGGGGAGAAGGGTCTTGGTCAGGGAAGTGACTAAGAACCCGATTGTCATTCTGACAGCTTCAGAGTTCTTCTGTGGAGATGGGAGAACCTTCCAAAAGGACAACCATCTCTGCAGCACTCCACCAATCAAGCCTTTATGGTAGAGTGGGCAGTCGGGAAACCACTCCTCAGAAAAAAAGGCACACGACAGCCCACTTGATGTTTGCCAAAAGGCACCTAAAGGACTGACGAAACCAAGATTGAACTCTTTGGCCTGATTGCTATGCTTCACGTCTGGAAAAAACTTGGCACCATCCCTACAGTGAAACATGGTGGTGGCAGCATGTACAGAGAGATCCTTGATGAAAACCTGCTTCAGAGCGCTCAGGACTTCAGATTGGGGCGACGGTTCACCTTCCAACAGGACAACAACCCTAAGCACACAGCCAAGACAATGCAGGATTGGCTTTGGGACATGTCTCTGAATGTCCTTGAGTGACCCAGCCAGAGCCTGGACTTGAACACGATAGAACATCTCTGGAGAAAACTGAAAGTATCTGTGCAAACTCTCCAAATACAGGTGTGCCAAGCTTGTAGCGTCATACCCAAGAAGACTCAAGGCTGTAATCGCTGGCAAAGGTGCTTCAACAAAGAACTGAGTAAATGGTCTGAATACTTATGTTAATGTGATATTTCAGTTATTATTTTTATTTGCTGTTTTTGCTTTGTCATTATGGGATATTGTGTGTAGACCGATGAGGGAAAAACGATTTAATCCATTTTAGAATAACGCTGTAATGTAACAAAATGTGGAAAAAGTCAAGGGGTCTGAATACTTTCCGAATGCACTGTACATTTGCATTAAATAACACCAACATTAGGTAGCCTGGTGGTTAGAGCTTTGGGCTCCCTGAGCTGACAAGGTAAAGAAATCTGTTGTCCCTGAGCAAGGCAGTTAACCCGCTGTTCCTCGGGCGCGGGGACATGTATGTCGATTTAAGGCAGCCCCCAGCACCTCTCTGATTCAGAAGGGTTGTGTTAAATGCGGAAGAGACATTTTAGTTGAAGGCATTCAATTGTATAACTGACTAGGTATCCCCTTTCCCTAACTCTTGAACCATTCAAGCAAGAGACACCAAACCAACTTACATATGTTCAGGCTATCCTAACTTTTCATCTACCTACTTTTTCCAACTATATCTAGTCCCCACCTTTACTACTGCAGACACTACCACTACTATAACGTTTTTCAAAACTTAACATAGTTTAAAACGGCTTTGCTTTAATTAAATAGTCAAGTAAAACTTCTACCATTACTACAAAACTATTTTTAAATAAGTAACGCAAGTTCCAGCAATTGTACTACCATATGTACAATTACCATATAGTTATTATTATCATTCTGCACGCTACTCATCTTATGTCACGTTCACATTCCGTACACTTCTCATGTTTTGTTTATCTGCATTCTTCATTATTAAACTCACCTTCTGCACCTGCTTCCTGACTCACGGCCTATATGTGACATCTTACACAGTTTAAGCTAAAAACACTGTTTTTAGTTTCAAAACTTGTCAAATGGTCTGGAATAGTGCCTTCATTTAATGTTTTGATGTCTTTTTTTATATTTTACCATCTTCATTCACTGTAAAGGGATTTTTTCAACAGTCTAAAGCTCCCCACTGTGACATCATGACTTCCAACATTCACTGTAAACAATGTGACTTTTTACAAAAATCAGCTACTTTGACCACTTTCCAAACAAGCTAGACAAAAACTTAGAGCGTATGACATCTTGGTCTACTTCTCTGCTATTCAAATTTGGAATCGGGAACAGAATTATCTTCTACATGACAAAAGATATAAAAACAATTGTAACCGCATCAACAACTTTTCCTCACAACTTTTAACTAAACTACTTGGTCTACTTCTCTGCTAATCAAATCTGGAATCGGAACAGAAATATATTGTACAGAGCTAACGATACAACTGTTTTAGTGACCGCATCAACAACTTTGTCTAATTGTTTTCAAACAACTGCCGTTTTGATCACTTTCTCAACTAGTTAGACAAAAAGTTAGAGGGTACGACATCTTTGTCTAATTCTGTGCTATTCAAATCTGGAAATATGAGCAGAAATATCTACTACCAATCAAGAGGTACTGCTGTTTTAGTAACCACATCAACTATTTTAGTGTTAAATAGTAGTGGGGACTCGACTCCAAAAAAAATCCCAGAGTCGGGGCGCAGAGGTGGTTTGGAACGTTGCCAGAAGGAACAGGCGGATCGCCACCGCAGATAGCCTCCCATGTTCCATCATGGTGATCGCGTCTGGCTCTCCACCAGGAACCTCCGCCTGCCCTGGAGTCGTTCACTACTGTTGAATTAACTACCATGGAACTTTCCAGAACTTTCAAGTGATAACAATGGGGGAGCATATTCTAAGCATGACACAATGAGTAAACAGTGACTTTTGACTCAAATCAGCGACCTTCACTTTTCCTGACAACACACCGTAGACTTAAAATTAGAGGGTATGACACCTTGGTCTACTTCTCTGATGTTCAAATCTGAAATGGAAACAGCCATAACTACTACCAATAACTACTATATAAGCCCTTGACGAAAATGTAACCTCCTGTTCTGGGTACATTAGGATGACGATCCGATGTCAGAAGGATTCAGATAATTTGCAGTGCTAGCTGTGCCACCAGAGACTCCGGGTTCGCGCCCAGGCTCTGTCGCAGCCGGCCGCGACCGGGAGGTCCATGGGGCGACGCACAATTGGCCTAGCGTCGTCCGGGTTAGGGAGGGTTTGGCCGGTAGGGATATCCTTGTCTCATCGCGCACCAGCGACTCCTGTGGCGGGCCGCGGTGCACGCTAACCAGGTCGCCAGGTGCACGGTGTTTCCTCCGACACATTGGTGCGGCTGGCTTCCGGGTTGGATGCGCGCTGTGTTAAGAAGCAGTGTGGCTTGGTTGGGTTGTGTTTCGGAGGACACATTTCGACCTTCGTCTCTCCCGAGCCTGTACGGGAGTTGTAGCGATGAGACAAGATAGTAACTACTAACAATTGTATACCACGAAATTGGGGAGAAAAGGGGGTAAAATTAAAATAAAAAAATAAGAGAATAAAAAAAGAAGGATTCAGATAATAACTACAGAACGAAGCCAACTTCAGCGTGAGCTTTGGTTGTGAATGGTATGAACTTTGAACTCTTATTCGCTACAGAAGTGATACATCCTAACCGTTGAGTTAGCAGCGGTCGCTGTAAACGTGGGCTAGGAGAGGACAGACAGAGTATCCCGTCTACCACACAACGACGACACTACAACGTATCCAATTCACCACCGGGGACACTCTTCAAAGGACAAAGGACTCTGTTGGGCAACACGGCCTTCCATATACGACCAACCTACCGAAGCGTAGCTCAGAGTAAATATTCATTGCATTTTCCTTTTCCAAATGGGCAGTAATTTAGAATGCATAAGATTCTGTATTTACGATAGAGTAGCTGCCTACGGCCCGATAGAGACATCGCTTCTCCCTTTGTTCTTCAGTCTTCCCGCTCTTTCACTCAAACCCAACCCCCGTTCTTTGTGTAAGCAGCTGTCACATCTGTTCCGTCCTCTAGGGACGTTTTCCTTTCTGACAATTTGTAATCAATGTATGATTCATTCTGTGTATATGTAATTCTGTGTGATTAGTTAGGTATTTAGTAAATAAATAATTAAACCCAATTTTGTATTGCTGATTCAACTTGTTAGCCAGGGTTCATGAAGATAACCAAGAATTTACAACTTTCAGATGAGACTGAAATAAGGTGACGATTAATATTGACTGCTATTGATGTAAAATATTACTAGGTCTTTAAGAGATGATTCGGGAGATAACAGCTCTATAAATATCATTTTGTGGTGCCCCGACTTTCTAGTTAATTACATTTACATGATTAGCTCAATCAGGTAATATTAATTACAGAGAAAGGATTTTATAGAATAGCATGTCATATCACTTAATCCGGCATAGCCAAAGACACGACACATCCATATTCCTTTATCACACCAATCAGTCCAACTTAACCTCCTTTCATCCCTCCATTCACCAGTTCTTCCACTACCACAAAAATACTAATACTAAAGCAATTTTTCTTCATGGAAAATTACCATCTATACTGAATAAAAATATAAACGCAACATGTTAAGTGTTGGTCCCATGTTTCATGAGCTGAAATAAAGATCCCAGAAATGTTCCATAAGCACAAAAAGCTTATTTCTCAAATATTTTCCGTACAAAAATCCCTGTTAGTGAGCATTTCTCCTTTGCCATGATAATCCTTCCACCTGACAGGTGTGGCATATCAAGAAGCTGATTAAACAGCATGATCATTACACAGGTGCACCTTGTGCTGGAGACAATATAAGGTCACTCTAAAATGTGCAGTTTTGTCACACAACACAATGCACACACGCACGTTTTGAGTCAGGGTGCAATTGGAATCCTCTGCAGGAATGTCCACCAGAGCTGTTGCCAGAGAATTAAATGTTAATTTCTATAAGCCGCCTCCAGCCTCATGTCATGTCAAACTCTTTGCGTTCTGACGGAGGTCAAACATTGTTAATGGGGCTGTCCGCAACAATGCGTTGGAGATGGCGCACTAGGCTGCAGTGCGTTCTGTGTTCCGCATGCGTTCAATATTTTTAACTGGAGCGTTGCTTTACCATGCAGTGGTACAAACAGAAGTTCATAAACAGTCAAGCCAGTTAGCTAGCTATCTAATTACAAAGCTAACCCCTTTGCTAGACAGCTTAGCTAAGAAATTGCCAGCACCTAGCTTCCACTTTCCAGCTAATTATTTCACATTCAACTGACCAAGGAATCCAATAATATTGGCAATGTGTCTCCATTCAGCATTTTTAGCATGGAGGTCCCAGTAGCAATCAGCGCTTTGGTCGAACAGGGCAGGGAACCCAGACAGCGAAAATGACCTTCTCCATGCTGCAAACCTTTCTGCAGCCTCGCGAAGCAAATGTGTCAAGTTCCAGTTCCCGCAAATATCCAGCAACTTCGCACAGCCATTGAAGAGGAGTGGGACAACATTCCACAGGTCACAATCAACAGCCTGATCAACTCTATGCGAAGATGTGTTGCGCTGCATGAGGCAAATGGTGGTCATACCAAATACTGACTGGTTTTCTGATCCACCCCCCCTACCTTTTGTTAAAACATCTGTGACCAACAGATGCATATCTGTACACCCAGGCATGAGAAATCCATAGATTAGGGCCTGATTAATTCATTTTAATTGACTGATTTCCTTATATGAACAAACTCAGTCAAATCTTTGAAATTGTTGCATGTTGCGTTTATATTTTTGTTTAGTGTGGTTTAAATAAATAAAAAATGAAATTATACAACTTAGTCCAATAGAATCACAGCAGGTCTTTGAATTGACCAAAAAGATTCAGGAGATCTTACCCAAGGTCACTTGGTGAATCTTACTGCCAAAGGCTGCAGCACTGAGATGTGATGCATTGAAGGGTCTGATCTCACCCCACTCGTTGTCATTGTGAAAGCTATAGAGGATGGTCTCTTTGTTCCACAGCAGCAGGGATGCATCGGCTGATTCCAGGAAGCGCATTTCAAATGGACCTTTAGGTATGTCCTTCAGCTTAAACTTGGTCATGAATGTGCTGGTTATCCAACTAGGGACCAGTTCATTGTAACTGGTGAGGAAGTTGCGTGAGATAGCGCCTGGGACAGAGTACATCACCAGAGTGGCCAGGGAGGCCGGGTGGGAACCGAATGATGCTGTTAAATAGGTGACTCTTGGAGGAACCTTCAACACAATTTTTAGGAAATTCTCCCTACCCGGGTTTTTTAATTTCTTTGGACCCACAAGCAACAAATTGTCTTTCCACACAATTAAAGAGCTCAGTTCCACATCCTGAAAACGCAGAAGAAAATGCATTGAGAAACAATATATGACTTTGTCTTATTTGGACTAAACCTACGTTATTTACAAGTGAATAAATGTGGAGATGGAAGGACTACACCTTTGATTTTCATATTTAATTCTATTTTCACATTTAACCACATTGAATCCCTTTGGGAGGAGCTGATGCTTACCTGAACAGGGTAGTTACTAGCGCAGCACGTTCTTTGATAGAGGCCCATCACTCCACTCGTGGGAAGTTGAGGATGTTCTGTCAGCACACGATCCTGGTTGTCCCTCCAGTAGAGGGCGCCATCTATTCTAAATATGATGCCGTCCTCAAGAAGAGCAGCTTGGTCCACAGTGAAATATCCCTCGGGAGGGACAGGCAAAGTTCCTGGGTCCACCTTCAGCTCCTCAGAGGTGAGGAAAGCATTCTTGGTTATGAGGGCGCCTGTGTCGGAGAGGAGCAGGCCGCGGTAGAGCTCACAGGTGCCCCACACCAGGGATAAAGGGCTTCCTGGGGCCAGACGCAAAGACACCTCCCTCTCCCCATTGGGCTCTGCAGGTTCTGGCCAGTAGAATGTGTGCTGACCGTCTATGACAAAGCGATGCTGGAAACTGATTGGCTGACCATAAATGTGAAAATCGCTGAATCTTTCATCACCAGGGATGACTGCTTCCCAGTACCTATAGTAGAGGGTATATATTGTGTATTATTTGTATGTCAGAATTCGTTTTTTATGATATGGCTTAGGGTGGTATGCTTACCCATCTTTCTGGAAATGCCCCAAGTGAGTCTGCTTAGATTTTAACTTGATCACTGGGTACTGTCCGTTATTGTAGAAGTGCTTAGTGATATATCTGGATTGCTGAGGGACAAGAATGCAACTGAAAATCGTAGGTACAATTTAGATACTTTTTATGAATTTTTGACAGAGATGACGATGCCAGAACTGGTCTCACCGTTGAGGGTACAAGTGCAGTGTTGTTAATTTCAGCAGGGTCTGCTTGCTCTGGATCAATGATCCACATTCTCACTTTCTGATAGAAAAACAGACAATTTACATTGCTGTTAAGCTGCCATTTATTACTAAATCTTTGTGTTGTAAAATACATTTTACCTTGGAGCTTGTTTCTGCTGAACCTCTAAAGGAGAACAATTTAAAACGGCCATTATTAAAACACACAAAAGCTAGAATCCATATTCTACAAAAATACAGAGAATAGTATTTTACCTGTCAATAGGCACTACAGCATACCAGATAAAACTGAAAAATGAATCACTGATGAAAAGATATCGTGCCTCTTCTTCCTCTGGTGACTGTTCAAATCATGCAATAGAAAGTATTACAAATAAATCATTTTTTGTTAACATTCAGTTAAATTTTTTGTTAACATTCAGTTCAAATGAAGAAGGTACTTACAGACACCAATGGCTTTACCATTTGGAAACCAGGAGAAGTGCATTTCATGATGGCATTTGGGGAGCTAAGTGGAGTTCACAATAAAAACAATAGTGCCAGATAGAAGTCAAGCCAATGAAGGTATCCTTTAAAACCAATGAGGAACTGTAAACTATTGCTCAATAATTACATTCACCATTTGGCATCTGCAGATGTAGTGTCTGTTTCATCATATTTTTCCTTTACCTTTTGTTGTTGACATTACAACACTCTGGATACTCCCATTCAACAAAGTCAGATCCATCGTACTTGAGGAAAACCTAAATTATAAAACTCGTTTTAAACACACTGAAGTCTGAGTAGCTATTACAACCTTATACTTTGGGTTATAATATGAAAAGTGTGTGTAACTAATTTGATATATTTAACAATAATCAAATATATATTCCTTCCTTGTTTTAATTAATTGTTAGTGGAACCAATCTAGTATCCTGTTGGCTATAGCTAGCCAGCATTAGCGTTAGCTAGTGTCTTTGCTAATAGTTAGAAGTTAAGAGTACTTACCGCATTTTGTAGTGTAAATAAGTTTTCATCCTCCAAAATATTATTGTATCTGTAGAATAAATGAATATATTATATTTACATGAACACATTGTTATCTACTTGATACTCTCCTTTTTGTAAGCTTAGTTAGCTTGCTAAAAAGATACGAAAAGGCTACGTGAACTTGCTAATAACGTTCGCCCATGTTATCTAGCTGGATAATTTATTTTGGGAAGAATGGGTAGTTAGTTTAATTACCTCCATACTCCAACGATTAATTCGATTTTCAGAAGTACAAGGAGAGACAGAAAAAAAGGTAACCCCCTCATCCTGTCTAGCTTGATATTTAGCCACTTGCAAGCTCACAGAGGCGGATAAAAGAATTTGGCTCGCTCTTTTTTGTGCGTTGTGGCTGCGTTCCAGACAGCCAAACTAATTATGGGTGCTTTCGTAAATTCACTCTGATTCTATCTATTCCGATTTCAGAGCGCCCTCATCTGAGTGTGCCAGAGCACAGAATAAAACAGATGGATTTACAAATATACAACACCCGTCGAATGTGACCTGTGTACGTTAACGTCGGGGGAAAAAACGTTATGAAATTATTGCCAGCATCAGTTACAGTCTCCAACGCTTTAGATAACATGAAAACAGCCTAACCAGCTCTGCTAAGGCGAGTAAAATGGTCAGAGTGAGGTGTTATCTCATTTGTGTCTGGAAGTAGCTAGCCAATTTAACCAGTTAGCTTGGGAGTTTGACTGCTGTTGTGAGGTCAGAACGCTCGGATCAACCCTACTCATCTGCCAGAGCTTCCAGTGTGCGCTCTGAACGCTCCTAGAGCAACCGCTCTAGATTTACAAACTGACAATCTGACAACGTTCAGATTTTGTGAACGCCGAGAGAGCACTCCACAGGGAATTTACAAACACACCATATTATGCAGTCACGTGATGGAGTTTATGGAACGTTAGAAATCATTCTGTATTTGTGCAGATCTGAGACTAATCACATTGTATATGTCAAATACAAATAATATAGTGATGGGCATTCCATTTTTTGTGGAGCCTGATATTTTTTTCTCTGTTCGCCTGAAATATACGTTAATTTGGCTCCCAAACATTATGGCCCCCACATATCCCATACGAGAAATCAAATGCTGTTGTCCGGTGTTATGATATTTGTACGCTTGTGGCTAGATGGAATACACTTCCATCTCGATGTGTCGGGGACAACGCAGGGCCGGAGCATTAATCCAATCCCCTCACATCCTGGCTGTTGTTGTCGATTAATGGAGCTAGTGGGCGTGTCTGTTTAAAATAAACTATATTTCAGACCGCGCGCAGGGCTGGGTTGTAACCACTACTACCAAAGCCAGACTGCAGCGAAGAACGAGACGGACATGTCGGAGAGCTGGAGAAAAGATGCTGCGCAAAACGGTGCAGCCCATAGCACTAGTATAGAGCCACACGTGGCCAGACCAAATGTTGGCAACAGGGTGACTGTAGTGCTAGGGGCTCAATGGGGCGACGAGGGCAAAGGGAAAGTTGTGGACCTGCTCGCTCAGGACGCCGATATTGTTTGCAGATGCCAGGTAAATTACAGAGCCACTTTACCGTCTGAATGGGCTAAACGTATGCTAGCTAATAAGCTTGCCGAAGGACATGTAATTGTAAATAATGTAGCTAACATTATCTAGCTAGTTATATAACTAAGCTAACAAGTTAGCGAGCCAAGGTTGTGACAGTCAGTGTGTTGCAAAAAAAAACTAGCCCCAAAGGCTTAATTGTTGTGCCAGAGATTCTTATCCCTCTCTGGTGTTGTGTTTAACTAACGTTAGCTAAATCTGTATTTGTTGTAATTCCAAAACGTATTAACTAGCAAACACTAGCTCGTGAATTTGTGTTTGTGCAACTTGCTTTGCTAGTTAGCCGCCTAGGCTAGTGTTGGCTGGTTAGTTAGCTAAGTCTGTTTTTGTAATTGGGTGATTCTCACGAAACCTTGGTTTCAAAGATTTCAAATAAGAAATCTTTAAAAATACTTGCATCAACAAATGTCCCTTTTATGCATTAATAACAAGGTCTGAAGTGTTTGAGCATTAATTTTTACAACGTTTACTGAAAATGTAACACATTTTTGAACATTTTCCAAAACAAGTCCTTAAAAATCTACCGCAATGGTCTGAACGTCAAGACCTATAGGAAAGCTAATCCATTAATTTTATTTTATTTTATTAACAGTCATGCACAGTTACTTGAAACTGAAATAAAATATATATTTTTAAATGTTTTGTTGTTTTTGACTCATTACTACAACACCTTCCGCAATCTACAACCTAATTACCCGTTGTGGTAATTTTACATACGTTTTTGAAATTATGTTGATTTCGGTAATGAGAATAAGTATTTACGACTGAGGTATGGTTAAAAACTTAACATTTAATGTAAGAAATAAATGAGAGAATATTGGCACAATCATGGATTCAAGTTCAATCAATTTAATTTTGCAGTGCTTCAAAAGTACATAGGCTAAAAACAAAGAACCTATACAAAAACATTAACAGCACATGTCATTGTCACTACACACAGGCCCTACAGTGTCCCTTGGGGATTATGTTTCTATGACCCCAAGCGGGTGCAGCTTCTTTAAAGTAAAGCCAAACTTTTCATGCGTTTGCAAGCACATGTTTCTCTGTCTGACTCTTCGCTGGCCAATCCAAAATGGCTTAAGTTTAAAGAATTGAGCCTTGGAAAGGTTGTTCCTTGGATTCTCAGACACACATCTTCTGAAGATTTGCCATAGTCTGTTAGGGCTCTCTTATGGAATATCTGGCCATTTTTCTGACTCTCTAGATTTCCCATTTATTACAGTGGAGACTTCATCTTGATGAAGGAAGTGGCTAACAAGTTTGTGCATTAGTCTTCTCTGGTTGTTATTGGGTCATTTTCACTGACTTTGTAGTTTTCTTCTGGACCTCTGCCTTCCATGTTGACAATTACCTGCTTCCTCTTGGCCATCATCTCAAGTCTTTTCAGTCTTTAGGTTGAACATCTCTTTGGTCCTCTCCAGCAGATTCTTTTCTGTGTAGTGCAACTGACCTCAATTTTGATAATTTTCTTTCTTCTGTTCCTCTTTTTGGGTGATTAATTTGGGGTACATGTCTTCATTGGTCCTGGTATCTGTAGAGATGTCTCTTATTTTAGGAGTTGATGGCAGGGCCATTCACCTGCTGAGGTGAGAATGGCTGTTCTCTTGGAGGCTGTGTCTTCTTGACGATTTTGAACAGCTTCTTAATTTTGCTTCTTGAACATGTTGAAGTCTATCAACTTCCTCACTTGATGGTGTTATGGCCAAAACAGCTTTTAGCTGTTTCTTTCTTCTGTAATACCTTTGCATTTCCCGCCACTGTTTTTTCTTTTCATGTTGCTTTGTCAGATCTTGAGTTTTCTTGATTTTACAATGTTGCTTTCGTTTTTGATATCTGAAATGGAAAGGAAGCATGACATGAAAGGAGCATGTATCAAAACATGGGGAAAATCTTACTGTTATGGAAATGTCATCCTATACTAGACTGAATGATGTGTCTGTCTGTGTACACATCCTATAGTAGGGACTGAATGATTTATAGACTGTGGACATCCTATAGTATAAGCTAAATGGCTTACTGATTGTGTGGTGGATGTGTGCACGCATGTGTAGACTTCCTAACACTGTAGGGTATAGACACTGAGGTCATAGGCTTCCTATAGACTATATATGCTAATTATGCTTGCTATAACCTCTCCAACCCCTAACCTCTATCTCCTTCCTTCTGTACTCTTCCAGCAGTTCTGGGTTGGTGTAAACTATTTATCTAAATTGTCAGCCTAGTCTTCTGTAAAGCTTCTTTTTTTTGTCACTTGCTGACTGTCAGCAATTAAACAGGACATAAAGCAAAATATCAACAGTTAGTAAATATTTAAATTAATAGTAATTTATATTTTAAAAGTCTGATTACATTTTCATTACCGAAACAGAAGTTTTCTCTACTGCAACTGGCCTTAAATTGCAGCGGTAAGTGAGAATGGCGCTGGAGGAGATGGCCACCGTTTTAGTCTCCTAACCAATTGTGCTATGTGTTTTTTTGGGGGGTAATATTTTGTACATAATGTTTCTGCAACCGTATCTTACGGAAGAAAAGAGCTTCTGGATATCAGGACAGCGATCACTCACCTCGGATTAGACAAAGATTTCTTCTTCAACAACAAGCAGGACTCGCACGATATTCTCCAAACACCCCACAGGGCAGACATCCCAATTATGTGCAAAAGGAAGCGACGCAGAGGACGAAGAGCCGGATGCCTCGTCCAGACCCGCAGAAGGCAACTAGGAATGCTGCCGTTACCGTCAATATTACTCGCCAACGTGCAATCATTGGACAATAAACTAGACGAGGTAAGATCACAAATATCCTACCAACGGGACATCAAAAACTGTAATATCCTATGCTTTACGGATTCGTGGCTGAGTGACGACATGGATATTCAGCTAGCGGGATACATGCTGCACCGGCAGGATAGAACAGCACACTCCGGTAAGACGAGGGGGTTCGGTCTGTGCATATTTGTAAACAACAGCTGGTGCACGAAATCTGAGAATCTCTAGATTTTGCTTGCCTGAAGTAGAGTATATTGTGATAACTTGCAGGCCACACTGCTTGCCTAGAGTTCTCTGCAATACTGGCGGTTTATTTACCACCACAGACGGATGCTGGTATAAAGACCACACTCAGTCAGCTGTATGAGGAAATAAGCAAACAGGAAACCACTCACCCAGAGGCGGCGCTCCTAGTGGCTGGAGGCTTTAATGCAGGTAAACTTAAATCAGTTCTACCAAATCTCTATCAACATGTTAAATGTGCAACCAGAGGGAAAAAAATCTAGATCACCTCTACTCCACACAGAGACGTGTACAAAGCTCTCCCTCGCCCTCCATTTGGTAAATCCGACCACAACTATATCCTCCTGATTCCTGCTTACAAGCAAAAATTAAAGCAGGAAGCACCAGTGACTCGGGCTATGAAAAAAGGTCAGATGAAGCAGATGCTAAACTACAGGACTGCTTTGCTATCACAGACTGGGATATGTTCCGGGATTCTGCTGATGACATTGAGGAATACACCACCAGTCACTGGCTTTATCAATAAGTACATTGAGGACGTCATCCCCACAGTGACTGTACGTACATACCCCAACCAGAAGCCATGGATTACAGGCAACATTTGCACTGAGCTAAAGTGTAGAGTTGCCTCTTTCAAGGTGCGGGACTATAACCCGGAAGCTTACAAGAAATCCCGCTATGCCCTGCGACGAACCATCAAACAGGCAATGCATCAATATAGGGCTAAGATTGAATCATACTACACCGGCTCCGACGCTCGTCCTATGTGGCAGTGCTTGCAAACTATTACAGACTACAAAGGGAAGCACAGCCGCGAGCTGCCCAGTGGCACGAGCCTGCCAGATGAGCTAAATAACTTCTATGCTCGCTTCGAGGCAAGCAACACTGAGGCATGGACGAAGAGCATCAGCTCTTCCGGACGACTGTGTGATCACGCTCTCCGTAGCCAACGTGAGTAAGACCTTTAAACAGGTCAACATACACAAGGCTGCGGGGCCGGACGGATTACCAGGACGTGTGCTCCGGGCATGTGCTGACCAACTGGCAGGTGTCTTCACTGACATTTTCAACATGTCTGAGTCTGTAATACCATCATGCTTCAAGCACACCACCATAGTCCCTGTGCCCAAGAACACACAGGCAACCCTCCTAAATGACTACAGACCTGTAGCACTCACGTCCGTAGCCATGAAGTGCTTTGAAAGGCTGGTAATGGCTCACATCAACACCATTATCCCAGGAATCCTAGACCCACTCCAATTTGCGTACCGCCCAAACAGATCCACAGATGATGCAATCTTTATTGTACTCCACACTGCCCTTTCCCACCTGGACAAAAGGAACACCTACATGAGAATGCTATTCACTGACGACAGCTTAACATTCAACACCATAGTACCGTCAAAGCTCATCACTAAGCTAAGGATCCTGGGACTAAACACCACCCTCTGCAACTGGATCCTGGACTTCCTGACAGGCCGCCCCCAGGTGGTGAGGTTAGGTAACAACACCTGCCAGGCTGATGCTCAATATTGGCGCTCCCCAGGGGTTCATGCTCAGTCCCCTCCTGTACTCCCTGTTCACCCACGACTGCATGGCCAGGCACGACTCCAACACCATTAAGTTTTCAGATGACACAACAGTGGTAGGCCTGATCAACGACGAGACAGCCTATAGGGAGGAGGTCAGATTCCTGGCCGGGTGGTGCCAGAATAACAACCTATCCCTCAACGTAACCGACTAAGGAGATTGTGGACTACAGGAAAAGGAGCACCGAGCACATCCCCATTCTCATCATTGGGGCTGTAGTTGAGCAGGTTGAGGGCTTCAAATTCCTTGGTGTCCACATCAACAACAACACTAGATTGGTCCAAACAAACCAAGACAGTCGTGAAGAGGGCACGACAAAGCCTATTCCCCATCAGGAAACTAAAAAGATTTTGCATGGGTCCTGAGATCCTCAAGGTTCTACAGCTGCAACATCTAGAGCATCCTGACCAGTTGCATCACTGCCTGGTACGGCAATTGCTTGGCCTCCGACTGCAAGGCACTTCAGATGGTAGTACGTACGGCCCAATACATCACTGGGGCAAAGCTGCCTGCCATCCAGGACCTCTACACCAGGCGATGTCAGAGGAAGGCCCTACAAATTGTCAAACCCCAGCCACTCCAGTCATAGGCTGTTCTCTCTACTACCGCATGGCAAGCGGTACCGTAGTGCCAAGTCTAGGACAAAAAGGCTTCTCAACAGTTTTTACCCCCAAGCCATAAGACTCCTGAACTGGTAACCAAATGGTTACCCGGGCTATTTTACCCCAACTCTTTTACGCTGCTGCTACTCTCTGTTTATATTTTATGCATAGTCACTTTAACTATACAATCATGTACATACTTCCTAAATTGGCCCGAACAACCAGTGCTCCCGCACTTTGGCTAACCGGGCTATCTGCATTGTGTCCCACCACCCACCAAACCCCTCTTTTTACGCTTCTGCTACTCTCTGTTCATCATATACAGTGGGGCAAAAAAGTATTTAGTCAGCCAACAATTGTGCAACTTCTCCCACTTAAAAAGATGAGAGGCCTGTAATTTTCATCATAGGTACACTTCAACTATGACAGACAAAATGAGAAGAAAAATCCAGAAAATCACATTGTAGGATTTATTTATTTTTGTTGCAAATTATGGTGGAAAATAAGTATTTGGTTAATGACAAGTTTATCTCAATACTTTGTCATTGCCAACAAAGGGTATATAACAGAGGTCAAACCTTTTCTGTAAGGCTTAACAAGGTTTTCACACACTGTTGCTGGTATTTTGGCCCATTCCTCCATGCAGATCTCCTCTAGAGCAGTGATGTTTTGGGGCTGTTGCTGGGCAACACAGACTTTCAACTCCCTCCAAAGATTTTCTATGGGGTTGAGATCTGGAGACTGGCTGGGCCACTCCAGGACCTTGAAATGCTTCTTACGAAGCCACTCCTTCGTTGCCCGGGCTGTGTTTTTGGGATCATTGTCATGCTGAAAGACCCAGCCACGTTTCATCTTCAATGCCCTTGCTGATGGAAGGAGGTTTTCACTCAATCTCACGATACATGGCCCCATTCATTCTTTCCTTTACATGGATCAGTCGTCCTGGTCCCTTTGCAGAAAAACAGCCCCAAAGCATGATGTTGCCACCCCCATATGCTTCACGGTACACCAAACCGTGTTCTTTGGATGCAACTCAGCATTCTTTGTCCTCCAAACACGATGAGTTGCGTTTTTACCAAAAAGTTATATTTTGGTTTTATCTGACCATATGACATTCTCCCAATCTTCTTCTGGATCATCCAAATGCTCTCTAGCAAACTTCAGACGGGCCTGGACATGTACTGGCTTAAGCAGGGGGACACGTCTGGCACTGCAGGATTTGAGTCCCTGGTGGCGTAGTGTGTTACTGATGGTAGGCTTTATTACTTTGTTCCCAGCTCTCTGCAGGTCATTCACTAGGTCCCCCCGTGTGGTTCTGGGATTTTTGCTCACCGTTCTTGTGGTCATTTTGACCCCACGGGGTGAGATCTTGCGTGGCCCCAGATCGAAGGAGATTATCAGTGGTCTTGTATGTCTTCCATTTCCTAATAATTGCTCCCACAGTTGATTTCTTCAAACCAAGCTGCTTACATATTGCAGATTCAGTCTTCCCAGCCTGGTGCAGGTCTACAATTTTGTTTCTGGTGTCCTTTGACAGCTCTTTGGTCTTGGCCATAGTGGAGTTTGGAGTGTGACTGTTTGAGGTTGTGGAAAGGCGTCTTTTATACTGATAACAAGTTCAAACGGGTGCCATTAATACAGGTAACGAGTGGAGGACAGAGGAGCCTCTTAAATAAAAAGTTACAGGTTCGTGAGAGCCAGAAATCTTGCTTGTTTGTAGGTGACCAAATACTTATTTTCCACCATAATTTGGAAATAAATTCATAAATGGGACAGTGGGATTTTCTGGATTTTTTTTCTAATCTTGTCTGTCATAGTTGAAGTGTACCTATGATGAAAATTACAGGCCTCTCTCATATTTAAGTGGGAGAACTTGCACAATTGGTGGCTGACTAAATGCTTTTTTGCCCCACTGTATGCATAGTCACTTTAACAATATCTACATGTACATACTACCTCAATAAGCCTGTCTAACAGGTGTCTGTATATAGCCTTGCTACTATTTTTTTCTTTTTACTGTTTTATTTCTTTACTTACCTACACACACACACCTTTTTTTTCGCACCATTGGTTAGATCCTGTAAGTAAGCATTTCGCTGTAAGGTAATACCTGTGGTATTTGGCGCACGTGACAAACTTTGATTTGAATGGTGTTGCGAAGGTTGAGGAACCGTACTCAATTAAAGCTACACTCTTTGTGAATCCAGCCAACATGTCAGATTTTAAAATGCTTTTTGGCGAAATCATTAAGAAGCTATTATCTGATGATGGCACAATGTCAATAAAGAGGGTAGCATATTTTAAACCTGCAGGCGCTATACAAAACGCTGAAATAAAATATAAAACATGCATTACCTTTGACGAGCTTCTTTTGTTGGCACTCCAATATGTCCCATAAACATCACAATTGGTCTGTTTTTTTCTGATTCATTCTGTCCATATATACCCAAAATGTCCATTTAGAAAGCGTGTTTGATCCAGAAAAAAACAGCTTACAAAAACACAACGTCACTACAAAACATTTCAAAAGTTGCCTATAAACTTTGCCAAAATATTTAAACTACTTTTGTAATACAACTTTAGGTATTTTTAAACGTTAATAATCGATCAAATTGTAGACGTGGCAATCTGTATTCAATGCAGCAAGTAAACAAACCATGCTCCTTTTTTTACGTCTTGCGCAACTCTCAATAGTGTAACGTTGTTCCAGGATGTGCTGCTTCTTTGTTGCACAAATGAATAACCTCAACCAAATTCCAACGACTGACATCCAGTGGAAGTGGTAGGAACTGAAAAATGGTTCCTATCAAATATCCCTTGGCAAAGACAACTGAGGGAGCAGTCAGAGGCAAAAAAATAAATAAAAATCTGAACAGTTAGTCCTCGGTTTTGCCTGCTACATAAGTTCTGTTATACTCACAGACATGATTCAAACAGTTTTAGAAACTTCAGTGTTTTCTATCCACATCTACTAATAATATGCATATCTTATATTCCTGGCATGAGTAGCAGGAAGTTGAAATTGGGCACGCTATTTATCCAAAAGTGAAAATGCTGCCCCCTATACCTTAAAAGGTTAACTGGAGAAATATAGAGATCTGCTTACCTGGTAGCCATCTTGAAGGTACTGGCAGTTGTGTTGCTTCATTCAAAATCAAACTTTATTTAAAATTATCGGTGTGTAAAGTCCTTCAAATGTTCAGACACTTAATTTTTCCAATATTTGTTTTCATTATTATACATGAATATTCAGTCATTTGAAAACAAATTAACATCTAGTAGAACATCCATTTTTTACCAAAAATAATAAATTCCTATGTTGAAATTACTCTTTGTGCAAGGTAGAGAACACTTGTCTTTATTATATTTTGTTATAGTTCTAAATGACATGTTTTAGTTTTAAAATCATTACTGCCATGGTATTTTAATGGTTTCATGAATGGCCCAATTGGTAAACTAACGTTAGTTAAATTGGTGTGGTTAGCTACTCGAGCAACCCAATAGACATTCAGCATTGACAATTTAACTCTGCACTGTATTGCTAATGTCACATTGAATTCTAAAGCATCTTAGCGCTGGGAAGAGACGAGAGCCATGAGAACGAGTTTTGATCAGTCATGGAAATAAGAGCTGAAAACAAATTGGCTCCCTATTTAAAAAATATGACAAAAAAATGAGTTTTTGTGCAGGTGCAGTCAACTAGTGCAAACATATTTCGTTGTCAAAACGATATATCATAAAGAAATCGATATGTAACTAACGACCCCCCCCAATCACTAATAGCCAGCTAGCTACACTGAACACAAATATAAATGCATCATGTGAAGTGCTGGTCCCATGTTTCATGAGTTGAAATAAAAGGTCCCCAAAATGTCCCATATGTACAAAAGCTTATTTTTCTCATTCTGTGCACAAATTTGTTTACATTCCTGTTAGTGAGCATTACTCTGTTGCCAAGATAATCCATCCACCTGATGGCTGTGGCATATCAAGTAGCAGCATGATCATTACACATGTGCACCCTGTGCTGTGGACAACAAGAGCCCTCTCTAAAATGTGCTGTTTTGTCACACAACACAATGCGTATTTCTGTATGTAATAAAGCCTTTTGTGGGGCCTAATTTTTTAAAATGTACTGATTTCCTTACAGTTCTTATAACGTAACAAAATATTTGCAATTGTTGCATGTTTATATTTTGTTCAGTGTACATTCATATTACACAACCCTAATACCAGAGCCTGGTCTTACCATGTCTTGTTGGTACAGTCTGGCATTGCAAGGTGATTCAAACTCCTAGTACTGTTGAAGGTACTGTATATGCGAGCAAGTGCTTTTTGTGTACCTTCTCACTTGCCGTTGAAGTATCAAAAGCATGATGGAATGTCTGAAGACAGCAGTTAATGCATCTGACCAAAGTTGAATCATGTCTATGCAAGTTAGATTTGGCTGTCAATAAAGATACTATATATTGGCAAGCCACCTAGCTAAGCCTATGGGTTGAGTGATTACCACAACCATGGCGTCTACCTTGTGTAGACTGAATTCAGTCTGTTTTCACAGTTTTACTTTGACAAAGTCACATGCTCTGAATTAAACATGAAATTCTTACTTATGAGCCCTTTCCCAACAATGCAGAGTCAAAGAAAGGAAATGGTAAGACAATAAAATCACAATGAGGCTATATAAAAGGAATACCGGTACTGAGTCAATGTGCAGAGGTACGAGGTAGCTTCAAGATAATCTGTGCAAAAAACAAAGGGCGTCAACGCTAATAGTCCGGGTTGCCACTTGATGAATGGTTCAAGCAGTAGCCATACCCACCAGGGATGCAGCTGTATAACTTTGATGATCTAAGGCCCCATGCCAAATCTTTTCAGCTTCCTGAGGGGGAAGAGGTGTTGTCTTGCCCTCTTCACGACTATGTTGGTGTGTTTGGATAATGATAGGTCCTTAGTAATGTGGACAAGAAGGAACTTGAAGCTCTCGATGCTCTCTATTACAACTCCATCGATGTGAATGGTAAACACCTAACGTAGCTGTTATTAGGGCTGCACGACATGGTACCCTTTCCACCACTGCCATTATGAGCTATTAAACAACCTAAGTTATTTATTCAGGCAGCCCTAGGAAGCTTATGATAGGTATTTGAGCTTTTTTGACTGTTCCGGTACTATCCTTTTTTTTCTGCCAGGTACTCAATGTAAAACACAAAGCTGTAAAAAAGAAAATTGCTAGAACAAGGGCAGCACCGGTACATATTTTAAGTGTTTATCTATATGCCAACTTTGAGCATCAATGCCTAATTTATGATAACCGTTACAGATAACATAAATAATGAGGCAATTTAGTATACATCAAAGATGTGCCATTTTAAGATTCAAATATTGAAACGGTAATATCAACTGGTTAAATTATAATGGAGCACGATCTTCAAAGGGGTAGTAACCTCACTTGCTTGTAGAAGGCTGTGCAATGGCATAGCCTTGATTTGTTAAACAATTCTTGGTTATCTAACTGCACTGTCCAATTTACAGTAGCTATTACAGTGAAAAAATACCATGCTGTTTGAAGAGTGCACAACAAACTTACCATGGCAACTGGTTTGATACATTCACCTCTGAAGGTGAAATTACTTACTCTTGCTCTGATTTGTGATTCTCAGGGTCCCAGAGATAAAATGTAGCATAGTTTTGGTTGATGAAATACATTTTTATATTCAAATGTAGGAACTGGGTTCTAATTTTTTAACACCCATCACTGTATCTTTTACCAGATCTAATGTTATGTTCCCCTATAGTAATTTCACATTTCCACAAACTTCCAGTGTTTAATTTTTTTGTATTTCCTTTCCATTCGTATCAAGAATATGCATATCCTTGCTTGAAGTCCTGGGCTACAGGCAGTTGGATTTGGGTATGTCATTTTAGGTGCAAATTGAAAGGGTCCAATCCTTGGAAGTTATTAAGAACGCCTTCCTAAAATTGAGTTGTGACCTTTGGCCCCCCGAATGGCCTCAATTCGTCGGGGCGTGGACTCTACAAGGTGTCGACAGCGTTCCTTACTTGATACACACAGGAAACTGAGTGTGAACTGTGTTGACACAAACCGGTGCGCCTGGCACCTACTACCGTACCCCTTTCAAAGGCACTTAAATGTGTTCTCTTGCCCATTCACCCTCTGAATTGCACATATACACAATCCATGTCTCAAAGGTTAATGAAGGATTTTTAATCCGTCTCCTGTGCTTCATCTACAAGTGATATCAATAGGGGATCATAGACTTACCAGGTGAAAGCTGTCATTGAAAGAGCATGTTTTATGCACGGTGCATGCAGGGAGTACCAGATCAATGTGCAGGGTTGAGGTATTTAAGGTAGATATGCACATGAAGGCATGGTAAAGTGACTAGGCGTCAGGATCGATCATAAGGTATTTGAGGTAGATGCAGTGCATTCAGAAAGTATTCAGACCCGTTGCCGTTTTCCACATTTTGTTAGGCTACTGCGATTTCTAAGATTGATTAGAGGAAAACATCTTAATCTACACACAATACCCCATAATGACAAAGCAAAAACAGGTTTTTAGACATTTTTGCACATTTACATGACATTTACATAATTCAGGCTCTTTACTCAGTACTTTGCTGAAGTGCCTTTTGTAGCAATTACATACTCGAGTCTTCTTGGGTATGATGCTTCAAGCTTGGCACACCTGTATTTGGGAGTTTCTCCCATACTTCTCTGCAGGTCCTCTCAAGCTCTGTCAGGTTGGATGGGGACAGCTATTTTCAGGTCTCGCCAGAGATGTTCAAGTCCGGTCTCTAGCTGGGCCACTCAAGGATAGTCAGACTTGTCCCGAACCCACTCCTGCATTGTCTTGGCTGTGTGCTTAAGGTCATTGTCCTGTTAGACTGGGGTGGAGGTTCACCTTCTGAGGTCCAGAGTGCTCTGGAGCAGGTTTTCATCAAGGACCTCTCAGTACTTTGCTCTGTTCATCTTTGCCTTGATCCTGACTAGTCTCCCAGTCCCGCTGCTGAAAAACAGCCCCACTGCATGATTCTGCCACCACCATGCTTCACTGTAGGGATGGTGCCAGGTTTCCTCCAGATGTGACACTTGGCATTCAGGCCAAAGAGTTCAATCTTGGTTTCATCAGACCAGATAATCTTCTTTCTCAATGTCAGTCTTTAGGTGCCTTTTTGGCAAACTCCCGAGCGTGATGCCATGTGCCTTTTTACTGAGGAGTAGCTTCCGTCTGGCCACTCTACCATAAAGGCCTGATTGGTGGTCCTGCAGCGTCGGTGTCCTTTTGGAAGATTCTCCCATCTCCACAGAGGAGCTCTGTCAGATTGACCATCTCGTTCTTGGTCACCTTCCTGACCAAGGCCCTTCTCCCCCGATTGCCCAGTTTGACTGGGCGTCCAGCTCTAGGAAGAGTCTTGGTGGTTTCAAACTTCTTCCATTTTAAGAATGATGGATGCCACTGTTCTTCAGGACCTTCAATGCTGCAGAAATGTTTTGGTACCCTTCCCCAATCAGTTTAATTTACCACAGGGGTACTTCAAGTTGTAGAAGCATCTCAAGGATGAATGGAAACAGGAAGTGCCTGAGCTCAATTTGGAGTCTCATAAATCTACTCAAATCTACACCCGTTTTTCGCTTGAACTTTTTTTTTTTTGTATTTTACTTTTCCTCTATCTTATCGCTGCAACTTTCCAACGGGCTCGAGAGGCAAGTCATGCTTCCTCAAACATGACCCACCAAACCTTGCTTCTCCCCCCGTATGCCAATGAAACCCTCCCCAACCCGGACGATGCTGGTCCAATTGTGCACCGCCCAATGGGAGTCACGGACTGTTGTGACACATCCTGGGATTGAACCCGGGTCTCTAGTGACGCCTTAAGCAATGCAGTGCCTTAGACTGCTGCGCAAATCGGGAGGTCCGATTTAATCCATTTTAGGGTAAGGTTGTAATGTAACGGACATTTTAAAGGGGTCGGAATACGTTCCGAATGCACGATGTTCTTTTTAGAGGCCAATTGGCTCTAGAATCAATGTAACATGGAAATATGGCTGTGTGGGAACCCTATAAAGGTGTGTAATAATTTAACAATTTTTTGTTTTTGACTTCATTCTCGCCGATATGAGACTTTTCTTATGTTTCTGAAACCCTACAGTAAGCAATGCATGTCAACGTTTAGAGCATCTTCTGGCCAGTGGAGTTTTATCATCGTCAATAGGCGCTAGGTTGTCAGTGTCTGAATGGGCTCTTCTGATATCTGTGTCTGAGTTCCAGGGTCAGAGACTAGAGGCCAAACCACATTATCTGTACTATTATGAAACTGTACAAATATGGGTGAAATGTTGACGTGCTTCTGCTGTATGTCCAATATTAAGTCTTGATAAGCAAGGCTATAGCCTTTCACATTGTGGTGATTTGTTTCATAATGTTGGATGTCTTCTCTCTCTGACTCTCCCTCTGTGTCCCTCTCTGCAGGGTGGTAACAATGCAGGACACACGGTGGTGGTGGACTCTGTCGAGTATGACTTCCATCTTCTACC